>NC_143020.1:15037100-15394600 GCF_055824585.1 Amblyomma mixtum
GAGAACTCAGTCAAGCGTCCTCGCTTTTTTTCTCACCACCACCATCATTTGTGTTATGATGGAAATAAACATTATTATTATTATTATTATTATTATTATTATTATTATTATTATTATTATTATTATTATTATTATTAATTACTATGAAAATGACAAATCCAAAGGAACATGTTTCAGAAGAGACTGACACCCGCAGTCAGCACAAGAGACAGCTGGGGTTAGGCCATATGGTGCGCAATTTACAGCAAATACCGCAAGAACTGCGCATACATGCGCTGTGGATGCAACAGCATGTGCCTACATCATGATGCATCGTAGACCCTTGTCTCATGTTTACGCAGTAGCATTCGCACGGCCATGTACTCGGCTCTCGTGGGCGGCGTTTCTCGACTTCCTCGCAAAGAGCATTTTGCTCGCGCTGAATGACGTTGGATAAAGTGCCTCGATGTGCTGTTACTTCCATGTTGTGTGCAATGATGTGTATCAGTGTTAGATAGATTTCCCGCGCCTGCTGCTTTATCTGGTCACGTGGGTCTTGGATGGCATTATAGAAGCTGCTCGTTTCATTGCAGAAATGTGTTGGTAGTCAGCGCCAGTACTGTACACTTCTTCGTTTGTCCTTGTCTTTTCGCGCTGCATTCTTTAACCATGATCACTGACCAACAAGCCCAAACAGCCACTTTAGTTGGGTAAAGGCCCGCCTTCATCTCATTTGACGCGCAAGCGTGCACTTGAGACTGATTGTGCGCAACATTTTTGAAATGATCCGGCGAAAGCACTATAAGCAGCATGCAATGCATATACCCGCTTGTTCTTTCGGTAGCAAATAAGGTTGAAGGCGTGCCAGAAATGTCCTGTGCTCTTTTTATTTCCTGCTGCAAATGTGTTACCTGCTTGATATCAAATCATGTTTTCTACGGTTAAGTGAATGAACAACTTCGATACTATTCGTTAAGAACTACGGAATTCTTCTTATCCTACGACAGCATGGACGTTTCGGAAGCGTTCAAAGTATTAAAATAGGAAACCATATTCCAATTTCTTGAAACAAGCGAATTAGGAGCTGTCTTGTTTTGTTTCTTATTTTTTGCCGACCGGCAACCCGTGGAACTCGTCAGACTGCATGCCGTCGAGGTTGAAGACTGTCCATGTGGGGAGACAAGCGCACGCCTTTGATGTGCTCTACGCCATCATGAAGCCTTTTCTGAAGAGCAAGCTGGCCGGACGGGTGGATATCAATAGAAAACCAGCGCGTCAGATATTATTTCCTCATTAAGTGGTATTACTAGCCGAACACCAAAGCCGCCACCAGCAAATGGGGCCAGTGCACTGGACCCTCTAATCCAGCTGGCCACTCATACATGCTAACAGTTACTCTCAGTGAATAACAGTGCTTACCGCAGCAATATTACTTCCCCG
Organism: Amblyomma mixtum; assembly: GCF_055824585.1. Lineage (NCBI taxonomy): Eukaryota > Metazoa > Arthropoda > Arachnida > Ixodida > Ixodidae > Amblyomma > Amblyomma mixtum. Next base: position 15,038,520 of record NC_143020.1, read on the forward strand.
TCCTCCTCATCAAAAAAATTTCCAAGTTGCAGTGATCAGCACCAAAAGGAAATTTACCAAGACCTTAAGCACGCAGCATCAGGTTTAAAGATGCAGTTGACCGTTGCTGTCTCTTCCGATGATCGTATTGGATATCACAACTTTCGGCAGCAATGCAAAGACGGAGGTTAGTTCGCCGTCTGCAGTTTAAAAGCACGCGCTGTACTTTGTGCGCGCGGCAGCGTCGCACGCCTGTTCCTGTACCTGTCTTTGTTACACCTGGTGACTGTGCCGTGTTCCCTGAATACAGCACGCGCCTTCAAATCATAACACTTGAGCACCTGAAAATGCTTTGAGGAAGCTTCAGCTTACTGTTGTGGTTTGTGCACCTTTTCACCGGTAATATCAAACCTATAGAATTAACCATGAATAGCACTGCGTGTGCGACTTACACACACGCTCAATTTCTTAACCTACATTATAGTGTGACTGCTATTATTTTGTATCCACTAACGGGCTTGATGGCCTTGATATTAGCATACATTAATCAGCTACCAAGCTTTCCCTTGAGAGTGACGTGAGATCCACACTGTAATAATTATTCTAAAATGCGAAGTTCCTCCAACAGGCATGACCTGTGTGCCAGAAAAAACGGTTCGGGTACCGCGAATGCTTTTTGTTTTATTTTCGCACTTGCTTGCATCATTGGGTTGGTAGGCTGTATATTTTTTAGGGAGGAATGAATTCGGAATCACGCGCAATAGGAAGCACACAATATTTAATGTTTTACTGCGCAGAGCTATCGTCCGAGTCGTTTCCTTCGCACGCTGTTCCTCGAGCAGTACCATTTAAGAACATTCATCCACTCTTTCAGAGTTAACCGTGCCTGATGATGACCTGGTTGTTAATACCGGTGTTCTACCTCTCTGTTTCTTCCCTGCAAGTTTCGATTCCATGGACACAATTTCCAGAGCCTTCACAAGGAAATTTCGCCGGAATATTTGACACAACAGTTCGGAGGTCAGGGTCCACCATTGGATTACGACGGATTCTGGAATGAAGTGGACAAGCTAGAAAAAATTTTCGAAGCTGATAACCGCTACGGCTACTCAAACAAGTATAATGTAAATTTCCCTACAGGTGATGAGATAGAAAAAGGCCTGGATTTTTGCAAAGAGTAAAAGAGAATGAGAGGTGAGTAGTGATGTGCGTGTCGAACTTGCAGATGTTCATAAATTGGCAGCACCTCAGACCTTGAAAGTAAAAAAAAAATGTGACCTCTTACTTTTTATGTTGTCACTCTCCGGTCATTATTTTCGGTCTCAAAATAAACAGAACATGCGGTGAATTCAGTAACTAAAGTTTAAATTGGCGTTGAGCCCGAGCGCTCTTTATTTAATTTGTTCAAGATATATAATTAAAGCTGTTTTCCAACGCATAAGGGGCCTGCCCCCTATTTTTACCTCGAAAGTCATATTCAATGACAGAGCTGAAGCGCGTCAGCTAATTGGTTGCAGCAGCTGACGATCACTCTTTTATCACGTACTTGCCGCGTTCTGAGAGTTGTTAAAGAAATAGTATTTTTTCGCCGCTTTGCGTTCTCTCCAGGGAGATGAAATGCATGAGCTTCAAGTTCTCATCTGATTCGCCATTAAAGTAACACTGCGTGATACAGCCCACTCGAGTTCGCTTATTTCGAATAACCGCTTGGTCGAACTGATTGTTTGGTCATATGCATGTCAAGACTAATAAAAGGCTTCCTGCAACTTCAACGTCACCTAATTAGAATAAAATTTCGGTCCCAATAGAGTGATATTCAGCACACAAGAATTGCGTGTTCTTTTCATTCATTTCTACGTTTTCTTTTGGCAGCGTCTTTATGAAGAGGTAACTTTTCTACCAACCTCTTAACCCAACCTCAAAAACAATGCCACCTTCGCCAAGTTACCTCAGTTCGAAATACGTGAGACTGAGCTAGATTTAAGAAATCGTCTCAATTTTCGCTCTGCAGTTATGTCCAAGCTAAGCAACAGAGTTGCCCAAAAGCTCGTTTTGCTGAAACTCCTTTCAAGAATAGAGCGCGGTAGTGCCGCTTTGGACTAGTTTGTGCGTCACTGCCCTCACGTCTGTGGCTAATCTGCCCGTGAGCAATGTCAGGGCGATGGCCCCGGCTGCTGTTGTGGAGCGCCATGAACGAGGACGTTGTGTAGTACGTAAGCAAAAGAAGGTGAGTGCAGTTGCATGGCCCAGGAGGCAGATAAATTTCAAAGGAGAAATCAATGATCGGTCCAACGCTTGAGCGGCGGTTCGGCTGCATGGAATCAGCATTTAATTAACACTGCGAGTTACCTAACCCAGCTGACAACTTTATTACTCCGAAAATTTTTCTCACGACGCAACCGTCCTATGCAAAGTCGCCCCTCACAGAGTTTCTCTGGTCGTTTTGCGATGCCCTTCATCAGTGCCTCTGTGGCTCGGTACTTTGAACATGGCTGGGAAGCGCATGCGGCGGGATCAATTCCCGTCCCAGCGGCTACATTTCGGTGGAATCAAAAATCCGAAACGCCCGTGTGGTATGCTACTCTAGAGCCTGTTAAATAATTGCTAGGCGGTCGAACTTAATTTGAAGCCATTCACTACGGCATCTATTGTAGCTTATGTGCAACATCGGGACATTAAACCCTACGTGACATGCCACATGCCCAATATTTCTGGACAAAATCCTTTTTGAACGGAAAAGAGTGTATGAGCGCAATTTTTTGCCGCTTTTCAAATTTCCCTAAAACAATCACTGTACCCGCAGATCTCTCGTAGGCAGGTTTCAATATTTTGTAGCGAGAGCTACACTACGCCAGCTCTTCGAGCCTTCAGCGTGGCACCCCTTGGGCTCCGTGGCGGCGCCGTGGCCTTGAGCCGGTTGGTCACGTGGTGCAGAGCAGCTGCTGCTGCCAGTGGCGCGGTCTGCCGGCGAAACCAAGCTGCAACAGCTGTGCGCATGTGCCGTGTCGAGAGGGGGGTTAGTGGAGAGGGGGAGAGTTGTCATAGCTATATAAGTAGGCGGCTCGTAGGTGCAATTTTTGCTATTAATGTTTATGCAATCGTCAAAAGCGTTGCCCATTAGTTTTTTATGGCAGTCTTAACTTCTCGATGCGAGCAATGGAAACACAAAGAAATAATTTGCTACATTTCGGAAGAGTGGAGCATCACCTTAGATATATCTGCAGCAGTAGCTAACAGTTTTCCAATATTCAAAATTCTTGTCCAAGAATGTTGGATATAATATAACTCAATGCCGGCATGGCCTAGATGATAGTGCCTTGCTTGGAGCTCTTCACTGTCGCAGGCTATGCACTTGCTCCTTTGAACAATCCTGAAATCTCTCGAAAATTCCGAACAAAAATTAGACCACGCGCACATATTTGTGTTTCCAACTTCGGTCTTGAACGAAACGTCATCGACCAATTAGAGCGTGCATGACACTTAGAATTTGCCGCAGTGTGGGTGACGAACACTGCTTTGGGTCTTGTAGTTCCATTGGCCATTCCAACGCTTTTTCCTCTCTAGTGCGCAGAGTAAGCTTTCGAGAGTACTTCGAGTTTCCATTGATCTCCAACTCCGACCACTGGTGGAACATATATGTAGATTTGCACGTCTACAATTATAAAATCAGGTATATAGCAGCTGCTCCAGCTAAAAATTAGGGACCAGGTGTCCCAGCTAAATGTAACCAAACATTTATAAAAACATGCCATGTCCAAGTCGCGTGACTCCAACTGAGAGTTTAGAGTCGCATTACCTAGTATGCTGTATTTTTCCTTCAGTTATTAATTAGTTAAGCCTAATTTTCAATTAAAGCATTGAGAAACAAAGGAAAGGAAAAGTTATTGACTGCTTTGGAGAACAGCTGACTGAAGCGTTTGCATCAACGTGCCATCTACGTAGCACAGTTTTTTTTATCAACTTCAAACCATAACTCCCACAATAAAAAAAGCTGTTACGTCACACCGGTGCAACTTTAACCTCCCAATACGCATCTTAGATAACAAACTCCGGTTTTTTTCTGAAGTGCTCTCTCCGGTGAGCCTTTCCGCGAGCATTGGGACTGAGATGTGAGCCAGCGGCTGGTCACGGGACAGCTTTCTTTTAAGGCCAAGAAATAAAGTTACGTAAATCGTACCTTGATGGAACCAGCGCTGCCAGGGATTTCTTCAGATGGTCTCCAACTTTTCTATGGGCACTTCCTTCACAAAAAATAATTAAAGAGTTAGATATTTAGGATCAACTAATCAATAACTTTAAGGAATGAAAAAAAAATATGTGGCAGAATGGCCAAACCACTCTGAACAACCCTCAATTGGTTTAACAGGTCTAGGACACCTGTTTTTTAAAAGCTTGGTTACATTTAGCAGCTACGCATATTATATAACAATGACCATAAAATTAGCTGAACATTGGAATGTGTTTTTAAGTTTTATTTTTTTGTTTTCATATACTGCACGCTCGCATAGGGTTAGGCAGAGGGGATAAAAGCCAAATGCACAAACACTACCGTAACCATTAAGCAGCATATTCACACTCTGAAAGAACGTATAAACGAAAGGAAAGAACATCTGAGCCACAAATTGCAGAATATAACGATTATTTCATTTATTATTACGACCAACAAATGTCGTCTGCAGCGAGGCGCAAATGGGCTGCAAAAGCAGAGACCGTAAATTGCAGCTTGAAATGGACCCATTTCACCATCATTTGCGCTACGCCACCGCCGCCGCGATGCACTCTGGGAGTTGTGATACTCCGGCCAGCGGCCGCATAGGCGCGGTGTTTCTAGGAGGTGTTTCTAGCCCGCATACCGCGTCTTGACGATGAAAGAGAAGACAGATTAGAGCAAGAAAGAACGCAAGGGAAAGTGGGGCAAGCAATAGACAGTTTAAACCCTGGTAAGTCGCCTGGACCGGACGGGTTCAGTGCGCCTTTCTATAAAGAATTCAAACATGTTCTTTACCCTGTCTTGAATGTAGTCTTTAATGAAGCATTTAAAGTAAAAGCACTGCATCCGTCATATGGGTCGTCCCATACTATTCTGGTTCCCAAAACGCAAGGCATTGATAGATTACGACAGGTTACAGCATACCGACCAATAGCACTCGCTAACGTCGAGTACAAAATCCTCATGAAGGTTTTGGCGCGAAGGTTTCAGACTGTCATTCATTACTTAGTTGGGCCCCATCAGATCTGCGGGATTAAAGGCCGGCCCATTTTTACTAATAGTCACGTAGCGCGCAGTGTCCTAGAATACTCTGAGGTCACTGATAGTCGGGTGGCTGTTCTCCAAATTGATCCAAAAAAGGCATTTGACTGCGTCGCCAATGAACTTTTCTTTGCTGTGTTAGGCCACGTTAATGTGGGTTCTAATATCCGTGAGGGTGTGGTCCTGGCATTCCGGAACTGCACGACTAGATTGATTGTTAACAAGAATTTGGGGGCTGCCATTCGCGTGCAGCGTAAGGTGCGCCGAGGCTGTACCCTCAGCCCCCTTTTATTTTGTATTTACGTCGAGAGCCTCTGTTTGAAAATACTGAAAAACGGGAGTATCAATGGATTCAGTTTACAAGCAGCGGAAGTAAAGCTCTTGGCGTACGCAGATGATATTGATGTGCTTGCGGTAAACAAGGGAGGCATAAGCGAGGCTGTTTAATGTGTACCCGAATTCAGCCAATAAACCGGCAGCGTGGTTAATTGGTAGAAGTGCCTCGGGCTTTGGCATGGAAGGTGGCCATCTACGCCTGAACGGTTCGCCAGTGTGCCTAAGAAGACGACACCAGATAAGTACTTGGGTGCTCCGCTCGATGCTTACCGAGACAGTGAACAGTTTTGGAAAGGACAAGTGAAAGAGATACGGGAGAGAGCGCATAAGTGTAAAGGAACAGCCTTGTCTATTTTTGCCTGAGCCACTGTTTGCAGCTTGTTTTTTATCAGCTGGCTCTGGTACGTGATGCAGGTGCTCCACTGTTCAATGTTAAACACTTAAAAGCTAAACAGGATTTTCGCCGTCTTCATCTGGTCGTCTTAATGGGAGCGCTGCAGTCGGAACAACCTATTCAGACGGGTGCAGGACGGAGGGATGGGACTGGGCCATTTGTTTTTGCCGCAGCTGGTCAATCGTTTTTTTCTGTTTTCGGGACACAAGAGACCCGTTCTTGATCACCATATGCCAAGTTGGGCTTCGGCGCATGCTGCCGGAGTATGTAGTCTCTACTACTGAGGTTTACTTTAGGATCAGCGGCTTTCACCGAGAAATTGTAGCGAGAGTGAGAGTCCATTCCGCCCGGTTTTCAAATGATTTTCTGTCGACTGTGAAACGGAACAAACTGTACCGTGCTTTGTGCGATAAAATTTTCCCAGTGCCCTTGAACGGGGCCTTGTACAGTGGAGGCCCAGGCAGAGATGTTTAGAGAGGGTTAAAAAAATGCAGGTGCCCCCAGGAACAAAAACCTTCTTTTTTAAGCTGCACACTGGCACCTTACCGGTTAAAAAATTTTTAGAAGGAAAGAAACTTTGTTACCCTTGGGATCTCATTGTTAAATTTGCAGAAAGCCGGAAACAATAGACCACGTGTTTTTACACGGTTGGGAAAGGGTTTATTTTTGGGATGTATTGCAGCGAACCCTAAAGAAACAATTACCACTTGACTCGTATGGCATCCGGTACTTATTTGTAGAAAACGACGATGGGGTACCGTTTCACTTAATGCTGATAGGCCTCCACTCTATATGGCGCTGCAGTTTGGTAGGCTACCATTGTAACAAAGACGCGAGACCTGCCCGAACTTACTTCCTGGAAAGCATGGACTGGTTTCTGGCCATCCAGAGAGCCCCTGCAGAACCTCCGGAGTGGTTCTCGAGACTAGAGATTTATGTGAATTTTAATCAAACGAAGCCAGATTCATGCTGGCTGACCACGACAGTGCCATGTGTATGTATATAGTGTTTAAAGTGCTTTGTTTATTGTTTAGTTTGTTGAATGTTATGTTTCAAAGCCAGACAATAAAGAAAAAAAGAAAACAGCTAGCATGGCGGAGTGGTTAGCATGCTCGTCTCTCACTCCGGAGACCCCGGTTCGATTCCCGAACTCGACCAACCTCATACTCGGTGTTATTTTTTATTTATGAGGTCTGGCTAGAAATGAGCCTAATTGTCTAATCGCTATCATTCGAATGCCATCGATGCACTGCGCGCCAATGCTGCTAACGGCGGCTTCGAAGCCCAGAAGTGGCGGACCTTCTAGTGGCGCCATTTGTCGCAGACAGAGCAAACTGCTCGGCGCCGCTGCCGCTGCCATCTGGCGGAGCGCGGCTGAAGCAACGCTGTTCAAGGTCAACCGTGGCCACCGCCGGGGCCCACGCGACGGCTCGAAACCTGGCACGGTATTGCTTACGCAATAAAAGTATAGGTCGACGCTATCTGCTTATTAAAGGCGTACGCACGCTTAGGTACAGTCGCGAGTAAAAAAGATTAGCACACATGACGGAACACCGGGGCGCCGGAATGACAACGCGTGGCGCTGCGGTTGATGAAGAAGCTGATAACGAGAGTGCCGGGCCGTTCACATTCTACAGTATTAGGGGTGTTCAGCGGACTTTCGCGGACCAGCAGAATTACTGGCTAAAAGCAGCGCTAAGTTCCTTTTGACAAACCATCGCGGACATATGAAAAACAGTCATAGAAATAAGCGATCTTTATTCATGACAAAAGACAAAATAAATGCCGCATGCACAGTCACGTAGAGTCGGCACTTCAACGCTCGGGCGGTGCACGCTTGATAACGCTTACGTCCTACCTTCCCCCCCTAGGCTGCAAACATGGAAACGTCCCGATAGGCAGGTCTGCGAACCGCAGCGCTGCGTGGTGAGATATACAAATTCTGATCGCCAGTGATCTGTGCTTATATTTTTTTGCTCGCGACTGTACAAGAATATATGTATTTGTGTGTGTGCTTGCGTGTGTGCAGCGTTACGCGACATCTCACTTTCCTACTTTTAGTTCCGTGCAACCAAACAGAGACGCAAAGATAAGCTCAGCCTAGTGGGGCCATGTGGTTGGCAGGACGGGAAGCAATCTAAAGCGAAAGCTCTCGTTTGCGACCAAAGCTGCAAAAGCCGGTCATCGATGAAGCCTCGCCTTGAAATGACCTTAAATCAATAAAGAATACGATTATTCCCGCGACTGCAAATTCAAACCCGCGGCGGCGCTAACAGAACACCTTCACTGGCCTCTGCAGAACAGCACTATTTTATGGCTGCTTTTTTGAGAATGGTATTTATTAAAATGACGTGATGTTTCATGTACATGAGCTATCTACAAATAATAAGAAAACAGTGAGTTAACTCGGAACACTGGTCCTCCTGGTCAGGGCACCAGTTACGTTTCTCCTCCGGATCGTCGTCGCAATGGTCGGTTCGTCTATGATCGTACGTGGTTAGCAGTTCGAAGGGCACTTCGCGCCTACGTTCACTCGTCCGGCGACACGTTGCCGGTTGGGGCAGCACTGCAAACTTCTTGAGAAGAAAAACTAGTTTATTCAAGACGTGACCAAAAATAAAGGCAATAGAAGAAAAAGGTGGTTAAAAGAAAGGCTGTCTAAAAAAAGGGCTCTAGAAAAGCGGCCGAGACTGAGACTCGACCTGCTCTTTCCGCTCTTTGTTGCAGCGGGTTTTAATACCTTCGATAATTGGGCGGAGCTTTATTAAATCTGCTCTCGCCCAATTTCGACTAATACTGCTGCGATGGCACTGCACATACAGGTGAGCGGGGCCCAGTGCTATCCAGAGCCCGACTCTGCGCACCGCGCACTTTTCCTGGAACTTTCGCACTTTTAGAGGCGCCAGCAAAGCCGAACTCCACCGCTTAGCGCGACAGTCGGGTGGTTTCAGAGGGCGCCGACCTTACTGACACCCACCCCTTAAAAATCTCTTCTCAATGGGAAACGGTCGTCGGCTTCTTGGTCCCCGTTTCCCGCGGCCCACGACAGCGTCCGATGCGCGCGACGCGTTGTCATCTTGTCAAACCCTCCCGACTTCAGCCGGACACGGTAGGGGGAAATTAGCTACTGGCGCCGTAGGCCTCTAGCCTAACACCTCTCCACAAAGAATGTTGGGTGCAGGTTCGTCGTACACCCAACATACAAAAGCGCGCAAAATAAAAAAAAATCACATCAGCACACGGGACCCGACCGTCAACCGGGCGCTGTACTAACAGCAACAAAAAAAAGGAACGCTTCTGCGTCCTACCAAATAACAGAAAGAATGCTCAGAAAGAAACCTTCAGGTATGAGATACAAGCACAATCCTTAGCTTGCATATTTAGGTTAGAGGCAGACAAACAAATGGAACCCTCTGATAAAATCATTATAAAAATTAGAGGTACAGGCCACAACACTGCAATAAATACGGTATGAAGAAAACGTATTACTGCACAGTTTTCATGAAGTTGCATGTACACTGCAACACGATCCCATCGAGGGCAAGAAAGTCAACATAACACGGCACTCTTCAGGATTATATGTTATCAAAAGGGAAAGCAGGTCACACAAGAAAAAAAGAACACAGCAACATGGCTCTGTCCAATCATTTTCAGAGTCTCTCCTGTAAACTGTTCATGTTTCCCCACCCTCACCTGCTGCCCCATTGTGTGCTCGAGCCATGCTTTACTCTTATTGCAACCTGACAGTGGCAGAGTGGAATATGTTGTCCCTCTCTGCCTTTTTTTTTCTTCCCCCCACTCCTGCAATAGCCCCATCGGGGCTGCAGTATATGTAAATAAATAAAAAATAAATAAATAAAGCTGTGGCCATTAAGTGTTTGTCACCATCCACCAGGATCGAACACGCCACCTGTTCGCATCAAAGTGAACCTTACGGACTGCAGTGTGCACAATTCTCACATTCTTCCTGCCTTCCGCGTTCGCTCATCTGTCTCGATGAAGCTCCCGACCGTTCGCGCATATGGGGCGCAAGCCTCCGCGAAAGGCTCTAAGCCCTCGTTCCTAAAGGGCCGCTTAGTCTGTGGCATGGCCAGCTGAACCAATTCCTCATCAGCGACCTCTAGGATTGCGGTACACCTGTTGGGCAGACCCGCAAAGATATCGCGTGGATCGCGGATCGCCCCTTTCAGCGGCAGAGTCACATCTTTTCTCTCAGGGCATGGAGCGAATTCGCCATCGCCATTACATAGATTGCTTTCATCTACCGCCAAGCTTATCGCGGCGTAACACGGGTCCAATTTTTCAATATCTTCTCAATGGGAAACGGTCGTCCGCCCCTTGGTACCCGTTTCCTGCGGCCCACGACAGCGCCCGAAACGCGCGACGTGTTGTCATCTTGTCAACCCCTCCCGACTTCGGCCGGACACGGTAGGGGAAAATTAGCTACTGGCGCCGTAGGCCTCTAGCCTAACACAGTGGCACATCAACACACATACGCGAAGAAACGCAAGAAAAGGGTGAATGCAGAGCGCATAGCTAATACATCATAACACGACACATCTAAGCAACAAAAACTAGAAAAAAGGCAATGAACAACAAAGCACTAAGAGAGTGCCGCTCCGATTCAAACTCGACCTGAGCATAGATTTCATTTGTGCGTAAAAGCATTCTACAGAAATGGTCTTTAGCAGAAAAAACATATCTATAATGTGTGTCCATCATCCGCGTTTTACACAGGCTGTGTAATATAATTGAAAATAACATATCTTTAGGTTCATCAACAAATGGTAGTGCAATGAGAAATCGCAGAGAATGCGGCGTCAAATTCTTTTTTTTTCAATATCCGTTGCATGATGTCCCAGATGAGTATTGCAGCTTTAGAGTTGAAGAAACTGTCATGGATCCCTGGAGAACACTCGGGCCGAAAGAATGAACTAGGCGACAGGTGTACCCACACAGACGCACATACGCACAGGCACCTTTTACTTTGAGTGCAGTGCCATTATACACTCCTAGACATAAGTCGTCTTTGGAACATGGGTAGTTTGGGAAATTTGCATCGAAGTCTCTTTAAGATCTTATGGTCACAGCGGCTCCCGTGCCTAATTTCATTGGGATACCCTTGCCGTTTACCTTTACATTAAGCACGATGGGCGGAGAGCTATGAACCTTGTTTGTAGTACAAACCGTAAGCAACTCAGCAGTTGCCGACAAGATTTTCTCAACTTTGTGGACGACCTTTGTTTGCACATTTTCGCTACATGACCTAGCTTCGAACATTTGAAACACGTACTGTTGAAAAAAGGACAACTCACTGGCTCGTGCAGTCCGCCACACCTATGACAGGCGCGAACAGTTCCTTTCCCACGTTGCTTCCTTGGACTGTTTTGGGAGGCACGTTGCACGTTGATCGCGGTCTTATGCTTAGTCGAGTGACTTCTCCCTTGCGTGGCAGGTTCCCGATGCCTGTAGACGTCGGCAGCACTGGCGGTTGACCCCTCCGATAGCATTTCCCGGGTGTCCTTCTGGGCCGTTTGCAAGGCGATGGCAATTTTGCAGACTCGCTCCCAGGTGACTTCGTCATCCGACAGGGCAAGAAGGTGGCATCGAATCGAAAACGTACGGATTCCAGCAATCAATCGATCTCGGAGCGCTTCTTCCAAGAATGTTCCAAACGTGCATGTAGCAGCCAGCCTTTTGAGCTCGACGATGAACTGTTTCAGGCTTTCGTTCAGCTCTTGCTTTCGCTGGTAGAAGCGATACCATTCGGTAAGCACAGACAGTTTTGGAGCACAGTGCTTTCGAAGAACTTCTGCAGCTTCTTTGTACTTGACCTCTGTTGGCTTTTTCGGCAGCAGCAGGCTGCTCAGAGTCTCGTAAGCCTTTTCCCCCAGGTTTGTTAGGAAGACCCCCACTCTGAAAACCTCATCCCATAGGCTAGTTCAAGCCAAGTCAAGTTTATTGAACCACAGTAATACAAGCAAAGTTATTAATTGAAGTTAGTAGTTTCAAGTTTTACGTAAATTTTGAGTCAATTAGTAAATGACGGCCTCAACTCAAAACAATATTTAGCAACACCGCATTATAAGCGCTGCGTTACAGATCAACTCATTCGATTTTTTGTCATTTAGAAGAAATTCTTCCCGATTGATAGCTAGAGTAATTTGACCCAAAAATATTTCTATGCTCAACAGCTCTCCTCACTAATATTCTTTTAATGTGTTTGTTGCTCGTATGTGCTGGGAACATCGGTGTATCGAAATCAATCAACAGCCCATCAACAACTAAAGCTTGAACCTAACATTTTCTTTGTAGATAACAGATTAAACAATAACCAACGCTGTTAAATGCAGGTTGAAACGAGCCTAGCGTGCACGGTACATTCCCGTAGGGCGTGTAGGTGTTGTCCTCCAACAGCTTCATCCGAAATAATGATTTAACGGCGGGGGCAAAACTCGGTACTCAAAGCAACGAAAAAACACGAAGAAAGTTTTGCTTTGTGAGTGAAGTAGGTTCTCCTGCATAAATAGGGAGGCTACCAGTGAAAAACCTGCCCAGTAGTGGCCAAAAAAGAGAAGTACTTCAAGCGATAAACTTTTCCTCGTTGCTTACTGGATATCATTACTTTTCGTTTCTCTGTCTGAGCAGGTTCATTATGTAATATAATGTTTCTGTGATGGCAAGGTACACACCTCACCTGTACCGTGCTTTGCTCACTATCACTCACTTAGGTTCAATACCTTTAACCTTTGCTTGAAAACCGAAGAAAGAATGTGTACGCAGCAGTGTGGTTATTTCAAGCAGTATAATAGGCGTTCGTGACATAATTACAAATTACTACACCCACGACGTGAACTCCGATGCAGTTTTAAATGCAGGGTCACTGCAAGTGCAGGCTTGGCGCCGCCCGACAATAGTTGAAAAGGAGACGCTGCGCGACATGTGTTATGGGTACTATCCATAGAGGAAATACGCTTTTGTAATATGGGAACGCGAAATGTTTTTATGCGAAATATATTAACTGTTCTCCGTAAGTATGGCGCGTGGTTCATGTGAAAAAAATATTAAGCATGTGAGGCCAGTGTACACTGATTATTCTTCACTTCTCTGTTTCGGTGAAGAGGCTATGCAACCATTTTCGGCATGAAGATTTCGATAGGAGCTCTCCAGCCAGAGCTGCAGCCGATAATGCGCAGCCGAGCAAATACAATGCAAAGTAGAAGATAAACACTTCATGCTCATCCTTGTTGCCTGCGTCCTGTGGCATGGACGTGGTGCGATGAGGAAAAGCTAGTCCATGTTCAGTGATAGCAAGCAGCAGGTGGCGGTGTTCCTCGCTGTAAGGAAAATGGCGATAAATATTGATAGGAGCAAAGAATAGAGAAACTATTTCAATTCTCAGTAATAGAAAGCCTGGCAACAAATGATGCACACAGTTTATGGGTTTTAATTCCAATGTTGAGTTCAGAACGGCTTCTTTTGTTGCTTCTAAAGTAGGCAGAGCTTTACGGTTTTATTTCATTCATTGTGCACCACCTCGTCTCGCTAGGACTTGCTGCCAATCATAGGGAGAAAACAAGTGACTTCTTATGTACGGGCTGCGTCGGCCCCTTCATAGGGTGCTAAATGAATTTGGAAAAATACATAGACATGCTCCACTGACAGTAAACCCTGCCGCTTGCTCGAGCAGCAGATGTGAGGGCGCAACTAAACAAGCAGAAGTACTTACCGCAGTGGGTTCAAAACATGCATAGCTGGCACTTGATGCACTGTGGTGAAATGCTCGCCCGGAGCCAAACTCCACTGTGCAGCCGCATACACTTCGTCCTCGTTACACGTCGAAAATGCAACATATGAACTCTCCCATACCTTCTTGTAGCACACGGGCATCTCTCTTTCATAGTTGCAACTGCTAATACATCGTTTCACAGCATTCGAAATGACTTGAAAGAAATCCTTCAGATGACTATCTTCTAATTCCTCTTCATTGAACCCAATCCAGTCAATGCTCAAGCAAGGCCAAGTGAGCCCTGCCTCAATTCGAGACTGAATTTCCCGGAAGGATTTCACACTGCCTGAAACAATCGGAACGCTTCGGGTGGCTGTGATGCTGGACTGTATGTAATTGTTGAGAACGAGCATCCCTAGGGCCCAGAAAGCAGTTGCCAGGTGTCGATGTATTAAAGAGTCAGCCGCAGATGACGGAGGACTCCTTCCCAGAAGTGCACATGAAAGCAGCAACAAATAGCTTCCCGCTTGGAACCTTCGCTGTGTCCCAAAAAGAAGGTGACAGCGGGTACATGTAAAGACGCCTATTGCACACGCGGCTCCAACCAAAACGACGAATAAGTAGGCGCATGATGTCCAGCTATCCATAAAGGTGATTCTGTTGCTTACTCTACGCCGGCTGAAGAAGCACAGCGGAACAGGGGAATATTGCGCGTATGGGTAAACGTCTCCACTTGATAAAATGCTGCTACCAGTAGGAAGGAGGACCAAATCAATAACCTTGTATTTGAAATCTCGCCAACGCCCCATTTTTTCTATGTGCAAGGTGTTGTTCAGGCTACGGTATCCTTCAATCAAAGCCAAAGCTTCAGATATTTTCTTAACGTCTGCATGCACCTTGCCATAAATGGCCAATACAGCTCGAATCGTCTCTCCTTGTGGAAACCTGGGTTTCCTTGCTGAATCGCGATAAAAGAGCTCAGACGCACTTACTCTTCGGTAAATCTTACACCGTTGGTAGAAGTCTTCAGTAACGTTAATGTCGCTTGCACTTACTCTGATGACTTGGCAGAGGGGAGAATCCAAATATTCATACAGCTGACTGGTATGGTCAATGTCGATCACCCACCGATGTCTCACTTCCGTGAATATAAGGCTATAAATGCTCATTTCACTCATACCTGACGTAGCGCTGAAAAAGGGCATAAATATTATCCTTTCCTGAATTCTAAGCAGTGGACGCATTTTTGATAAACCAGCACAGTTACTATGAATTCCTTCGTACTGATCTTTAAATTCACAATATACCTGTGAGGTTGCAGCCTTCACAAACTTAACCGCGACGGGAAGCTTCTTTGCTGTTTGGTAAAGCCTTTTTGTATCTGACGAGAAATAAAGGAGGACCGGTCTAACCGGGAATCCACTAGAAGCTTCCATGATATCAATCATGGCAGGACATAGCTCAGACGAGATCCCGTCAAACAGGAGGGAGTGCGGAAAAAATGCGTATATCCACAGAAATTTCCACCGAAAATAATTAGCCATGCCTTTCCGAAGCTTCCGCAGGAGTGCCTTGCGTATACAGCAACCACTTTAGACGTAATCTGCACCTACCTCACGTGATAGGTGCACATGAATGTCTTTTGTAGAAGACGTCAAAATATAGACGAAACTTCGATGAAATCACAGAAAAAGTATCTCCACTGGAGTACATCATGCTGTGAGAACGTGGCGATCTGCGTGTGCGTCTGGTTGGCCTAACGTTTGTGGCTGCATTACGCACACTCGGGAGTGATGCACATTAGGCTGATAAATCAAGTGCAGATATACAACATTGGAAGTGGAGCCTTCGGTGTTCATCAATTCACTTTTTCAAAAAAGGTCAGTTCTACTGTCGCAACCAATTCACGCCAACGCATAACTGATTTATCAACAGCAGAGCCTAAACGCGAGTTAAGTGTTGAATTTCATGGGAGGCAGTATACGAGCGATAAACCGCAGCAAAGGAGAGAGTTGAACAGAGAAGGCAGTCGCTAAAGACATGCCCCCGCAAGGACTTGTTGCTAGGCGACCAGTATGAAACAAAACAATCTACCTTTCTCGTTTTTCAGTGGCATGGTACCGCCGTCGCTTACAAAATGTTAATTGACGAATTATTCCATGATCCAAGGTGTGGTGATTGACTGACAAAACTGTAGGTGCACAAAAATAAAAACAATGCAAATGTGGAATTGCATGCAGTGCACTTCCGCCGGTGTTGCCTCCTATTGCGCCGCCACCAGTTCTAGAAGAATTTGTTTTTTTTAATTCAAAGATGGACTAAGGTTTTTTAATATAGCCTGAGTAGCCTGCTCCTGGTTGACTTCGACGCTATAGCGTAAATGAAGAACCGCAAATATTCTAGCGCACGGCAGTTTTCGCATTCAACCCGATCGAAATCCGGCCCTCATGTTGTAGGTCAAAAGCAGGAAATCTTTTATGCATGTGTGCCTGCATACTTTATCTACTCTAAAATAGAAATGTACTGAAAGTAGAAAAAAGGTGAGCTGTTTCTTTGCGGACGCGACCAGTTGAATTTTTGTACCTGAGAAAAAGATGGTGTTTATCACCTTTTATTTATTCTTTTTCAGTATTAGGGAGCAAAGATGTCCCTTGTGTCAGAAGAACTAAGAGAACAATCGTTTTTTTAATGGTATTTGTAAAGAAATGTCTTGGTATGGTTTTCTCTCTGAAGCAGATCTGTTCATTAATTATGTCAGCTGTTGGTGCCAAAAAAGGGCACCATTCAGAATTATCCAATTAGTGCATTTTATGGATTGAAAGACATTCGAATAAAAATTCTGTTATGCCAGCTTATTCAGAATCGTTTGTTCGAATTTATATTGGTGGTAGAGTCATAGGCACGGAAAAAATAGTTTATGAAAACAAACTTCCGTGCCACACAAAATGCACGGATAATGAAGGAAGACGGTTATTTTGCTGGAGCTATTATATAAAGCGAAAGCATTATTCCAAAGTGAAAACATTAGGGTCCTGCGATGCAGCAGGGTCTTTCCATGTAGGACCTGGGAGGACTAGGAGACCCTACTGCGCTCGTAGGACCCGTCCGTGCAGACCATCGCCATCGGCCGGCTGCCATTGTTATGGAACTTAGGAACATAAACAGTTGAGTGCAGTGGGGCATTGCGGGGACCCTGGGGCGTGCCCCGAATTCCTTCAGTTTTTTTCTGTGTGTGTGTGTGCGTTCGCGATGTTTCTCGATATGGGCAAAGCGAAAGAAGTACATAAATAATGAATCACGGGCGGTATTGCTAAGCCCGAAAAATTCTGCGGAAGCACAGTTTTTGCAGGTGGACACTACCGCCACGTACTTGAAAGCTCAATTGAATGGTCCACTGACCCAGAGAGACAGTATGCGGGTCTTCAACATTTTCATCGTCAATTCCACCTTACCTAATTTTACCAGGGCGGCCTATGCTCGAGTACCGCGTCTCTACAGCAATGTTGTCAACGCCAACGCGTTTTGCTCTAGTGACATGTTTCTGCCGCAACGTTATCCATGCACAACGAAGGCAGCACAGGCAGCTAACTACCACAACATAGCTCAAAGCGGGCTTAGCAGTTTGATACTATTGTTACCTGACGAAGAAGAAGATGTGCAATACAAAGCGTGAGAGTCTCTTTCAGTTCAACAAGTTGCGTGTTCGGCTCCTGCGAAAGCATAGAGCTCTCAAGCGGTGGCCCGCGAGGCAGATCTGCTCATGCTGTCGCGGGTTCGAATCCAGTTGAAGGATACTCGATTCATTTTTACTCTTTCTTTCATTTGGCACAAACCCAAAAACATCCCAAGATCTTGCTCCGGGTTAATGTTTCTTTCACACATCAATAAGTGAAAAAAATATCCACAACTGGGTTTCGAACCCGCGGCGGCGCGCACAGATAAGCTTTGATAGCCACTGTGCGAGAGCACCAGGTTATCGCCGCAATCGAGCACGCCTGAATATAAGCTGCGACACATGACCATATTACTTCGTCATTAACTAATACTACTCTCAAACTAATTATCACTATTTGAATTACGTAGTGGTTGCGACAGACAGATGTGCGCTGCATGCGTTGGAGGGAAGCGCTGTGACAGAAACACGGCACATGAGCAATATGCGCAGGCGTCGACACCACTTTTTCAGAAAAGCGGCACTGGGCCATAGTAGCGACGAAAAAAAAAAGACCAGCACTGTGGCGTGCCAAGGGAGCACACATATGCCAACGCTTGGCGCTGCGAATAGGAACATGCCGATAACACAAGTACTAGGCGTCTTCGCGATGCTCAGCTTTGTGCCAGCCGCACGGCGAGATTTTCCTCATTGCGGTGGCGTCATTCTGCTAATTTTTATCGCCCCTGTACACAGTGGGCGGTTGTCGGGAGTCCGCCACTGGTCGCATCTTCTAGTTCCGTTGCTTCGCTCGTAAGGTGGGCGTGCGGGAGCCTGGGGTTGTCGTTCTTGTACAGCTGGTGCCTGTCGAAGAGGGCTTGGGAGGTCTCGTTGGTTCGCAGGACTGCATAGTGCGGTGGCATAGGTCATGGCTTCAGTTGTCGTTGGTGTCGTCTGTGACTAGGAGCCAAATGCATGCTTTACTCCTTCGCGGACAATTTGCGGACAAGCAGGCGGCGCAGCTCTTCCCGTACGATTTCGCGGATAACTTCCCGCAGGTTGCTTCCGAGTGCTGTGCCATCCGAGAGGGCAGTCGAGGTCACTTGGGGCTGTGGAGGAAAATGACGGGCTCGTGCTTCCAAGGTTTTCTCAATGCCGGCTGCTTCACTGGTGAATTCCGCGACCGTCTTCGGTAGATTGCAGGTCAGACCGCCGAAAAGCGGCTCTTTAGCACCACGCATCAAAAGCTCCACCTACTTCTCCGTCATGTCAGGATCGACACGTCGAAAAAGGCGCTTCACGTCTTCTACGCACGCGGCCACAGTCGCATACGGGTGTTGGATGCGTGATTGTAGAAGCAGCTGAGCTCTTTCTTTTCTCACGATGCTTGAGAATGCCTTCAGGAACTCCCGCTTAAATGAATCCCACGTCGCCAGGGAAGCTTCGGTGTTGTAGAACTAAATTGTGGTTGGTTCTTCCACGGCAATGAAAACGTGGCTTACTTTAGTCTGGTCATTCCAGCTGTAGAAGACGGCGACACGGTCATACTGTTCCAGCCATTCTACAGGATCCTCGGCCGCTGAACCGTTGAACGTGGGCGGCAATCTGTGCTGGTGCAAAATAATCGTGGCTGGTGTCGTAGCCATGGTTGACGTCGGAATTGACGAGTCCTTTGCTGGCGTATGGTCCGGCAGTAGTACGTATTCTGGTGAACACCGCTGGCGACAACGGCAGCTCCGCACTTCGTCTTCGGTTGGGACGGCTTCTGCTCCTTTCTCGTAATTTTCTTCGAGACGACTCGGGCTGCTTTGACGGCTCTCACACGGTGAGGGCGACAGGGACATCCGTCAGCACCTCCACCAGATGTCATCTAGTTGTTACTGTAGTACGGCGAACAGGAAAACAACGAGAATCGCTTTTAAATGAAACTCTGTATTTGGGCTTACTTGCGCCCGCAAAGAACTTAATCAATCGGCGGCTGCGTTGCAAAAAGCGTGCTCGGCGATCGTTAAGCAGATTCCCCGCACCTCTCGTCCGTCCTCTCTTTAAAGCTGATAGCGAACTTTCGAGACAAAGCTTGGAAAGTTACTAGAACACTCTGGAACTACGTAGTCAGCTTCGCCTGGATGCGATCGATCGAGATATATCTAGGCGCGTCTTGAATCACAAACAAAGCGATAAAGCGGCGTGCCGGCAGCTTTGAAGAATGAACAAACACTACAAACATTCGCGCGATATTGTATCAAATGTGCACGTCTTGCCTGGAATTAGTGACTACAATGCATTTGTTGCTGACATTAATGTTGAAAATTTGGCAATTGTTAAGAAACCCACTAGAAAAGTTTATGGTTAGAGTAAAGACAACTTTGAGGTGATTTATTCAGCCCTTCAGTATTTTTATGCAACGTTTCACACGCTAGCAGACAACCTGAGCAGCGGACAGCTATAGAACGTTCTTAAAAGGAACCTGTGTACACTCGGCGAAACTTGCATTCCAGAGATAACTTGCGATCCAGAGATAAAGCGTAGGTTAATAAGCAACTACGTATTTTTCTTCGTAGGGTGCGGCGTGCTTATCGCAAGACAAAACGAACCGAATGCGCTAGAGCACACCATAAGCTTTAAAAACTGGCATGCGAAATCACAAACATGGTCACTTTCGCTAAAGTCCTATTTTCAGGATCTTGGAGGGAAGCGAGTTGAAGAACAAAATGAATTCTGGAGACTTGTTAGACGCAACAGTAAAGACAATGTCTCTATCCCCCCCCTAATTGATCATTGAATAATAGTTATTGATGACACACGCAAGGCTGAGCTGATCAGTACTGAACAGTGGATTTATTATTGGGTAGCAGGACGGCAGAACCAGCGGAAGGAAGCAGCTCCAGGACGAGACTCGCGCCCCAACCACCAGCGATGACGACGAAGTGCGCCACTGCAGAGCTGTCCTCTTGTTCTTCTTACAGTTAATTTAACTACTGAGTTAGCGTAGTTGCCTTATGTTTAATCAAATGTCGATTTATTTGCTCTGATTATACCTTCTTTTCTCTCAAACAGCCATTTCGGTTTCCACATTTCTTGCCGTGGTTGCTTTCCCGTCCACCTATTATATCGCCATCCAGCCTATTCAACAGTACAGTGATTTTTGCTGATAATTAACTACTTAATCTATCCAAATGAAGCTTTTTGTTCTATTAATTATCGCTTA
The DNA here is from genome assembly GCF_055824585.1 of Amblyomma mixtum. NCBI lineage: Eukaryota > Metazoa > Arthropoda > Arachnida > Ixodida > Ixodidae > Amblyomma > Amblyomma mixtum. The sequence goes on from NC_143020.1 coordinate 15,059,069, forward strand.
CCAAATACATTTCTCTACATTTCAACATTCGCTTTCACTCCTTTGCTATTTTTTCACGATTTTGCCGTTCACAGCTGCTTCCCCGTTCACTTACTATATAGACGACCGCGCTATTTTGACGTTTTTTAGACATTTTGGCTCTAATTATTAACTAATCATCTTATCGACATAATTATCTTGCGGAGAATCCTCACATAATCCTCATTCGACTAAAGTCACTCGTTTGATGCTACCTTTTCTGAGAAAGTCACAACTGTTACGTACACGTTTTGCAGACACGTTTTGGTGACACGACCCGGCGACATGGCCTATAATTTCTTTGGCATCAATAAAGCAACCGGGATTTAGTTCTAGCATTCACTCTCATGATCTTTTTACCGCTGATGGGCGAGACAAAAGCGTAAAAACAATAAAATTCTTTTTTATTTTTATAATTACCGAAAAAAGAAGAATGGCTCAGCAGAAAAAAAGGCAACGCAGCTTAAAGGAAATAACTGGAAATAGCTAGCCAAATACGTCCGCATGACCAAGGATTATGCAGGAGCTAGCATGTATCAAAAGGGAAAACCAGGTATTTTGACTTTAAAAGAGTAGAGACGTTGCTAGATGATGGGGGTTGATTACAATGACGGAAGTGTGTGATTCGGAATCACAGAAAGATGCGAAAGTGTAAGTTCATAATAGAACTTGCACAGAAGCAGTGGAGACAACAGTTTTAATAGGTGAAAAACGAGAATCGTCTTCCTTGCTGCCCCAACATGGCGCACGACCAACTGTATACGCAAAAAAAGAACGCGATAAATACACTGAGGGTATTATGAGTAGCGCACTCATTCCCGAAAGGAAAACTTCAGGGGGCACTTTGACCATCTAAAGTGCGCGATGCGAAAGCCTTTCCACGGAACTTTGGCTGCTACTGTTGATGCATCTGTTGACTAACTGGTCATGATTGGTTAATGACTAACTAGTCATGACTGGTTAAAGAATAACTAGTCATGAGTATTCCTGACAATAGTCATGACTAGTCAGGACTACCTAGTCCTGACTAATAAGTCATTACTACTCAAGATTGGGCAATGAATAGTTAGTCATGACTAATTAGTTGATGACTAAGTAGTCATAATTGTTTAATGACTAACTGGTCATGACTAATTAAATGATGACTGGTAAGCGACTAGTTCGTCATTACTAATTAGTTGATGGCTAGTTAATGACTAGTCAGTCACTAGTTGTGAATTTCACTTTAGATGTAACGGACGGACAGAGCCATGGCTGGGAGTATGAGCCTCTAAAGGCTTTCGCCTTAAAAGTCAATTTCCTGCTCCGATAACATTAAAGAGAGCAGACTTATGAAGTACAACCGTCCCTGATATCCAATGTGCAGCTTCGGGGCGTTGAATCCTGTACCCTTGCTTCCGAACCCACCCGCCTACATTAAATATGGTACGTTCGGAAGACTCGCGCAAGCTCCTCAGTTGCTTTGGCCTTATCTTTGTAGAAAAAAGCCCTATCAGTATCTCCAAAGCAAACAAAGGAGCCATATGTGTTCGAAACGGAGAGAAATGCGTGTGGCATCCTCATACTCGGTGATTTTTTTATAAAACATCCACGAAATTGCAAACGCAGGAGCATTCCCGATCTATCAATAATGCGAATGCATCAAATGGCTCATCGACGCAAGAACAAGGCGTCGCCCAAGACGTGGCCGCGTTACAAAACTTGCGAATTATCAAAACGGCGTGATGTTATCAAAGGCGAAAAAAAAGAAATCCTAAGCAGTAATAATCGCTACTAGTGTTTTCAACCATGACAAGCACAGAGGAATATAATTAGAGTTTTAATATCATTTCGATGTATTTAGAATAGAATTGCAGAAGCGTTGCAGTGTTTTCGCATTAGTTTACGTAAGCTCCATAAGCCCTCCGGTAATTTTTCACAGGATGGCTAAACTGAATATGCAAACAAGTGGTCGACGATGGAATTTTGTTTCAGAACATTGAAGGAAACGTAAGATGGGTTGTGCAAAGGAAGCTTATATTAAATCAACTTAGGCAGCCGTGACGCTTAGAATGTGAAAGTTAATGCACGACCTCTCCCCAAAAAGTAGGTGTATTGTCACTCGGCAAGGGGGGAGTTGGTGGCAGGCAGTAAGAAAGCGTTTCGGTTTCCACACACTGCTTGCCGTGATATAATGCTAGTGGTTTGACACCGCAGGAGAAAGATCCTCTGCGACTGCTGATAAATTTGTCGAAGTTTTATTTTGCAGAGTGGATGTGACCAGGGTAATTCTAGTCTCAATCATTCTCGCAGGTTTCTAGAGCGGAGTGGTAAATTTTCAGCGAGCAGAACCACGACTCCCCGGAAGCGAATTTTCTCACCAGTTTTTCCCCTAAGCGGTATCAGTTCTGGTAGCATGTGGTATTGAGGAAGGCTCGAAACGACTACTAGGTGCGCCGGTTTGAACGCTGCTCTCAAATATTCGCTTTTTATAAAGCAGGTGGTTTATATAAGTCAACGGCCCACACATCCGTCGCCACTGTCACTAGCTGAGAGTAATTAAGCCGTGCGTGGTTTCCCGTCCATTTTCCTAACTGTAAGCTTTATTGTTTAGAATACCCTTCTACCAGCCTCGTCATGGTGCGGTGCTAGGCGGGCCGAAAGTCCGCTTTATCTACCTTCCCTACGTTGTCCGTCACAATGTCTTAGTAAGTTTCACAGGGCAGGATCCACTGAGACACAACGACCCAAAACCCTACTCAAAAGAATCGGCGGTCATGCTAGATATGAAATCCATACGAAACTCTTTATGTACACGCACTTAAAAAGACTGGTATGAAGCACTTCTCCCCACCTGACGAGTCCAAGGGTAGCGGTACAGCGAACAGGATAAAGTCGTTTCGAAGGGATTCTTGAACACAAGCGATGAACAGCAAGTGGAGCAGCTACTCCTCTCCTGGAGCCATTCCTGAAACATTTGCAAAAGAATAACTCAGTATTCACTCGCTTGACCAAGTTGATGCCAGGAAAGTGCGATAGTTCTTTAACACCTCTTCAAAGCTGCCCCTCATAACACCGTGCAAACCTCTAGTCGCCAGCGACGCTTAGTAGTGAAAATTTGTCCGAACGACACTCCCTTTTCTTGCTGTTCTGGGGGTGGCAGGCGTGATAAGCGTCCGCGGAACGAAAACGGGCTTTCTGTGCATGGAGAACCTGTCGGCTTCGACGGCGACTGGACTTCCCGTCGTTATTGTGACTTTACTCCGGGCGGCGTTTCTGGCTAGAGAATGTTTTCTATGATTATGAGCTTGGAAAACTAGTCTGCAAAACGGCCCAGTCCTACACAGTATCTCCACTACGGCAAACAGGTTCTTCAGTTTAAGGGAGGCGTAGCGCGAAAAAAAGACAGGGACGAGAGAGACACAAGACACAGGACCAGCGCTAACTTACAACTGAAAAATATCAAGCGAATTCCCGAGCTCGAGGAACCAAACGCGCATGCCCAGCAACAACTCATTAGATGAAGCGGAAAGATAAACCTGACCTAGCACGACTCGAACACGACCTAATCACCATGACAAGAGCTGGACAGCCCCGTGCCAAACCTTTGAGAGGTAACGCGAAAGCGACTACTTAAAATTTAGAAAGATGGATTCTATTCGAAGCAGTACTACCGACGTTTCACTGATGCCCTTATCTCATCCCAGCTTATGAATGAATGAAGCCTCAAGAACCTCCCTTGCTAGCTGTTCTTTAGACCGACCAAGAACTTTAGTTTTCCCGAAAAGCGGATGACAACCGCAACTTGAGCAATGCTTAGGCAGATTCATACTTTTGTCTGATCTGAGGGACCTAGCATGTTCTCTGAGGCGTTCATTGAGGCAACGACCGCTTTGCCCTATACGAGGTCTTGGCTATAGAAAACCTTTGGCTATAGAAAAAAAAAAAAACTTGCTTAACTGGAGCGTTGCAAACCTACTCACCTTCAAAGTAGTCTACTTGGGACTCTACACACTTCTCCCAGCGGTGCTGCCATTGTGGGAAGTATTCCGAAAAGGCCCCTTTCGGAATGGAGTTTAGCTCAGCTGTCGTTGCCGCATTAATGTTCTTCCTTGTCTGAAATCGCGCTCCTTTCAATGGCCTTTTGATTTTGGGAACCAGCCAGAAATCGCAGGGGCCATATCAGGAGAGTAAGGATTCGGTTGAACAACAGGAGTCTGGTTTTTCGCCAAAAAAGTCTGAATCAAGTGCGAGGAATGTGCAGGAGCATTGTCGTGATGGATGCGCCACATTTCTGTTGACCTCAACTCCGGTTTCTTGCGCCTCACAGCATCACGTAGGCAACGGAGGACATTCCTGTAGTACTCTTTGGTCATTGTTTGACCCTGTGCAGTGCGTACTCGTGGTCTGCCACACAGAGGGAGTCAAAGAGAGCAGTCAGCATCACTTTCACATTGCTGCGCACTTGGCGGGCCTTCTTTGGTCTTGGTGACGTGAAATGCTTCCACTGTGACGACTGGGATCTGGTTTCCGGGTCGTACCCGTACGCCCAAGACTAGTCACCATTGATTATGATGTTGATAAGGTCGGGGTCACTGTTTGTGGAATCGAGCATGTCCTGTGAGACTTCAACACGAAGATGCTTTTGCTCCACCGTGAGCAGCTTCGGCACGAATTTCGCCGCAACTCTCTCCATGGCCAAATCTTCGGTGATAAAGGAATGTGCAGAAAAATTGCTCATGTCCACCTCTTCCTCAATTTCTCGGATAGTGATGCGACGGTCCCGCATCACCACAGCGTTGAGTTCGGCAATGACCTGGTCATTTTGGCATGTTGATGGCCGATTGGAGCGTGGCTCGCTCTCCACCGATGTGCGGCCATCTTTAAATCAATTGTACCACTGCTTAATCTGTGTGCTGCTCATAGCAACTTCACCGAAAGCCGTCTGAATATTCCGAATGGTTTCCACTTGGCTGTCGCCCAGTTTACGGCAAAATTTGATGCAGTAGCGCTGCTCCTGTCACTCCGCCATTTTCCTTGCAAAAAAAAAAGAACCGACGAGAGCACTGCGCACTGCCTCACTCAAATGCTGCATCCCAGCGACTGACGCTATCGGCAGGCGGGAAAAAATTCATGCATTCGCACGAAGGTTCAAGGTCGCCTGATGCAAACGCGCTTGTTTCAGATCCATAAAGTGTTCGCAAAAAAAAAAATAAAGTCTGATACTTTTCTAACAGACCTCGTATAAACACTTCCACAGCTTAAAGGGATCTCGTACACGACACCTACTTTGCACTCAACAAGCTTAGTTACATGATTAACACTGCAAGCCGGTGTCTTCTGGCTTCGACTTGAAAGTGCACAAAGGCTGGACAATTTGCGAGGAGCCGTGAAGACGACGTCCATCGTGTCCATTGTGTCTCTCTCGTCCCTGTCTTCTTTTCGCGCTACGCCTCCCTTAAATATGCTTTACCAACTTGCTCAAAACACCACTTTGCTCAGGTTCTTCAGGGACGGAATCTGAAGCTTCAGAATAAAACCACGGCCGGCACCGTGGAAGTAGGTCTTCTGCGGAGGGTGAATGGAAAAGGCATTCAGGTTTTCGATGGGTAGTATAGAGGCACAAATACATCTGTTCTGTTGTTCCGCAGTAAATCAGCGATAATAGCAGTAGTCAGAACATGCAACAGCGCAGCATGGGATAGAGGAATTTGGATGACTAGAAGATAGGTGCATCGAAGGGTGCAGGAACGATGTATACAGGGTGTTTCACCTAAGACTTTCTGCAGTTTTTAAAATGAGGTTTTTTGTTTTAGTTCGAAGAGCGCTTTTTTCAGCATAGAATTGTTAGCGGTGTCGTACATTAGAATAAAGCTATGACGTGCTAACTAGCAGGCTGACCAAGAATTATTGTTACGTTCCTCAATTATTCAGACCCGTGTAGCCACCGCAAGCATGATATAGATATTAGATTTTAGAACTTCGAAAACGCGGTTACCCTCGCAGCTGTAGCCCAACGACCTTTGGCTACTTCGACGAGTTACGTGCACTGAGAGATTGCTTTGCCTGCCAGATTTTCGAAAGAGCATGCATTTTGGCAGATGTAGGCAAACTTTGTTAGGCCACAGCGCCGAAGTTAAACGAGTTTTGAAAATTATAAAAACAAATACAGATTTAACTTGTGGTGGGCTGCACGCCTCTCAATAATGAAGGAGCCAAGAGTAATAGTTAAACAATTAACTACTAAATATTAATTAACCAGCCTGCCGAATACCTTATCTTAGCTGCATTCTTGTGGATTCCACGGCTTGCAATGCTATGCCGAACAAAGTGTTCTAACTCAAAATGCTTATTCCGAAAAATTTAATAACATTTTTGGCGAAACATTTGTATGGTAACGTACTTGTTCAAGAGGGGTGTTTGATACCTGCCCCGCCTCGGTGGCTCAGTGGCTACGGCGCTCGGCTGCCGACCCGAAAGACGCGGGTTCGATCCCGGCCGCGGCGGCTGAATTTCTTTAAGGCGAAATTCTAGAGGCCGGTGTGCTGTGCGATGTCAGTGCACGTTAAAGAACCCCAGGTGGTCGAAATTTCCGGAGTCCTTCACTACGGCGTCTCTCATCGCCTCAGTCGCTTTGGGACGTTAAACCTCAACAAACCAAACCAAACCGATACCTGAAGGGAGACTGCATTAGACAGAAATGGCGGCCTATACTCGTTAGCGCAAACTTTACACCGTCATCTTCTAGGTAGGCTATGCGCCACGTGGCAATTTCAGGTGGCATATTCTCCCTTCCGGAAAAAAGGAGGACTACCGGAATGCCGAGAGCATATCAGTCAAGCTAAGGTGAAAGCTAAAAATAAACAAGAGAGGGCGCAGCCAAAACTGAAGTGCGCGACGACTTGAGCACCCTTGCCGTCCCTAAGCTTAGTACGGCTTATGACGCAAAACGGGCGCAATGTCACAGCTGAGTTCGGCCTCGCGGATGTGCCGCACCGTCCAGAAGCATTTAACAGTTAATATCACTGACACGTCCTAGCACTTTGCACATAGTACTTTGTAACGGCTGAAGTAGTGACTGTGGACTTTTTCGGACAAATAACCTTCTCGGACACCTTCTCGGAGGTGTCCACGCAGAGACCTCCTACCAAGTACCAAAGAAGGAATCATGGCCTGGACATGACAGCAAAATGCAGCCTATGCTCAGCGCGAGAATGAGCCGGTTTCTACAGTACAGATCATACCGCTGAGGAGTGAGCGCGGTTTTCGAAATCATCTTTCAATCTGCTTACTGTGTCTTCTTGTAAATATTGAATTTTTAACCATAACGTTCGTCATAGAACCCACTCGAGACCTGAGGCGAATGTAAAATAGTTCGGTCAACACTCACAAAGATATGCAACACGTTTGTACGGTGTTAAATTTCCAATTAACATTCGATCTATGTGCTCTGATGTAGAGTCATAGACGAAAGATTGCGAGATGCAGGTTTGCAGAAAATCATTTCTTTCTGCGTTCCCTCGCTGGCCAGCCAGGTAGTATTCTTCTAGCAGATGAAGCACGCCTTACTCCTCACACTCTGTGCGTTTGTACAAGTGCTGTGCATAACCGCGCGGCAATCAATTTTTTATGCGAAGCATACTAAAATAGCCCAACCCAGCTCCTCGAGCGCGGCGGTGTCGTTACCATTGACCTTTCGTGACCTCCATGTCATACCACCTGATGCGTGACGTCACAGCAGATGAAAAACGGGGGCCCAACTCGCGCCGTGGCGCGAGGCATCGTGACCAAGGATGACCACGTGGTGCGTGACGTCACAGCAGATGAGAAACGGGGGCCCAGCTCGCGCCGTCGCGCGAGGCGTCGCGACCAAGGAGGACCACGTGATGCGTGGCGTAACGACATAGGAGAAACAGGGCCCCAGCTCGCGCCGTGGCGCGAGGCGTCGTGACCAAGGATGACCACGTGGTGCGTGACGTCACAGCAGATGAGAAACGGGGGCCCAGCTCGCGCCGTCGCGCGAGGCGTCGCGACCAAGGAGGACCACGTGATGCGTGGCGTAACGACATAGGAGAAACAGGGCCCCAGCTCGCGCCGTCGCGCGAGGCGTCGCGACCAATGTGTTTCCTGCTTCTGCCACTAGGTGCGCTGTAGTGAACACGTGATGCTGGAGCGGCGGTATACAAGGGGGTGCGCCTGCCTCTGCTAGGCGTACACGGGATAGAGATGCCTCCTGGAGACAGGGCTGCTCGTTGGAATGAGAAGCAAAAGTTGCGGCGTGCTACAGAGACTGATGAAGAGCGTGAAGAACGTCTAGCCAAGCGGCGTGCTCGATATGCAACTCGGCGACAATATGCTTCGCATCTGACTAGGCTTAACCTAAGCTAAGCCTCAGCCATTTTTTTCAGCGAATCTCAATCCCTTAAACTTTTTTCCCATGACTGCACTCAAGGTATATAATACAGAAGAAAAATATAGCATGGTCTTCAGATCAAAAGCGGAAACAATCCAGTCCCCAAGTTCGCATATTTGAGGAACTGCAAAAGCGCTCACGAATTTTCCACCGAGGAGTGCTGTTTCTAAGGTTGCAACAACAGGTATACCTACAGATATAAAAAAGCACTGTTGCCGCAAATACGTGCAGATATGCTCGAAGTTAGAACCTATGGGCTGAGGCTCAACAAAAGCTGCATCTCTAGATGAATAAAAATAGTCGCGCCTAAAATTCGTTGGTATATAATTTCCGTTAAAAATATATGGGCAGATACTGCGACAAAAGCTGAACCTCCATTTAAATTAAGTCACGTTTGCCTCAAATTCGTCGAGGTACCGGTGCCATGAAAATTCCGTGGGGCTCGTCCATGTTTGCAGTGAACAGGTTCCCTGACCTGCTGTTTTCGTTTCTTAGCATATATTATCCCCTATTAACAACTATAACTGTTCAGAACAATCTTGGTCTCCTAGCTTAGGTTGTCATATACACCTACCTTAAGCTATGTGTTCCAACTGAGGAAAGGCTCAAGCGTATCTCTGCAGCTCTGCTCCGAAAAACTAAAAAAACACCACTGCTTGGTCCAAATTTTGGACCTCATAAAACGAGAAGAAATTCAATCGACGACCTAACTGTGTGATGGGAAGGCTTTTCAACTTTGAAATGTTATTTGCTTTTGCACGTTTTTCCTTCTTATTGGTGTTTATGCCTTATGGCAAGTGACGCTCCTTTTATGCACATATTTTTTGGTCTTTCTGAAAGAATCGCTTCTGGAGGTGAGTGAGTGTGCCACGTTTTCTGTGCCATGTCTTCTGTTTGCTTGAAGTACGATTTTAGAATAAGAGGAGCCCGCATTTCACTACTAGACAAATCCCTCTGTCGCGTCGGCGTATAGTCCGCAGTTTTCACCATCTCCTGCACGTTTAGTTAGAAAACCCAAACGTCCTTTTGAGTCCTCTATACTTTAAAATAAAGGAATGGGGTAACTTTAAAGTGAAGTTTCAGAAAAGGCTTGCTTCAGAACTCTCCTTTCCTGCTTCTGTAAAATATAACAATTTGACGGTTCTAGACCCGAGAACTCTTCTGAATATGTGCGCTGTCCCATAGATTTTCAGTATTTTCATGGTGATAGTGGACGTGGGCAGTTCTGCGGCGGCCATTTTCTCCCTGCATCACCGAGCCGTGCGTACCCCGTCAGCCGCAAAGCAAACACGATATTCTCTATTTCATATATTTAATTTCTCTTTTCCTTCCAGCCTACTCAACTCCGGGAAATGTGTGGCAAGTTCACTGAAGAGCGTGTGTTCCATACCTCGCAAGCTTTTCAAAACTCCGTTTGATAAAGCAGCCAACGCTCTGGCGGAGCTTGCCGACTGCGTCACCAACGGCTCATGTCGAATACCTTTGGCGCTAGTGTTCATGGTGGCAGAAACTATTGTGTTATCTTGGTTGAGTTCTTCGTTTTCACCAAAAATTAAATAACTTCACGTCCACGAATTCTTAGGGCTTATACACACCACTTCTGCTGTCCATTTCCTTACACAATGGCATTGTTTCTGAAATAAGTTTCATTTCCAGGTCGTTCCTTGCGCCGTATGGGAGACGTTCACCACAAAGCTTTTACCTGAAAGGAACGGCGTTTACCTAAAAGACCTCGTATTCTGACGCGTTCTGTAATGCATTAAGAAACGCATCACGTGTGCGAAGCAAATCTTTGTCCATCCATTCATCGGGTACTTAGGAAAGGAACGCTGGGACGCACGCTAGTAAGTCAGCCAATTCTCCTCCGGAATCGGCGATGATACAGATGCTGGTGCGCATAACAGTATTCCGCTAATTGTAGTATGCCTCTGCCATTTTTCCAGTTAACTTTAAACTAAAAAATGGTTCTGTGCTGGCAATTTAGCTTTATTTTTTATCGCGGAAACGTTAGATCACGGGGTCAAACCCAGCCAGGAATCCTAACTAAGAACCCAATCAAACAGTGTCACAGCTGAGGGCGCAGAAACAAAATAAATATTGCCGTGACTGGGTTTCGAACCTCCCGCGGCGTGAACAGGTCGGCTTCTTTGGCTACATCAAGAGAGCAGTATACTATCGCCGCAGCCGATCACGCGTCGTGTTAAATTGCAATACTCTCTCGCGCTGAGCATTGCATTTCGTTGAGTTCATCAACTTCAATCAGTGGCGCCATCAGATCGGGTCAACTTACCTAAGTCTAATATGGTCGCCAGACGTGCCGACAACCCATTTAAGCAAATCCTGGAGCTATCCAGGCTAAACACATGCTTTCGTATGTCTATTCAGTCAAAACCCGTAATCAAAACGTACGTCAAAACCCTACCACTTTTTTTCTGAGAGAGATTTTTTGAATTTTTAAGTGACTGAAAATAAAACACCCCAGAATTCTTGCCCATCAATTGTCAAAAAATCGTTCCTTCTTATTCTAACGCGGAAAAAAAGCTTAGAAGGCAAACAAGAGATGTAAGATCTCTCTATGTACTCTGCGGCTCAAGGCTGTGTTCATCAATAGAAGAATTAAGGATTTGCTTTACTTTCGTAATGCGGGGACAGTGTGTTAGTAATCGGTCTTCTCATTACTTTCAATTGCTTCTATTATGCACTGTGAGTTTGCTTTTCTGAGCACCAACCCTGGCAGCTGACTTGACACCTGCCATATGGCAGGCATCTGGACACGTACTTTAGCATACAGTACGCATCAGGACACCATACATTTCTTCACCTTCTAACCGCTCCTTCCTGGCTCGTGGAGGGGAGAATTTTCCTTTCAGCGCTACCTGCGGACAATGGCGGGTGGGAAGTGAACAACAACAGTGCACCACCCTAGGTCGGACACTTTTGATTAAGAAACGCATTTAGCTACTACAGCGTATTTATTTATTTATTTAGCACCCTCTCATGGACCACAGGGCACTACTGAGGGCAGTGGTGCGTAGAGAAAAAAATTGATTGGTTACAGAAGAGGACAACGCATGCAGCACAAAAAAAAAATTCTACACGCAAATGTGGCAAAATGAAAGATAACAACTGGATGAAATAAGTCATCCGCAAAACCGAAACGCGACCATAAATATATCTAGCAAAAACAGAAAATTCACCCAAATAAAACTCAGAAAATTGCGACAAAAGCCGAAAATAAGAAAGAGAAAAAAATAACTTTACCATTTGTACCAATATTGAACAGCAAATGGCCGCCGCGGTGGCTGAGTGGTTATGGTGCTCGGCTGCTGGCCCGAAAGACGCGGGTTCGATCCCGGCCGCGGCGGCTAGAATTTCTTTGGAGGAGAAATTCTAGAGGCCCGTGTACTGTGCGATGTCAGTGCACGTTAAAGAACCCCAGGTGGTCGAAGTTTCCGGAGCCCTTCACTACGGCGTCTCTCATAGCCTTAGTCGCTTTGGGACGTTAAACCCCATAAACTAAACTAAACTAAACAAGCAAATGGGGATGGTGCAGAAAGCTATACATAAATAGAACGCATGTTTGCAGCAAATTTAAACACAAACAAAAATTGAAAAAGGCTATGATAAGCATTAATTTACTTACAGCATCCTTTTAAATTCTTCAGTGTCATTCTAAGTGCCAACTCTGTTGGCAGGTGGTCTCATTCCGATGATGTATGTGGAATTAAAGAATTAATGCAGGATGTTGTATTGCACCGGGCAAAGCGAACGTTGCGTGAGTGATCAATGCTGGTTGTCCGCATGTTTTGTATGGTTTTCGTCCATCTATCCTTCTCTGAAAAGCTGCATTAGAGCAGGTATAAGGGCTCGCTAGAGGTCAGAGAACAGTCAAAGCTGCACTCTCACTCGTAGGAGCCGGACAGAGGGTGTGCACTTGCGGCGCAAAAGTCTCTAGCCCCCGGCGGCAGAGGCTCAACGATCATTTTGACGGCTCTTAAATTCCATATTCCCGGTGTCAGTGTCCCTGTTACCTTACACAGTGCCGTCGACATCGACAGAACCTTCCACAAGAACTGTCAAGTCACTAAAGACATGATCGCCTTCCGGAGCGACAGGCGAGGCCACTGCCTCAGAAGAGGACCGACAGCACGGCAGCCTAAGGAAGCATCAGGCGGTATCTTTCATTACAGAAGCCTTCGAAGCAGAAACACGTGACAGCTCGCAGGCATTCCTACAATGGTACAGACTAAGCGCGTCACGGCTTACACCGCCACTGTTAATATTAAAGCACTACTTCACTAGATCCAACCGGCTCACCGAGTTTGTGTGGAGCTTGATATCGAGGGTGCCCTTGGCGAAAGCATAAGTAAATAAGCACTGCCGCGAATGGGAGACGAACCCGCGGAGGCGCGAACAGAATAGCTTCGCTGGTCACTTCACGACAGCACTATGCTATCGCGGCCGCCAATCACGCGTTGAGTTAAACTTCAACACACGCTCGCGGGGTGCATTGCAGATCGTCGTCTTCATTAACTAATATTACTATCGAACTTATATACACAATTTGGCGCTTTGTTTTGTACATCGCTGTCTTTATGAAGTAATACTACTCGAAGGAAGAAGATGATCATGCAATGACGCCAGCGACGATGAAGCTCCTGAAGCGGCCGGCGGACACTCGTACCAGACAACTGCTCCTCGTGACTCTTCCACTCCCCTCGCTGCTTAATCAATTATTTGTGCAAGAGTCTTCGTAGCCGGCGCAACCCTCTTCCCAATGAACCACCCTTCACTACTATCTCATTAGTATCGTTCCAAGACGTGTCGATGACCCAGCCAAGCAAAACCATGAGCCAACCAGGCTGAAATTATGTTTTCGCACGTCTGCTCGGTTTAATTGCGTTAAAACCCTACCAAATTTTTCTTCGCAGATGAGGTGGGGGGGGGGGGGGGACATAATACTAAAGCATTTAAAATGGTCGTATTCATGAGATTTTTCTGCAGCCGCGAGACTCGGTTCAGGAACGAGCAGCCGGCCTCCGCCGGCCCAGAAGCCGGATAAGCCTTCTCCTCGCACTTCTTTTCATACGTAGGTGATAAAAGGCCCGTCGGTTAAGATAGAGGCGCAACGATGCTGGCGTCCCCTCCAAGGAATGCGATAAATTAATAGAGTGAAGGAACAAATGAAACCCCCTGTACATTTTGGTGCCACAAAAGATGGTAAGTCATGCCGGTAACATTTACAAGAAATAGGCAGCTGCATAACCGGTCGGAGCTTAGAAAGCTTGATGGCTAATTCCCTTTTCCAAAGTTATTGAGGTCCATAAATCGCTTTACCATGGCAACTGCAATTATTCTAAACTGACATCCGGCAATTGTAGTGTACAGTCGCGTATTTTACCTTTGCGTGTGCACGCCAGTCTTTCATTGAGGGAGACAACTGTTCAGCATCGTTGGTGTCGACGTAAAAGATGAGCTTGACAGGAGGAATGCCAAGGAAACATCCACTAACCATTTTCGCTGATGTCTGCCAGCTCGTCGAGAAAAGCAATCATCGTACCTTTGTTTACCTGCCAGTATTCTTCGGTGAAGTTGATTAGCAGCATCTGGGCTTGGTCATTTCTCATTTGGGCGATTGGCTTTGCGACGCCCTCGACGACGCCTTCGGCACTTTCGATGTCTCCAGTACCTATGCAGGCGACGACACTTGATCGTGGCGGCACGCTCAATGCTTCGTCGAGGACGTTTAAGGCAACGTGATGAGTCGCACTCGTCGCAGCAGGTATGGCTCTGCCCGCGGAAAGCTTGATCGACTTAGATCGAAGGTAGATGATCGCCGCATGTTTATTCCGGAGTCCATTCCCCAAATCACGTCCCGCGAGCATTCCTGTAGGCCCAGGAAGGTTGTAGCATAGGTTCTCCCATTTACTTTAACTCTCGCGGTGCAGCGTCCTCACGGCGTAATAAGGTTACCATCGGTGGTGCGGATCAGCGGGCAATCCCAAGTTGCCTTACTTTCTTGAGTCGGGCAGCGAGTGGCTCGCTCATGGCAGAGTAGTCAGCTCCCGTGTCGACCAAGGCAGTAATCGCGCGACCATCGACGGTAACTTCAAGGTCACTTGTTCGCGTTCTCAAATTGCACGTTGTATTTGGTGTCCGATCTCGGCTTCGTCGAGTAATGAGGCTGTGGTGGGCGTACTCCGACATTACTTCTCTTGGCAACGATAAAAGCTTAAAGTCTGGCCGCGTTGTCGTCGTAGTTGAGGCATGGTCTTGCGTTTTCGTCGATGGATGACCTTTGTCCTTGCGCTTAGGAGCAACCTCACCTCCAGAGGTTGCTTTATTCAGTTTAACCTTTGGTCGCTGGGGGAGCGTTAACGCACGGCGTAGCCTCGGCTAGGATATACAAAGCGCGGTGACGATGGCGACGGGGAACGTGATAGGCGGCTCGGCGATGAGCATTCTTCCCGGCGCACAAACTCCTCAATTTCGGCTGCTTGCTGGCCGGGTCGGGGTCGCGGGGCGTCGTAAGAGAACCCTCAGATGCCAATTGTTCTGTATAGGCAGTGCCGGAGCATGTGACCAGCTTCGCCACAGTGGAAGCATAGCGGGCGGCGCTGGTCGGGAGGTCTGCACTCGTCACATTCCCTCGGCCGTGTGCGACGCTCGTAGGACGGCCGGGTTGGGCCGAGAGGGCGGCGGTCCAACGCAGCTGGCTGAGGGCCATAGGGGCTTGGCTCCTATCGTCGAGGTGCAGGACGGCGCACTGCTGCGGCGTAATTCATGGCTGGGGGCTCCAGAGGCTCCTTGGTTGTCGGCGTCACACCCAAGGCTTGTTGAACATTGCCCCGGATGAGTTCAGTGAGCTATGTAAGCTGCGGCTGCGTTTCTGTTACAGCAATCGTCGGAGCTCTTCTCGCACAACTTGACGAATAACTTCCCGCAGGTTATCGTTGTTAGCGGTTTTCTGGTAGCTTTCTGAGAAAACGCGCTGCTGCCGGTCATACTGGCGTGCTCGGGCATCAAGAGTTTTTGCAATGGTGGATGCCTCTTTTACGAATTCCGCGACGGTTTTCGGTGGGTTGCGGACGAGCCCGGCAGAGTTGCTCTTTAACTCCTGGCATCAGCAGCTTTACCTTTTCTTCCTTCATATTTGCGTCGGCACGTAGGAAAAGACGCTTCATCTACTTAGTGTACACTGCAACGGTCTCGTTTGGGTGTTGTATGCGAGGCTGTAGCAGCTGCTGGGCCCTCTCCTTTCGCACAACGTTTGTGAAAGACTTCAGAAGCTGCTCCGTGAACGTTTCGCAGTTCGTACGGCTAGCTTCCTCATTATCAAACCAGATTCTTGCCGATCCCTCCAAGGCGAAGAAGACGTGCCTAAATTTCATGGCATCGTCCCACTTGGTAAAGATAGCCAAACGGTCGAACTGTTCCAGCCGTTCTTCGGGGTCGGCGCCAGGCGAAGCGTCGAAGATTGGTGGCAACCAGGGGCTGCTACAGAACGATTGGAGTCGACGTCTGGGGCACGCTAATGGTGGACGTTGTTTGCTTTCGCTTCTAGGTTGGCTCCGACAGAGTCCTGAACTCAGGTGCGTCCCCTAGCAGACGTCGGCTTACGTGGTTGACTGGAGTCAGGTCCTCCGGTGAATGGGTCAAAGGGCTGGCGTCATGACTTGCAGGGGGTGTCCGGAACATGGAATGCTACCCCGCACCACCACCGGAGGTCACGTTGTAGTGACGGCACTCCAGCGGTCAGGAAGACAGCAACAAGATTTGCAAACGAAGCTTTTTATTTGTGCTGACTTGCGCCCACAAAAGAACTAACCGGCACGGCAGCAGCGTAAGCAACAAACGTGCTCCCATTCGTCGAACTACGATTGCCCGCCGCTCGCTGCATCGCTCAGTTTAAAGCCAGCAAGGAAACTTCGAGATAACAGGTCAAGACGATCTACAGTAATCTGGAAAAACGTAGATGCAGCTCTTCATGGCTATGATCACTCGAGATTAGTCCGGTTGCTTCTCGTGTCATGAACAAAAATGATAACACACCGTTCCTGCGGCCTTGAACGCGAACGAAGGGATACTACAAGGGTTTGATTTGGTTTATGGGGTTTAACGTCCCAAAGCGACTAAGGCTATGAGAGACGCCGTAGTGGAGGGCTCCGGAAATTTCGACCACCTGGGGTTCTTTAATGTGCACTGACATCGCACAGTACACGGGCCTCTAGAATTTCTCCTCCAAAGAAATTGAACCGCCGCGGCCGGGATCGAACCCGCGTCTTTCGGGTCAGCAGCCGAGCACCATAACCACTGAGCCACCGCGGTGGCGGATATTACAATGATACGTGGCAATATTACGGGTCTTAAAGGTGTCATAAAGTTGGTAGGGAAAAACGCCAGGGGCGTACAACATTCTTGTCCAAACATACATGTCTTAGACTAAAAGCTTAAACTGAGGTTTCTAGCCGTGAACAAACATTCCGACTAGTCCCGAAAGTAGCATACACGCTAAATAACTTCTGGTCTCATCGTAATTGGAAATAAAAAAATAAAAGATTGGTTTTTGAGGAAACAAAATGACTCAGTAAATGCCTTACATATTTTGATGGACACCCAAACCGCGCCGTAAGGAAATGGATAACGGAAGGAGTGAAAGAATAAATGAAATTCAATCCCCTGGTCTTCAATGCACAACGCTTGTGTGTGTTGCGCTTGTTGCATCTCGGCTATCGTCGCAAGGCACGCGTGTATGTTTCTTGGATGTGCCTCAAACTAAAAAAGAACAAACTCGATTTTCTTGGATGAGCCTAGGTAAAAAGTGGCTCGTAGCAAAGACTCCCGACGCACCAACAGGAAACTAAGCAAAGAGATAAAAAGGGGGGATGGACGTTTCATGAAGCAGCGGCTGCTCTGTCGACTACATTTCCACGCGACTCCTTGGTACGGCTAACGTGAGAGCCGCACTTCAGCTATCCCACGCTGCTACCGGCCGATGTGGGGGTTGGCACGAAAGAAAAGCGCTACGAATCGAGTTCATAAAGGTGTGTTTACTGACAACGTTTGGTGGATATCTATGCCAACAATGTCCGCCGAAGCGAGCATGCACAATTCTAGGGGACAAAAAAAGTCTTCTCCTTTTTACGTCCACTTTACACATGTTTTGAACCATCGCTTGGCGATAGGCTGTGACTGAAATACCACATTTTTGAGGATGAATGTTACCTTTAAACTCTGAATGCACTGGTATGCTGCACGGTAGAAAGTTCGCAACAAATATTGAAAATATATGCCACAGAAGCAAATTAACGCACAAGGCGGCCATTTAAGGTTTCTCAATCAGATTACGCTTTTCTACTCTTGCGCTGATGTTGCTAACTGCTCAGTGTTTGGTGTGGGGTATCTATATGACATGTAAACAGATACAAGAGCCGGCTGTATATGCTTTCACATTTTTGCTGTAGCCAAACTACTAAATAGAATTGCCTGCGGCAATTAGGATATGGCGACGAAATGATAGCTGGTGATCTTTATGGGCAGAAGAATGGCCTGACGGGCGAGTTGGTGCATGATGAAATGAACGGCGGCGCAACAATTACACACTAACAAGAAAGGTGACACCACATGCGCACGCATGTGGTGTTTCCTTTCTTGTTAGTGTCCGTAATTTTGTATTTTGTCCCTTATTTATTAGTACAAAAGTCACTTTTTACTCCTTGTGAACTATGCCGTGGAAACTGCAGGGGAGCGTAGATATCATATCATCAATATCACATACCAACAGTAAACTCAGACAACGACTATTGCAAAAACGGCACTTCCTTACTCCTCTACGTTTTGGAGAGTTTCAGAATTGCCGGCGAAGCGCACAGAAGGCAGCCATTTCTTTCCGGATTTTTATAAGCACTAAACACCGACGCATGCCGTGAAGACCTTTTCACTCTACGTCTGCTGCACCCAGACAGGAAACAGCAAAAACAGCTGCGTTTTGGCTTTTGTAAATTCGTCCAGGAAACAGCTGCTCTGTGTCGCATACCAGACGCCGTGCCTTAAGCTCACAAAGGTTAAGCACTTGCAGCTGCAGCTGCATAAGCCGCGACATCGTTCATTGTTTCTGTTCTTGGCACCGAGCCTAGAGTCCCGCCTCCGTGGCGCAATCGGCTAGCGCGTTCGGCTGTTAACCGAAAGGTTGGAGGTTCGAGCCCTCCCGGGGGCGGTTTTTTGCGGCTTTTTTTTCTCACTCGGGACATGAACTGTATGAAACAAAGTTCTTTGGAGTGTGAGGATTGCCTGCTGTGGGAATAGCACAAGCGAAGTTCCTCTCCTTTCAGCAAGTGCCTCCTCCAGTTCAGTTCATTTTAATTTTTTGTTTCAAATGAAAGCAGAAGCCAAGAAAAAAGTACCGAAGACTCAAAAGGCCTTTTCTGCCGTGTAAAGTTGACAGCAGCTACATCTCTGAAATACAATCACATGGAATAGTCCGCATAAGAGTATGACATAAAACATAACTACAAGGGATGCATGAAAACACAGTACCGGCTAGGGATTAATACAGCTTGTACGGTAAAACAAACACAAAATAAAACACATGACAACATGTTGTTAAGAAAAAGATTCAGTGCTTATCTAGATGTGGAAAGAGTTTCAGGCTGATAATATCATGACAGTAACCTGTAAAAATTACAGGTAACATGATAGGAGGCTCGAACCAGTGCGCTATATGCATAAAGTATGTTCTATGGTCAATAAAAATGATTTATACTGCAATTTAAAAGACTTAAATGATAACGTTAGTTCGCTGCGGCATCCATGATGAATAAACGTTTTTTTATTTTATAATCATGTAATGTTTTTAATAATTAGTTGTGACCCTTCCTGCTCTATATGAACAGGTTCAAAAGCGATACTTTGAAGATATGTCTCTATACCTTTTGTAAAGTTTTTTCTAAAAATTAATTGCATCAGCTCGACGTAGTATAGCTTATTCGCCGGTAGTAAATCATATCATAACAACAGTGCCTGGGTTGGAAGGTCTCTTATTCTTCTCGGTGTTACTATGTTGATAACATTTGGTTGGAAAGCACTGGTTCGGAGAGAACCAATGTCTAATGTGCAGTATTGTCCTTTCTGTAAATGAGAGTAGGAGAGGACGGAATAGTAAAGTAAAGAAGCACGAATGTGTGCGGTCATTTTGAGGCTGGTAATAGAGCATGGCTTACCATGAAATCAACTTTAAGCCTCTGCCCGTTGGTTGCATTTGCAGCGTTCATTTTCACAGTGTAATTTTTTTTATGTTATAAAGTGCACAAATGTTTTCTTGGTCTTCTCAAAAGCAATTAATCTTGTTTATATTCAAAACCTGCCCTTGTCCTTCGTTTGCCTGCAATTTTATTTGAGCATGGTTGTTTTCTAAAAAAAACCTTCTAAAGCATCGTCAGAATTCAACCATGTTCGTTTTTTCTGATTTACCTACCTAATCTCTTCCAACAGTCCTGAAATTGGACCCAACATTTTAATTCACAGACAGTGGTGTGGCCTTGTGCGCGTAAGTAGAGCATGTATTGATTTTTTTTCTCCTTCGACATTATTTCAACTTACATCAAATTTTTCTTAAAGGGATGAAATTTGCGACACATTCTATATCGACATGCGTAGCTGGAGCAAAAAAAAATGCAATATTTTTAAATACGGGACTAATTTGAGTGACCTCGGCGTAGTTCTTGAGCTCACTCTGATGGTGTGCTTTGCGTTTATTCAGAAATTTATATCTGTGAAAGGAACGCACAGTATTTAAAGATGACCAGAAGACACTGACTTCCTTAAAAGAGACTTGTGCGCAGAAGGCAGTAAAATGGCGGGGGCGAATATTTAGTCTAGACAATGAAATTTTAGCGGGAAGAGTTTTGTCTTTGAGCTTTGCATGTAATTGAATGGCAGTATTTTATGATCTTTTTATACAGATATGTGCAGCAACATAGTATATAGGCAGCATGTTCCACGGAACTGTCCTCAAATTTCAGGTAACGTGTACCAACTCCAATTTCCAGTCCTACGACCGCTGGGAGGGGAGGGTGGAATTCTGATGTTTCCTTGAAACTCTACCACCGTGCACTTATAAGATAAGCGAAAATTGAAGTGGCCATCCTGGGTATTTATTCTGGGGATTCCCGCCATAAGCATGTTCGAGCCGCAAGAACAGCTGCGAATCATCGGAGAATTATGCTTCATTATTAGCCCCTGGGTTCGTGCCTCATGATGTAAAGCTAAGTAAAAAAAGAGTATTTCCTCTTAAGGTTCTGAGTTATGTGCTTTGTCGGCGTATACGGTGTCGGTATTAATCATGAGTTTAGGATGTTACAGAGCAGTAGAACAAATTCCAGTTTCTATAAATTCAACCTAGTTTCTTTTTCGATGCCGAAATGTGCGCAATGAACAGAAGGTGGTCGATTCCGGGCTTGCGACAGAAGCCTGCTATTCTGATTTGCTTGCTTGCGTCGCTGAAGCACAACACTGGTCGTTGTTACACACAAGAAATGCTCCAATTGTTTTTCTGCTAATTACAGGGCATACTCGTTTTAAGCGTTAAGTTCAGAAACATGCTGGAATGGCTGTTGTAGAAATTAAGTTTACGAGGTAAACGTTTTCCACAGTTGTAGTAAACATCAAAAACAGCGAACTGCAGAGTTCAGTTGGGGATAACTGACCAAACTATCTGCATAATTTTTCATTACATGATGGAGAAGATGGCCTATGACCAACACGTAAAGCATACTGTATAACAACTTAGTGCAGGGTTTATGCCAATAAGAAACTTGGACCTCTTTCTCAGCTGTTCCTCAGGTCGATTCGGAAAATTTCGAGAAATACTCCTGAAATGTAGGCCGGATGGTTTGGTTCTCTTCTGCCGCGAAAATCTCGCAAGCCTTGAAGCCCCCTCCCCCCCCCCCCCTTCCCATTGCTTCAGCCTTGCAGATATATCTCCTTAAAAATACATCCATTTGTTATTTGTTGTGTGGGGTGAAAACATTCCCAATTTATTTTGCAGTGCCTGCCTTTCCGTTGTGAATTTGTACGCCCACCTCCCTGTTAGTGTATGTCAGTGCCCCAAGCTGGAAATCAGAATTTGTGCCTGTTGCGAGGACTGCCAATCCCACAAGACCGTGGCCGACTCAATGACGCACAATCTTTAGATCGACACGGGATATATTTGTATTGAATATCACATCAGAACTGAAGCGACAAGGGGCGCACAGTAAACCGGTGTCGGCATTCTAGGCGTTTTATTTATGTTACTGTTCAAATGCTATAAAACCTTTTTTTAAATGCTGGCGGACACTAACACTTCGCTTCAACAGGTAAAAACGCTGCATTAACATCGCATACATGTTGAATCTAAGTGTTAGTGTCCGCCAGCATTTAAAAAAAAAGGTGTTCTAGCATTTCAACAGTAACATAAATAAAACACCTCGAATGCCGGCACCGGTTTACTGTGAGCACTTTGTCGCTTCAGTTGATACATGTTGAAGCTAAGGGGTGCTTTTTAATTGTACAGCCTGGCGCTGTTAATAGATTTCGAGTTGCACATAACTTACTTCTCAGTGTTCTGAATCTATTTACATCTATTTAGTAAAAACCGAGCAGAAGCATTGAGAGCACAGCGGAGCAGAGGCGTTTTTTCGTCGGCGCTGACCACCAGGAGATTTTACCAGGAGATTTTTAAATGTCCTAGCCTCCAGTTATCCCGCCGCATGATCTGCGTATTACCTTCTACTGACGAAGGACACGTTCACAACCAAAAGCAAAGCACCGTCTTTTTTTTCGAGGCGTCTAAAGACCTCTCACTGACGCTTTGGAATAGGTGGCAGTAGTCTAAGCCCTGTGCTATAGGCTCGCACGAGCGCAACGCTGCGTTAACGAGAGTAGTTCATGTGCAAACACTTGGGCCCTACAGCACAAAAAAAAAAATCACATCGTCCCAATATGTTCGCTGCGGCACAGATCAGAGCTAAAAAAAATCACGTAACGAAACTATGGCCGTCACAGTTACTGGCGAATTTTCTTCTCCAGTATTGATATCAACGGGTAATCTACTTATATAATACCTCATGAATCAACGAGACTTGGACAACCGAAGACCAAGAGCTAGGAGGAGGAAAGAAAAGTGTAGTTATCTGGCAATCCGGGGGCCGTTCTAAACTCTTGGCTTAGGGGATATGATAGTATGTTAACCTTGAATCTCTATCCCAATTTCATTCACTCACTCTTTCCGTTTTCCTATTTACAAAAACTGATGTGATTTTTACTTTAAGCCCTTCCACTTTCAACTAGTGTTTTTTCATCACCCCAAATGCATTAGTGGTGCGTCTAGGTATTCTCTTGACCTCAAGATATAATCATCTCAGCGGGTTGATCATCCTTCCAAAGGGGAAAAAAAATGCAGCGCCTTCGCTGCTGCATATTGGCTCGCCATCTGGAAGGCGATGCCCTTATAGCCAGAGGCTGACGGCAGTCCAACAGCGTTCACACCACACGCCCCCTCTCTTCCCCGCAATTCCCTGGTTCAGGCCTAATATCGTAGCAGAAGTGATCACGGGAACTTATCTTCGCGAGCAACGAATCTGTTGCGCGCAGCGCTGTAGCATCAGCTCGCACCTGACCGACACGGAGGGAGCCACTACCCGTTCATTTAAACGCAGACGCCGCTGACATCTGTTGTGCGGGCGCTGGGGAAAAATATAAATTACTGACTTGACAAGAGCTGAAGCGATGAGGGGCTTGCAATCAAAAGAAGAGATACCGTCTTCGTATTGGCTGAGTGTGTTATGCGAAAAACTTCACAAACCGAAAAACCAGTATTAAACCAGGACGTGATAGAGTAAAGGATGGTTCACGTGCACAGAGAAACCCTGAAATGCAGCTTTTCGAACTATTTTCTGCAACGCACGTACTCTTGTACAGTATTGAAAATGCAATCACTAAGACGCAATCGTATACCCTACAAACGAAAGCTCCCCGAGATAGATGGTGGTCCTGGGTTCTATTCTCTCACCGGAGTTAATTTGCTTTCAAGACCGAAGATTGCAGGCTAGGGCTACAGCTTTACATTGTAGCAGTAATGCTGGGCATGGGTGCATACTAATGATATGCACTCCGCTTTTGTACACTTACTCGGCTGTCGGTAATTCTTCTTCGGTCAGTGGAATTCAACGGCCAGCTTCCGCGTCAAGTTTTTGAACAATTTTTACTACCACTGCCGTCTCCCGCCTGTGCTGGTTAGCGCAGCTGGTAGAGTGACTGCCTCTAAAAACCGGTGGTTCTGAGTTAGATCCCTCAGCCAGCAAAGATTTTTATTTTTTCGGAGGAAGCCGCATAACTATTTTTGGGACCAGTGTGGCTGCAAATGGCTGGATATAAATGAGCAATTGCTCGCATATTACAAACGCGCTCCACTTAAGGGGATCCCGAGAATCAACTGGGCTAATAGTTATAACGTATCGTCGCTTAGGAATCGAATGTGCGGAGACGCTTCACAGTAATTTAACACAAAAAACAAGCAGGAATTTTTTACAATGTTTTGCTGGAGTTTCGGTGAGCGAGCGAAACCCACTCGCCTATAATTTCACGCAAGATATTAGTTGGTCAGAACAGAAGACATGACAATATTCCTTGAGCTGGAACCCGACCCACGGCTTTCGCATAAACCGTATGGACATTCCACACGCTTCAACATATAGCATGCCTGAAGTATTTAAGTAACGATCCACCGCACCGTATCAAACAAAGCCATATGCAGGACTTAACAGCCCAATCCGATCTTCACGCCATTTTCTAATAGGTTAAGCACCACATGGCACGAGATGTCTATGCTGTCTTTTCTAAAAGTATGTTCTCCTACTACTTTGATGCTGGCCTCAGGACTACAGATTGCCCGAAAAAATCGCCGGCCCCAGAAAACGCCCAATGAACCGCAATTTTCTTGAAGACATACGCTCCTCAAGCCACGACCGTGTATGCAGACGCGTCTTGGAGAGGAGGAGATACCAAAATTGCATTGGCGGCGGTGGTCGATTCGTCTCTACGCGAAATGAGCACCACTTCTCTCCGAGATTGAACAGCTGCAGAGTCCGAGGAAGTAGCCGCTTCCCTAGTGGCGGCGGAGGGCTATAGAACTGGGCGGTCACTAAAAATACTCGCGGACTCTCAAACGTCTGCCGAAATTAAATGAATGGCAGGATAGGTCGCCACGCGCTCCGTATGCTCCTCACAGCGAGCGACAGAATTAAAAACCACGCAGAAGAAAACGACAAGACCATACACAAAATTGTCTGGGTACCGGGACGCGTATTCGCCAACTGCAGCCTGTACAGCCACGAGGCTTGAAACCACGGTGAATTGATCACGGTGACTGAAGATTGTCACAACGGCTTACCTAAAAGGGATAATAAATCCTCTTAAACGGCGTTATATGCCACTAAGCATCACGATTTGCGACCTAAAAGGGAAAAAATTGAAAAAAATGGAAATAAAAAAAAAATAAAATTACAGTACACAGAGCGGAGTCGAACGGCCGACCTTCCATACGCAGCACGTGCCTCTAATACACTGCGCCATAGCGGCGATGTCAAGCCGTCGTTATGAATGAATATTTATAACCAGCCTTAATGTGGCTGCTACCTGCCGGTGGGCGGCGCTGTCATCGCTGGCTGTACCGGCTGCATTTGGCGAACACGCTACCGGGACACACGGGCGTGGCAGGGAACTAAGAGGCCGAGAGGATAGCTCTACGGTACATTACTTTCCGAGCATCCGACGAGACCGCGGAACTCGCGCCAGCACCCAAGGAATACCCGGCCTACTAGAAAACTATGGAGGCAGAAGAATGCGATATCCCCTGTCGCACAAATCTCTCAGCAGAGAGGAAGCTGTCACTTGGAGACAATTACAGACAGGCTCTTACCCAAAGCTACATATACTAATCAAAATGCACCCTACGATATACCCGGACCAAAGTCCCTGGTGCGGCGAAAAACCCAGTGTATATCAGATCCCATGGGCCTGCCAGAACATATACGTGGTTCCCAATATACAAAACCCGAGTACGGAGCAATGGGAGACTGTGCTGTCCAGCGTACACAGTGAAGAACGACCAGGTCTGGTACAACGAGCTCAACGGGCAGCAGTGGCCAGCGAAGCCCTGGACAGAGGGCAACCGACTATTGATTGAGGTGGACGACGTCGATGGAGAAGACTCCTGGGGATAGCACAAAAGACATAACGTCTCTGAAGATGCCCCCAAACCTCAGGAAAAATACTAGAGCAAAATAAAGTTTCCCTTCCTTCTTTCCTTCTAAAACTAAAAATTTTTCCGCATATACTGATACCCTCGCACGCCGAGGGAGACAATACGTACACCTCCAAAAACAAGTTACTTCACCACTACGCAACTTAAGAGTTCACTGAGCAGAATTCCAATATAATTTTCTCCGTAAAAGTCAGTTATAAGAGTATTTTTGCCTATGTTGATCTTTTTCCGGCTGCAAAAAGCGCAACAAAAATTGCTTTTGAAGACTCACCCCCCCCCCCTCTTCCCTCGCTTCAAACTGGTCAAAATATACACTTGAAAAGAACTCCGTGACCAGCGTTTGTAAGCCAATGACAGCCAGCTAAGCCTCTGGGATCCTAGCGCGAAGAGTGAATCGACGCTTACAGCTTAGTTACGAAATCAGCAGAATGCCTGCGATGCCTCTGTTATATTTTTTGCCATATGTAATGATAAAATCGCTGTGTTCAGTGAAAGTAGGAACTTCGCCATTAAGACGAGGTATTCAGTCTGTACAGAGAAATTCCATTTCTTTCCTTACTGTACTTTAAAAATAATTAATCGACCTACATATCCTCATGCCAAGATGATTTTTTTCTTATCGCGACCGAAATTGAACGCGTTGGACTTGCGCAAGCAACCAACAGTAATCAGCTACTCCTACGTCACATCTCATTCCGTAAATCTATTAATGGAGAAGTTGGGCCGATTTGCATACACATATATGTCCACTTCTGAGATCTCCCTCGATCAGCTCAGCACATCACCCGAGTTGCCTCCGCCGCTGTCCCTTTTTGACTCTTCTTTAGACCGCCGAGACACATATTCGTAAGATAAAACGAAATGTGTGTAATCGTAAGTCACATGTTTTATTCACTTACTCCAAATGCAATCCAAGGCTTTATATACGCTGGCCCTTCTGAAAATGAACTTCTCAAGACTTGCTTGAATTTCGGTTTAGTCCTATGTGCAAGGGTAATTTGACCCGTGCTTGTGGTATTAAGTACAAGCAAAAAGGAGCGAAACTTGACATTTCATTTCATGGCGCAGTGGAAATAAGATTAAAATATTCATTCATTACATTTAGGCAGTTGCTTAAAGATACAAAAAAACACACTAAGATGCGAATAATACTGGCAATTTTGACGTGCTAGAGGCGGAGCCTCATCTGTTACAATATTACAGCGTTACTGGGTACTGATTTTGTGGCCTTTCTTGATAAAATCGCCATTTTTTCTTAACTACAGCATTCACTCTCGCTTCTCTGTCGAAAGTGACAACATCCTGTGATCCAAATCTTTTTCTGGATTGAGGGTGGAAAGGAACACACTGAATTTAAGGAATAATAACGCTGCGGGGTTACTGTGGCCGCCAAAAAACAGGGTGTTGAAGATTTGCGGCGTCGCAGCGGAGCACCAGAGGAAGATGACCAGGGTGGCAGGCTTCTAGTTCCGAACTGCCCGTGCCGTGCGTGCGCTCCGAGCTCGCGCTGTCCATCTTTATTTTCATCTATCGCGGGCTGGTAACGCCGATCTCAGCGCCTGCGCTTTACAGCGTCGTCGGGCGCTATATGGCCCCCCGCCTAGAAGGAACGGCGAAATGTACGCGCCGACGGGGCAGAGATGGAGTGGTGAGGGCCAAGCACTGGATGAAGGACGAATAATACTCAACTGGAGCATGTGGTCGAATTCCCGTTTTGCAATAGCCAGACGCCCACCGAGACGCCCACAGCAGCAGCGGCAGCGAACAGTTCAGCAGCTATAAGCACCTTTCTGCGTTTGCAGGTCCCCTCCCCTGAATTGCGCAGTCACGACCACTTGCCACTGATATCAGCATATCTGGCGTTAACAAGAGGGGCGGTGACCTTCCGTCATTTCCTGGAGATAGTCCGACAGTGCTTTCGCTGGTCGGCGCTGACATCACTCCGGACTGCTTAAAATGACCTGGATCCGAAAGCCGGTCATCACAGCAGCAGCGGCAGCGAACAGTTCAGCAGCTATAAGCACCATTCTGCGTTTGCAGGTTAGTTCTTGGGACAGACGATCTTTGTTTCATCTGATGTAGTCTCTGTCGCTGCTGCTGGAATCACTGTGTATTTGTTTTTATTACTGATTTATTATTTTGTTTGATCATTGAAGATGCCAAACTGCGCCGAACTGTCTAAAAGGATAGATGAGTTACAATCAAAACTTGAAGTTGACATTGATGGTCTTGCGGATAAGATTTTTGACAAAGTAGTATTGAAGTTTCAATCCTCAGGAATAGATATTTTAAAAGTCAAAAGCCAGATCGACAGCCTCGAGGCCAGTGTGGCAACCCTAACACAGCAAGTAGAGGAGCTGCGCAACGAGAATTCCCTCCTTGCAGCTGACAACGAAGATTTGAAGTCTAAAAACAGTTCGCTAACTAGCAAGATTGCAGGTCTTGAGCAGTATTCAAAAATGAACAACGTTGAAGTGAAAAGCGTTCCTTGCCCGCAAGGTGAAGATTGTGCAACTATCGTACAAACTATTGGCGAAAAAATTGGATGCCCTGTGACTCCCGCTGACCTCGATGTGGCTCATCGTGTTCCAACAAAAATCAGAGATCAGAAGAACACTGTGACTCGCTTTTTCCCGAGAACCAAAAAAGCAGATTTTGTGAGCAAAGCGCGGAAAGCTCGTCTCACGTTATTCAACATTGATGTCAGGGCCTCCGAGGACAGTCCCTTTTTTGTCAATGATCACTTGACTGCGGAAAACAAGGCATTGTTCTCTAAGGCTTTGCCGCTGAAGAAAGAGAAAAAGTGAAAGTTCCTCTGGACGGACAACTGCATGATTAAGGCAAAAAAAACGACAGACAGTACGGTGTACCGCATCACCAACGAGTCCGATCTGTCAAAAATTGTCTAAAACATTGGGCCAGTGAGCCTTGGCTACCATTTTCCCCCCATGTCGTCCTATTTTTCATCCATTGAACTGAAGAAATTCTAATCGGATGCCACTCGTTCTGCAATACATCTAAATGTAAGAAGTATTAGAAAAAACTATGATGCTATTTACGACGCACTTTCTATGCTCCCTAACCCATTTTCAATTACTGGAATTTCAGAGACTTCGTTAAGCGACCATGATAAAAATTTGTTCTCGTTTCCTTCATACGTCTCAGAATTCTCCCACAGACTCTGCTTCTCTAAGCATGGTGGTGCTGCTTTGTATATATCCCATTAATTCACTTATAAGCGAAGAAATGACTTAGAATTGAACATACCTCACTGTGAATCTGTTTGGGTCGAATTTGATTCATTATTCCTAGACATCGATAATAGAAAATTAATCTTTGCCTGCATCTACCGGTCACCGTCGTCACCAGTTTCCGATTTCTGTACCGCACTCCAAGAGAAATTACGTATTCTCTCATCTGAAAATGCAAACGCCGTAATAGTAGGAGACATAAACATCAATCTCCTTGATGATTCTGCTCTCGATAGCATAAACTACAGCAGCTCATTCCATAGCTTTGGTTTTGAGTGCATCATCACGGTTCCAACTCGATGCTCCACTTCTGGTTGTAACACACTCACTGATCATGCTTTGACAAATTTATTATCCCTTCCAGAAGCTGGCGTCTTTGAAGTAGACATCACAGATCATTTCCCTATATTCATGCGCTTTCCCAGTACAACTCAAAACGATAGCAGAATGATATACAGTAAGATTGTCTTGGATAAAGAAAATTACTTGACTGCAGTGGCTGAAGCTGACTGGCAGTCGATTATGTCATTGCAGGATCCTCAACAAGCCTATTCACAGTTTTTATCTCTCTGACCTCATTACTTGATTCCCACTCAGAAATAAGAAAGTGTAAAAAAAACCTTGCTTCGCCACAGAACCCTTGGCTCACAGAGAGCCTTCTTAAAGCAATGCGCAGAAAAGAAAATCTGTACAAAAAAACAAAAAGGCAGCCCTTCAACCTTAAACTTTTTGCTCAATATAAGAAATATAAGAATACCTTGTCTGCTTTATTAAAACATCTAAAATAAATTATTATGAACAAAGATTTTTCGAGTGTGGCAACAATATGCAGAAAAAATGGGACATAGTCAATTCATTCTTAGGAAGAAACTATAAGCGCAAAGAAATACCTTTGATCCAGCATAACGGTATCGAATACAGTAACCCAAAAAAAATTGCAACTGCTTTTAACTGCTTCTTTAACGAGAGCAGCAAGTCTCTTAGGGAAGCTCTCCAACCGCCTGTATCTAGTCGCCTCCCACACTCTTTTTTTTCTCTTTCCTACCACACCAGAGGAAATAAATGACATAATCCGTAATTTGAAAATAACTAGTCCTGGCCTTGATAATATACATCCTGTTCATATAAAAATGATTGCGCATATAATTAGTGGCGTCCTATCACATATTGTGAACCTGATGTTTAAATCTGGCATTTTTCCACATTAACTGAAGCGCGGAAACATTATTCCGGTCTTTAAGAAGGGTCATAATTCTTTCATGAAAAATTATCGTCCGATTTGCATACTTCCGTGTCTGAACAAAATAACTGAAAAGCTAATCGCGAATCGTCTTGTTAAATATTTGGATAAATTTAATATATTATCGCCATATCAGTTTGGTTTTCGTTCTGGGTATTCTACAGAACTTGCTCTTATAACTATTACAGTCATATTAAGAATTGCCATAGATGAAGGGAAATTTGCAGGAGCCGTCTTTGTAAACTTGTCAAAAGCTTTTGACACCATCAATTATCCAATTTTGTTCACTAGGCTAGAAGAAATTGGTATCGCCGGCCCCCCGTTATTACTGCTATAAAACTACTTGCAAAATAGATCACAAACCGTCACTATTTCAGGTGTCTACTCTGATGTTGTGTTTACAAACTCAGGTGTGCCACAAGGTTCTATTCTGGGTCCCCTCTTATTTTTGATTTATATTAACACATTACCAAAGTGCCTCGCTTCCTCCAATTGCCTATTATACGCTGACGACACCACAATTTATACCTCAGATTCAAGCGTTACAAATCTCATATCAAAACTTAATCATGACCTGGACAATTTTCTATCTTGGTGCAATCAACACAGTTTGACCATCAATTCTAGCAAAACGAAGTTCGTTGTTTTCAGCTCGCATCAACGGCAGTCACTTTCCATTCCTCCTGTCTCAATCGGTCAGTATCTAATAGAAGCTAGCGATTTCGCCTTATTTCTGGGTGTGCATTTGGACAGAAATCTAAAGTTTCACAAACACATAACCAGTATAAAGAAAAAAAATGGCATACGGTTTGAGAATCCTTAATAAAGCTCGTTCGTACTTTTCTAACAGTACATTAATATCCTTATATTACGCATTTATACACCCACACATCAGTTACTGTATAGTATGTTGGGGAACCACGTATGCTACTCATCTAAGATCATTGCAGATAATTCAAAATCAAGCCATTCGTATACTTACCTACAGTTCTTATTACACTGATGCAGCCTTCATTCTTCAGGATCATAACATCCTCTCCGTATCACAGCTTGTTAGATATTCTCTTGGCATTCTCATGTACAAACCTGTCAACAATCTAATCGCTCTTCCTCTCATAGCACAGTGTTATCTTGTAAACGCCAACATAACTCGGTTCGCACTCAATAACAATATTGTCCTACCTAAAGTACGCACCAATTACGGGAAACAGGCAATTCATTTCTCATCAGTTGCTGTTTGGAACACTATAGCGATAGAACTAAAAAATGCTCCTTCAATTTTCAACTTTAAAGCACACTTTAAACGATCAATACTTAGCAATGAGCCCTAATTCTGATTAATTTGTTTTCATTTCTTCCTACATGCATTTTGCACTGCTTCATGATCTTCATTATAACTCAGTATGACATCAGTTTGCTTAGTTATGTACAACTTTATATGTTTCGGTGGTCCTTTTTAATAGCTTTTATTTCTCTCCCATGTGTGTGCTTTAATTGTATCTCATACGTGTATATTCTGTTTTGTATATTTATCTGATCTGTCGTATGCTGTTAAATGTTTTACTAGTTGTATTTAATCAGGAGGTCCCATTACAGTCTCTGACTTCGGGGCCTCCTTCTGCATAATATGCTGTACTCTCAAAATGTATCAAGAAATAAAGACTGATTCTGATTCTGAAGAGGCGGCGCGGTCGAGCTGGGACAGGTGGACCACGCGTGACAATGTGGTGCGTTATACCGTGCTTGGGTGGCTGATGGAGATTACAAGGCCTCGTGACCTCGGGAAAGTCTGCGAGGACTTGGGCGTACGGGCATGACGGAAGCAGAGTTCGGATTCCAGCGGAAGCGACAGCTGATATAACGCCAGTGATGAAAAGGCGCGTCTTGCTGTCGAGGAGACGATGGTGACGCATGCTGACGTCCAGATCAAAATGCGTCAGGAAGTCGGAACCGAAGATGGGTTGATGTACATCGGCGACGATGAAGACCCATCGAAACGTGCGCCGCAGGCCTATGCCCAAAGTGAGGGGTCGGAGACCATACGTTGCGATGGAGGTTGAGTTCGCCGCACGGAGAATAGGTCCATGTGACTTGGAAGCACGGTCTGCCTTGGAGGACGGGACTTCGGCACCAGTGTCAACGAGGAAACGCAGGCCAGAAATGCGATCCATGACGACGAAACGGCGGTCAGGTTGAAGGGCGAGGTCACACGCCGCCGTCAGTGATCTCGCTTCGCGTTTCCCAGCCAGTTGCATGGTGGAGTGCAGTGGCGAGCGTGGTGCTGGAAAGCTCGGTGATACCAACAGAGACGCGGACTGCGAGGACTGGACGTGTGCGGACCACTCGGCGAAGACGAACGGCGGCGAGGTGTTGAGGATAAACCGTGCGGGGCATGAGAGGACGTCCGAAAGGCATCGATAGAAGCGGCCAGCTGATCGATCCGGGCCTCTTACCGTGAAATGAAAGAGGTCTCCAGTGGAGAAGAGAGGCCGGCGACGGAAGGAGAAGTCGCATCGTGGACTCGATCAGCGAGCTGGGCGAGGCGGTAAAGGGTCAAGTCGCTCGCAGCAGCCAAGACGAGGCGGGTGGACTGCGGCAAGCGTTGCAGAAGAGCTGCCTCAACAGTGCGCCGTTCGAGTCTGCGTTGCTTTCGCCCAGGAGCTGCCGCATGCTATTGAGTAGCTGGGAGGGGCGGCGGTCTCCAAGAAGGGTTAATTGGAGACACATGGGAGAGGCCTTTGCCCTGCAGTGGGAGTAGTCAGGCTGATGATGATGATGATCACTTTAGGAGGAGTGGTACGAGGTCAACAGGCGCTTTGGCGAGATCTGAACCCCATCTTACGTCGGAAGTTAAGACGAGTGGCCCAGCGTGTGGATGACAGAACCAGAAAGGTCATTTCGTGCGCTTGGCAAAAGAGCTAGGAATAGAATCGAGTTTTTGTCGTGATGTTTGCCCAGAAAGCAAGGGAGCGTCTACCATTGCCCTCTACAGTGGCTGAAATTTCGTTTACTAAAGTTGTTAAGTGTTGCGGTTAATTGTGTCCGTGAACATTATTAGGCCCTTGCAACAATGAATATCAGCAGAGATTTTTAATCATGCTTACTGGAGAAAAATAAGAAAATCAACGTCGCCTACTTCCCCGCTATTTGTTCTGTAGAAAACGCGCTCTTTACGGTCTCAGATGTCTGTAAACAGTGCAAAAAACGATGCAATGAATGTTCTCTTTGTAATATAACCTTTGGAATGTAATATTTGTCATGTAACCTTCCTATGCAATTTTTCCATCGAGTGATTTTCCATTCTTGACATCTCCGCCTCTTTAAATACTTAAGCGCACTGAAATGGAACGCGTATATTGGTGTCAAATTCCGAATAGAAATACAACGAAATGGAATCGGGAAGAAATAACCACATCACAATGGTCGTTGAAGGGCGGTCGCTTCTGAGACCACCCGAAACGAATCAAAGTGCTGAAAGTCTCTGCACCCATAAAAGACCCCTCAGCGCAACCCTCATAATGAGGCAGATTATATGACGAGAAATATGAGTCGACCGACGCTAATCATTTAAAGAAAATTTTTTGATCGGCTGTTTCCTCTCGATGAAAGTCCTTCGAGCGTTCGACTGCAGCGCTTAAAGTTTTTTTCTGAAGCTCTCTTATTCGCTGACCTCAGAAACGAATGGATAACACTCAGAAGAGCGTCCGTTTATTTACCTTGCACTCATTTGAGTAGCAGCGCTTTTAAAATTTATTTATTCTTTGGAAATCGTGACAAGACGTATCAGTCGCCAAGATAAATGCAAAGTAAACGGCGAAAGCCACGTGGTTTCGCTATTAGTCTTCGAACGCCACAGCGTGGATCTCGTGAAAGGTAGAGCGGGAGTAAGCCGGATATAATACCATGATCTTTCTGATTTCTGTGCAAGATGTATAGGACACAGCGCAGATGAGTCATCACATTTTCTGATAAATTAAAAAGTCACTACACGCGACAGGCTCTCAGAAATGGAACCGGGCGGCTCGTATGCGCGGAGGTAAATTGAAAACTCAGCAATGGCGCTTCGCCATAGTTGACAAGTCGATGCTGTAGACGCAAACCCATGAGGAAGACACGGGAAGTGCACTGCTTTTTGAAGCGCGCGGGAGCTCTTCAGACAGGTCTCCTATATAGGCAGCGCTTTGGCACATCCCCATCGGTGCAATGGCGTCTGCAGAGCATCCCCATCGGTGCAATGACGTCTGCAGAGAGTGTGGAGAGCCTCCGAAATGTGCTGAGTACATCACTATACATTGTGTTGGGTTTTCGTTAGCACATCTAAAGGGCATCACCCTCTTAAAGTAGTTGAGATTCGCTTCCCATGACAGCATCGCGATGTTCCCTCAGTCCTGTCAGGACTTAAAATGAACGGGCCTGAATCCGCCCGCTTTAGTCGATCGAGACACCGCAGGTGCTCGAAGCAGGTTTTCTCACCCCGAAAGATGTTCTGTTAACGTTGGCGGTTCTGTTTACCTTATATTTCTTGATTCTGTCATGGCAAAAACCAAATAGAGGATACCAGTGACATAAACTGACTTCATGTTCGCAGTTTGAGGAAGCCTGCTCAAAGACCTCAACCCACCAAACGTTTAACTCCAGTGGGCCGTAATTAAAAATAGATTTCTAAAAAGTGTCATCGTTAATAAAGGAAGGTCCGAGGTGCATTAGAGGGCAACTGAAGTGGTTCTAGAATTTGATGAGTTTAAGGTTGCCGAATGTGCGAAATGTGCTGGTAAATCCTGCGAAATCGTTTTGCTCTAGCATTTGAAATGGTGGCGTAATCTCCGAATAAAGTCGTCGTCAGCGTTCACGCTTCTCTGAAGTGCACAGCGACGGGCAGAGGCCCCGAAAATGACGTAACGTATGACGGTACTACTATTCCAGCAAAGAAAAGGTTATTCCATGGAAGAAAACCGACGCCATTGAAGGTGACGCTCACGATGCATTGTTTGGCGCCCTCTGACAACGCACAGTACCATGGAGGCGTAAGTAGCGGAATTCTGAAATTTCGGCAACGATGACGTCACTTCCGAGTTTCCTCGCACTCCTCCAGCGTAGTGAGGCGAAGCCTAAACACCGTCGTAGTGTAATCGACGATTATGTCAACATTTAAAATGCTAGTGTAAAAATACTTTACATGTTTTATCTAGAAGCTTGACAGATTCAAATTCTTGATTAACCTTGACTTCTCAAAAAACCGTTTCAGCTTCCATTTAATTATCAAAACACTTCTGCAGAATGAGCAACAATACAGAGCCTGCGTGAAATCTATGCAAGCAGCTATTAGCGCATGTTTTTTCTTCGCGCATAAGTAGGAATGCTGACAATCAAGCCAAACGCAAAAAACCTTCTCCCACGAGGTCTGAATTCAATGTCAGGAATATAAATCACACGTTACCATGTTCATATTCCCGATAAAGCCATGTTCATATTCTTTCTACGTATAATTTCGCAGACACGGAAATTGTTCTTTCTTTCACCGCCACGTAACTCCTAACCTATCCATAGATTACAATCAGACAACATCAAAGATCCCTCCCGCGCTACCTGCTTTGTCGCCTAGTCGCTGCCTACCGGCTCGTGCATGCTGATTTGGTGATTTTCTACTTTACGTTCATAGACTGCGGGTAGTCTTCATACCGCTCCTAGTGCAAAGGTTAAGCTAAGCGACACTTCTCTTTTTCGTCACCGTTAACCACTGGTTTAACTGCTGTCTGCAAGGGTGAGCAATTTGCTCGCAATCCGGTGGGCAAGTTGCCACCTGTCAAGAGGAGCACGTTCTGATGATGTCACAAGGTGATGTCATCTATGCGGCAGTTGGGCCACCTTCATTTTCGCTCCCAGCTCCACCGACGCAGTGGCTGTAACTAACCGGGACCCATAGCGCATGGCTTTAATACATATTCCGTCCTATTTAATACGAAATTTAGAATGTTATTTTGACGTTTTATTTTTAGTGTATATTATAGCGTGTTTTTATTTATTTTTTGTTTAAGGAATCATATATCCTGGCTGACTCCCGACATACATGATTCTTTGAGCCTCTCAGGACGGAATAATTTTCGAAAGTGAATTTAAAAAGGACTATGCGAAAAGACAATTTTATATTGGGAGCCAATTTTAGCAATACACGAACCGGAGCAGGCTCGGGTACAGCCAAAAAAGTACCACTTTCTGGAGCTCATTTACCCTGGACATTGTACGACTGCGCGCAAAAGGCCAGTGACGATCTCTTATCTTGTGAATAGACGGTGATTTATTTTATTGTTAGAGTTGCGTTTCACAAGCCGTAAATAATAAATCTTTGCTGTTTACGCAGGCGGGTTGTAGAAGGCGGAAAGTATGCACTTTTAGGGAGCTCAGCTAAGGGAGAATTCATTGACTGAAAGAAATTAAATAACGCTCTAATCTTTCGTTTTGGAGCTAAAGATTATATTAGGAATTAAAAACTGTCAAAATCGATGGCATGCGCAATTTTGAAATTTACTGTGTCGGTATTCTTGTTCGAAAAGAACAGCATCAAAACATCTCTTTCGTATGCTCGTTGAGTTGGCTTCCCAAGCGGCGCATTTATAAAATTGCGTCGTTAAGCATGGTATCATCACTAAAATCTTGTAAAAGAATTCGGCATCTTAAAATACATAGACCACTCACTATTTCAGTATTAGCAATGCGATCAACGTCATTTCATAAATCACCAACGCAGAAAAGCCAACTTAATTAGTATTGAAAGGCGCACGTCCCAGTCGCATCTCCTGTATTTCGAAACACACTCCCAATTCTGAAAATTTTAAAAAGGAACTTACCTTCGATATTCATGCTTTTTAATATAGAAACATCCTCGTGCAACCCAAAACTAAAAGTCTAGGTTGATGGATTAGTTTTAGTTAAGTAGTCCGTTTAAATCGAGCTATGTCGCCTACAGAACGTCCACCTCGCACAATACTTTGTGTGCGCAGAACGCGCCCACGTACCTCTCACTCTTTTTGAAATACATATCTTTATAAGTTAAAAAACAACCGGCAAAATCTTAGGGTTACTGAGATCGATCAAATGAAAATCAGTTGACAAAACACATACCGCATTCAGGTAAGCATCTATTATTCGGTGTCATAAGGGAAAATGCCATAGAAGAAATTAAAACACCCTCGAATAAAAAGATCATTGAGGCGCACGACTCCTTTTTCTTAAATGGAAAATTGCGCTTCCGGTCATAATAAAACTGCCTTGACTGTCCTTTGATATCTAATAATTTATCCTAGCAGAAATTGTCCTGTGAGGTTTCTTAGAACTGCGGTGCGATAGCGCATCACCTGGTATTGTTACCGTAAAGAGGAAATTTAGCGCAGATTAGACAACGCAGACATCCAAAAAGGCATCACACACGGTGGCTCGCGACTATAGCTTTATTGAAAAAGTCTGAGAATTCATGCAGAGACTACTTGATCGACCCTTTCTTTATAGCCTTGTTCAACCTCCTCCATCCCAGTAAAATATAGCTGGTCACATGTAGTTTGGCTGCTACTGCTCCTTTCCTTAAGACTACTTACAACTCCTACATCATCATCAGCCTGACTGCGCCCACTGCAGGAGAAAGGAATCTCCAATATCTTTCTACTAACCTTGTCCTCTGCAAGCTGGGTCCACCGTATCCCAGCAAACTTATTAATCTCATCCGCCCACCTATCTTTCTACCACCCCGTTCTCTTGGCAAGCATAGCAGGCTATTACCAGGCTGTTATCCTTTATGACGAGCGGTTATCTCGCCTTCGTAGTACATGCCCTGCACAAGGCCATTTCTTCTTCGTGATTTAAACAGGGATGTCATTAAGGCGCGCTTGTTCCCTCACCCACTCTGGCCTCTTCCTGCCTCTTAGCGCTACCCCTCTCATCCTCCTTTACATAGCTCGCTGTCCTGTCTTCAGTGTAGGTTGGTTGGTTGGTTGGTTTATGGGGTTTAACGTCCCAAAGCGACTAAGGCTATGAGAGACGCCGTAGTGGAGGGCTCCGGAAATTTCAACCACCTCGGGTTCTTTAACGTGCACTGACATCGCACAGTACACGGGCCTCTAGAATTTCTCCTCCAAAGAAATTCGGCCGCCGCGGCCGGGATCGATCCCGCGTCTTTCGGGTCAGCAGCAGAACACCATAACCACTGAGCCACTGTGTAAGTGTAAGTTGAGGTCTACTGATAATTTCTACAGGTGTTCAGCAAAGAGTGTCCCAGTGGCGTTTTGATGCATTTGGAGGTGTTTTACGACAGCAAGACCCAGCCGAAGTTAATGAGCGTTGCTGAATACATGCGGGAGGCCTCTATGCACCTGATCACTAGGAAGAGCTGCGTGTGGTGATGTGAGGAGGGATGAGCTCGTGTCGAACCTGAAGACGACTGAGGTAGCCCAAGGCACGTGCAGTGGTTGGTCCCGTTCACGGTTGCGACAACACCCACAGCGCTCAACCCACAAACAAGCAGTAAGTGCTGCGCTGCAAAGTGGCCTGCGAAGAGCAGAGGCAATTGCAGCAGGATGGTAGCCGGCCTTGAGAATTATTGGGGTGGTTCGACGGTCAGGAATTTATATGACTAATGCTCCTAAAGACATATCATAGTGCGGAAGTAAGAGGCAGAAATAAGGAAGGTTTCTGTAGGCTTTATCTGTATTTTAAAGTAGGCAGGATAGCATAATATCAGTCATTAAAAAAAAATAAAAGGCCTCGATTTCTTTCTCATTCTCTGAGGATGCTGAGCGGAAGTTCGCGTAGTTTAGCCTTGGTGTGGAGGCCACATTTCGATGGAGGTGTAATACATTACAGCCCGTATGCTGCACGCTTACGTAGACACCCCCATACCATTAAATTTCATGTGTGTGATTTGTAACGTTAGAGCCAACCTTAGGAAAAATTGGTGTTTATATAGTATCGATCGACTACGGCACTGCAAACAGAGTGCTACTACTTTTAGAGGCAGCAGATCTTTTATAAGCTAGAAATTGCCAGAAAGGGAAGAAAGGTGCCAGCATCATCGGCAGGTTTTCAACTTGGACATGAAAGGCTCACCTGGTTAAATATCAAAACAGAGCAAATGATATTTCTCGGTTTAGACATCACGAGTTTGAATCAAGTGCGAAGAATTTTTAACATTCAATTTTTTTTTCAGTCATAATTTTCTCTTTTACTACAGAACAAAAGACAGCACAAAAAGCCTGAGAATCGTTTTTTACTGAGGATAATATTTCCATGAAGGTGTCCTCAGTCTTCCTTTAAAGAGAAATTAGAGTAGTGAGTATCATATACTTCAGATGGGTGTTGTAATTTCGGGTTAAGGATGTAGGGGTGAGGGGCGAGCAATCATTTACGGAACTGCCACCTGCCACGGTGGTCAGTTTGATCAGAATCTGGTGGGCAGGTTGCGAGAATGCAAGAATGTTTCGTGACCCAGATTCCCCACGTAGGTTGCTTCTCCGCGGATGTTCCGCACATAACACTGACGACGACGGCGCCAGGTTTTCTGCAGAACGAGAACGTTAACGCTGTATCGTTCAAGTATCGCGTTAAAAATGAGCGTAGAATCACAGATTTCTTCAGGAGGAACCAAGGAAGACTCTGCCGTGATCAGCAGTGCTCAAGATACGAGATCACCATTTTAAATTGTGCGATACAGAAGCGGCGAAGTACATGCATAAACACATGCTTCACAATCAAGAATTCAGCATGACCTATGTTGAACGAATCTGCGACTAGGTGCAATGAAAAGACGAAAACGATTTTCTTGTGATATTAACCAGCATTAACTAGTATTTACACCAAGATTCAGCATGTGAAATACCCGATTCAATGACGTCGACGGTATTTCTGTTAGTCAGCGGATGTTCAATTACGGAGTTGAGAGGAAATAATTAGTAGATGAAATATCAAAATGAAAAATCACTGACGCAAACCTTTAAGGCAATGGTCCATTGACCACACATTGAAGAAGACTTCATTTGATTGGAGAACAATTTCTGAAATATTTGATGTCATTGACGTATTAGTATCTGTTATTCTCAAACTTGGAGAGCTATTCCGTTACCTAACTTTAAGATTTGTAGTGTTTTATCAAATTCTAAAGGAGCGCCATTAAGAATATTCAAGACAAAATTATATTTCAGGTCGTAGATTAACAAGACTGCCAGGTTGTCTGCGGAAATTTATGTTAAGTCCTCTTGTTTACAAAAAAAAAATTGTTTTTTACCCCAAGTTAACACTCTCGGAACACTGGCTGCTAACGAACTGCGCTATGAGGGTCCATTAATCTCAAGAATCAAATCTACATGAATACGACTTCGAGGGAGAACGAATTATGATGGGTCGGCGTCCCAGCATTTCGAGCCACAGCTGTCGCAGAAATGATCACAACAACATGAGTAAAAATATCGTCAGTGATCTTCTGAAAAATATGTATGATGTGATCTCCTATAAGTACGCTAAAAAAGCCTTCCACAAAGCAAAAATCTTTTTGACGAATTGTATAAGAGCTAAATAAGTAATGTATTAATGAGGTACCCGCGGCGTTTGAGGCCCCCTTGAGTGCTTCGTCTCAAATTCCAGCCAAGCTGTTGTGTGGCGAAACATGTCTTCAAGAAATTTTGATTTCTTGATCTAACATGAAAGCGGTTAAACAATTATCAATCAATGTCAGATAAAAATTGCCCTTCGACCCGCGCTATTTGCGTCCTTATATGGGCATGTGGTCTTGTGACATTTGCTGGTTCAACTTGGTGGGCTACTTTTTTACTTCATTATGATAATATGTCGTTTCCTTCGAGGGCAGCGCGTTTTAAAAATATTCTGAATGTCTTCATATTGTGGCATTTCAAGCGACCTTTCGTTGCATCGCTCATCCTCTGAGGCCTTCTGAGTTGTAGGAATATGAACTGTGTTGTGCTCTTGCTGCTCTGTCTACTGAAGGTTGCCATTCTAGTCGAGTGAGTGTGACCCTGTAAGACTTAACCGTAATTCTATTTTCACACTAGCACTGAGCTTGGGACTGCTGTCCTAAAGCGTAGAAGCTCATATAACGTACCCTAAGTTCGCGGCTAAGGCGAACGCTTTCTCTTCTATGAAAATCGTTATTGAATACTCTATTTACTATACAGTTCAACGTGGTCATAACGAAGTCGAAGGGGCTGTGGTATTTCTTGGTTATAGCCATTGCTTCGCTAAAGCCGTACATCACCTTGTTTGTTAGTGTCTCATTTCAGTTTTTTGGTCTGCCACAGTGCTGAGTCAGAACATCGTAGCTCACGCCAATCTGGTGGCGCTGTGTGTTGAGAGAACCTCCAATAAGCGCCGTGAGCACTCACAACGCAGCCGAATATGCAAGCCCAGCTAAAGCACGCAGGTTTTTTCAGTGCCTTAAGTACGGTTCATCGTTAAAAACGCATCTTGGAGGAGAAATGTAATATAGGACTGAATAGGTCTCTTCGGAATATTTAGCGTTATTTTCTAGGTGCTGAAACCAATAAAGGGCGCTGTAAGAGGGGGGTAGAGGTTCAGTCGAGATTAGACGTAAACCTGTGAGCTGTTGGAAGATTAGCACTAGGTGCCCACGGCAAAACAGAACACGAGGCAGTACAAGGGGATATGGGCTGGGCATCGTTCGAAGGACGGGAAGCTAAGAGTAAAATACTATATGAAGAACGCCTGAGGAAATTGGACCATAACAGGTGGGCGGCTAAGGTATTCAAATACTTATACAAGAAGAGCATTGACTCACAGTGGCGGAAAGAACTGGTAAACTAACCAGTAAGTACGCCAGACACGAGGACGGGGAATGAAAGAGCTTTAAACTAAAGGTTAAAAACGTGGAACTTAAAAATTGCATTAATTCAATGGAAAAGAAGCATAGTGCAGAACTATACCGATACAGAAAAAGGCAGATCAGGAAAGGATTTTTCTATGCTAACTCAAGAGGCAGTGCCCTATTCTTTGAAGCTAGGTCAGGGTGTCTTAGAACGAGCAGCTACAAAAAAAAATTAACGAAGTTGATGACATATACGCTGTGTGTGGTAGATGTGTAGAAACAATTGAACACCTCATACTCAAATGTGATGATATCCATCCGGATGTCGATGCAGGCACATTCAGTCTTCCTGAGGCCCTAGTTAAAGATAACAATGGTCATGTAAATAAATCTGCGGTGGAAGTTAGCATAAAGCTATTCGAAGATTGGTGGCTGAAAAGCAGAGAGCTGTCATAAGGTTAGAAGTGTAGGAAACTGTAGTGAAAGAAAATGGCGAATTTTAATGAGAATTTACCACAGAGTTGAACAAAAATAAAGAAAATAAGCTGAGCATGGAGGCAATTGCCACCACCTCGTTTCAAAGGGGGCGCCATCCATCCATACAGAAGCCATTTTGTCGCAAATAGCTGTTCTGGTTGCCTTCACTGATTATTCCCCGAACGCGTTGGCCAAATCGCTTGACCGCGTGACTGCAAAGTTCTGTGGAGAATCGATGCGCCATATCGCAAGCTAGCTATTGTGGCATCCTCCGTGTTCACATCCGATGCAATCCGTTGTGATGGCGTCGTTTGGTCAATGAAACTTGTTTTCCACTGTAATTTTAGAATGCTTAAAGTTGTGAAATCAACTTCACGTCGATAGTGTGAAGAAGAGCAAGCACGCTACCAAAATGTCAAACCACGTGAGCCCGCTGCCTACGGCACCTGAGAAGGCACAGCGCGTGTGGAGGGCTGTGTGCAGCGGATAGTTTGGAGAGGGTAGGAACTCGAATAATTTTGTCAGCTCTGTCGAGGCGCAGAATGGCGCAGCTAGCTGTGCGCACCGTACAGCGTAGCCTCTCTGTAGCTCGGCGAGTACCTCATTCCAGGTGAACAAGGCGCCACAATCCACGAACCACACTCCAAAGCAAACAAATCGAATTGAAACGCATTTTTTCCCCCGTTTGATACAGAAAACGTATTCTGCATATTCTGTATGACATACGGCAGAGTGGGTAACACGCAATAATTTCACATCGCGGAATATATTGCTTAGGGTACTGTTGAGCACCACAAAATTCGGTTCATTATTGGAGCGAAGTGGACAGTGGGGTTGATTTCAGGTTTGCTATGTTCCATTCTATGAAAATTTTGCTATGTAAAAACAAGATGTTCAATACTCGCACGCATTTGGAAGCTTTCAAGCGGAAAGGTATTTCTTCCTTATATCCATCACATCGTTATAAGCCATTTCGTTATAAACATATTTTGCAGTATTTAGTTTTCTTGAGGAAGCTGGAGGGATCAATACGTATACCGAGTAAAGTTTTAACCTTTACTTTATTCCTAAACTGCTAGAGATACGTCGGTGCGGTCTGTGGAGATGAATTGTTGAGCAAGGCAGACATTATCTACCTTGTATGGATGAAATAAGTGATTAGTTAACTGACCTCCTGAACATGCCGCGCTGGCGGAGGAGGGACAAAGGAGAGAAGACACGCACAGAGCGATGAACTAACAACTTTTATTTCGAAGGAGGGCGATCCGCACGTTTTATACCGCACCCAAAACCCGTGATTGTAAGGCACATGCGCAAGTCAAGGCAACCAACAACAAAACGAAAGAAAACAGGGTAAGCGCGCAGGCGCGTATTGACCCACACAGTACAAAAGCAAAAAAAAATCAAGACGGATTCAGTCATTCTGGTCGGCCAGGTGCCAGGTACACCCCTGAGGACGCAAACAGTCAAGATCGGCAGTGAAGTGGGCAAGGGGAAAGACATAATAACAACACTTGGTAAAAAAGGGAGATTACACGCGCCAGGGAGTCCTGTGCAGTTTGGTGATGACAGAGATAAAAAGATAAAAACGATAAAATTCAAAAGGCAACGACGCAAAAGACATTAAAATCTCTGAAGACGATGTGAAGACGCACATAAAAGGAATGAACTGAAAGGGTGGTTGAAAAGGGGGAAGGTTTGGTTTGGTTTATGGGGTTTAACGTCCCAAAGCGACTAAGGCTATGAGAGACGCCGTAGTGGAGGGCTCCGGAAATTTCGACCACCTGGGGTTCTTTAACGTGCACTGACATCGCACAGTACACGGGCCTCTAGAATTTCTCCTCCAAAGAAATTCCAGCCACCGCGGCCGGGATCGAAC
Source organism: Amblyomma mixtum (assembly GCF_055824585.1). NCBI lineage: Eukaryota > Metazoa > Arthropoda > Arachnida > Ixodida > Ixodidae > Amblyomma > Amblyomma mixtum. Next base: position 15,103,446 of record NC_143020.1, read on the forward strand.
CCGCGTCTTTCGGGTCAGCAGCCGAGCACCATAACCGCTGAGCCACCGCGGCGGCGAAAAGGGGGAAGAATTGATAGTCTAAAAGCATGCGATGAAAGCCAACCGAACAAACACAGCCTAAAAAGATGCGATGCAAGCCAACAAGGAACAGGGCTAAAAAGTGGGGATGAGGATAAACCATAAAATCGACCGAAAATAACAAAGATGGCTAAGGCTAAGAGAGGAATAAAAGCTAGAATAAAAGAAAATAAGTAGTGTCCCCAAAATATTAAAAGAGAAGTAGTGGCGAAAGAGCTGGGAGGTGACAATTAGCCGCGTAAGGAACCAAGGCACCAAATTAGAGTGACTGGGAAAGAAACGCAAGCTCCTTTTCCAACAGGGCTACTGAGGGCGTACTGACGCAAACGTCTCGTTGCTTGTTGATGAAACCTGCCTCAATTATTTCCCGAGTGAGTTGGTTGCTGCTCTTTGCGAGAATTTTTGTTTTTTTAAACATCCGACGGCGCCGGCGACAAAGACTGCAGTCACGAACGCGGACGGCTAAGTTACTGGAATTAGCTTTGTGTTCGGGAAATCTCTTATTAATACATCGACCAGTCAGGCCGATGTATTCCCTGCCGCAAGACAAAGGGATTAAGTACACGACACCAGTGCTGCAGCTTACGAAGGGGTCACGGTGCCTAACGGGGCATTCGAGATCTTTTTCACCCGAACCGTTCACTCTCCTGAGGAGAAGGAGAGACAGGACAGACTGACGTCATTATACTGCCTTTACTGTCCCCACTTATCCTCCTGTGAATGCGCTAGTCAAGAAATGGCTAAATTAAGTTCGCACTTCCTTTTACTCAAACGCCCACTACAAGGCTCAATTAAATTAATTTTTTTCTTTCATATTCAGGGCAAGCAATGGAGGCGCTGGACTCGGGTTCCATCTGCGTTGCGAGCGCAATGTATGGTGACAAGCTATTTCGTTTGCAGCTCTCCTGTAAAATTGTTTAACTATGCGCCAGAGTCGAAAAATGCACGTGAAATAGGAATAGTTTCCTTATTTTATGCATAAGCCGCCTTCAGAATCAGTGCGAACTAAATAAATACCATCGAAAGGAATCTGAAGCCGTGTCAAGATGTAAGCTTGTGAACTTCGTATCGCAACAGATATGTTACCGTTAGAAGCATTTCTAATCAACACTTTGAGTGCACTGCGATGCACTGCTCCCGATACTGAACTTATTTAAGTGGCTGATATTAAACATATATATATATATATATATATATATATATATATATATATATATATATATATATATATACAAAAATAGCTGATTTTTTATTGATTTTGATGTGCAAGGCCCTACTAGTATAATATACTGACAAATTGTGCCTCAAATTGCATGAACCAATTTTATATACTTCAATGTTTCGCATAATGTTTCCGTCTCGGTTTTCATAAGAAAAAAGTTAAAATAACGTAAAAAGCAGGGCGCACTTCGGCGCGGTATGGGGTTTAAGGATCAATGCCCAGCGTTATACGAGGAATGCAAACCCTAACAGACCTTTCCTTCAATTTATGAACTTGCAATGAGCATAGTATATTAGGCTCTTAGATACATGTAATCATTTAGGCATTACTGAGAACAATATACGCTACAAATTTTTCGCTAGTGGCATCTCCTGGTAGGAGCTCTCCAGTCAATTTTTCCCCTATGTACCTAGTCTTTCTATAGGCTCCCTGACTAAGCGATCCGGTATTAAGGAGAGGGCTTACTCTGGCTGGTTGGTACATGTTGATGGAAACCGATTGTTGATGGAAATCTCTTGTGTCTGCGTTCTTCTTTCACGTCCAGTCTGTTAGCGCTTTTCAATAGGTTTCCGTCTTTTAAGGTGTTGTAGTTCGACTTCACTTTACTAATGTCCCCTTTTTTGAATCAGTGTCACCCACTTCGGAACGGGGAAGAATGCGAGCGCCACTGTCGCTGTTATCGACATCGACGGCGGCCACTGCTGGGAACATGTCTCGATCCTAGCCTCCCTCTGCCTATAGGCTATGAACCTCTGACATATAGACCACCGCTGCCTCCAAGGCGGAGTGCTCTTGCGCCCCCGAAGCCTGCAAGACCCGGAAGACCTCCTCCGCCGCTGCCTCCCAGGCCATGAAGAAGATCAAGGCTCTGACGGGAAAAAGATGGATGGCTTTGACGTGAAATAAATGTCTTTTCGAGCGTTTTAAGTATTACCGTTACTGGGCACTTCTGCAGATAGTGATAACATCTCCTTTCTTAGGTTCTAGTAGGCATAAATGGATTTCGCTCTGCAGCATTTCAACTCTACGCTATGGCATGCTTCAGAGCTAGCCATGTCGCTTGCTCTTGTTAAGAGCGACCAAATGAATGTCGTAACATCGGCAACTGAATTTGTTTCCTTGGTACTAATACAACAGTATGATATTAAAAATAAACCAATTGTTCTCTCCAACCTAAAATAATACAATACAAACGACATATATAAAGCGAAGCTCGTTTCGACTCGTAGCGACTCGTTTCGTTAATCTCTCATGATCGTTTTATTAAGTTGCTTTCAATATTGTGTGCTGCATGGCAAAAACAGGCACCAGCTGGATTCACCTCTTGCACAACTGACGTTAAACATCACCGTATAGAAAGATTATTTGAGTTTTCGCAAGCCTCAAGCAGTAGTATACGCCGCACAGCTGCTCGTGTCTTTTCCTGCATTGCGCAGGGGCTATATATGGGTTTCTCTGTTTCGCACAATGCTTCTACGTCTTTGGACAAAGTCGTTTCTGCGCCTTCGAATAAAAAATATTTTTATGACATCCAGTTTGGCCCTGCACCAAGATCGCATTTCTAAGACTGAAGTTAAATAGCCAGAGAAAAGATATCACTGCGGCGACCCTCATTGGGAGCATGACAAAGCATTGACGCCCCCTCGGCACTCGTCCCCTCTCTTCATCATTTTTTGTTTGCTAATTCAATTACTGAATTAGCTTCATTATCTTATGATTTAATTGAAGATTGATTTATTTACTCTGATTGTACTTTCTTTTAACTCAATCAACCATTTTGGTTTTTCAAATTTGGCGCCGAGGTTGCTTTCCCGTCCGCTTACTATATCCTCATCCAGCCTATTCAAGCGCCCAATGAATTTTGTGATAAGATGTCAACTAATTATTCTACGTCAATCAAACTTTTCGTTTGATCTGTAATGTGGAAACTCGCACAGTTAGCGTGGACGGGCACAGTCCTTGTCCCAGCGGTGCCGCTCAGCAGGCCAGCGTTCGCAAGCGCAAAACCCGAACTTCGTCGGCTTAACCTATCTTCTTCCTCGCCTTCGTCGGCGCTAGCTGCTGGGGCATCGAACTCCAACTCTCTTCCTTACAATACCCCCTGGGTGAAGAGGCGCCATCCTGGCGGCCTAAGGGCACGAGACGATGGCTGGGTCGTAGTAGGGCTTCAGGCGGTCTAAGTGCACAATTTCGCGACCGCGGCGGCGATGGTCAGACGAAGGCGTGATGGGCTCGACCAGATAATTAACTGGGGAGACCTGCTGAATAACGCGATAGGGGCCCTGGTATTTGCTCAGTAGTTTTGTAGACTGTCCGGGGCTGGAGGAGGGCACCCACAGCCAAACGAAGGATTCAGGCAGATATGACGGCGGCAGACCGGAAGAAGCGGCGCGGGCGCTTTTCTGACGGTGCTGATCGTGAGAAGTAAAGGAACGGGCGAGTTGACGGCATTCTTCGGCATGCGCAGCGGCTTGAGAGACGGTTGTAAAGTCGGACGAATGTAAAGTCGGACGAATCGGGGCGGTAAGGGAGTATGGTGTCCATGATGGAGGAAGGCTCGCGTCCGTAGAGAAGAAAATACGGGGAAAAACCAGTAGTGGCCTGCGTTGCAGAATTGTAAGCGTAGGTAACGAAAGGTAGAACGCGGTCCCAGTCGGAGTGATTGGTAGAAACGTACTTGGCCATCATGTCGCCGAGGATCCGGTTAAAACGTTCGGTCATGCCGTTCGTCTGCGGATGGTACGAAGACGTCGTGCGATGAACGATATGACACTCCCGAAGAAGGGCTTCCACTACGCCGGACAATAAGACGCGACCCCGATCGCTGAGCAGTTCCTGAGGCACACCGTGACGAAGAATGATATTCTGTAGTATGAAACCGGCTACGTCAGCGGCCGTCGCAGCTGGCAACGGGGCAGTTTCCGCATAGCGCGTGAGATGATCAATGGCGACGATGATCCAGCGGTTCCCGGCGGCAGTGCTGGGAAGAGGGCCATAAAGGTCGATTCCAACACGGTCGAATGGTCGGGCCGGACACGGTAACGGTTGCAGAAGAGCAGGTGAGTGCTGTGGTGGGTTTTTGCGGCGCTGACATTCCAGACAAGAGCGTATGTACTGGCGGACAAAACGGTACATACCCCGCCAATAATACCGAAGACGCAGGCGGGTAAAAGTTTTCAGCACACCGGCATGAGCACATTGCGGGTCGTCGTGATAACTGGCACAAATGGCGGAGCGGAGATGCCTGGGGATCACGAGCAGCCATTTGCGACCGTCGGGGAGGTAATTCCGACGGTACAGCAGCTGGTCACGCACGACAAAGTGATGAGCTTGACGACGGAGCGCTCGAGAAGGGAGGCGGGCTGATCGGTTGGCTAAGAAATCCAGAAGAGAAGTAATCCAAGGATCCTTGCGCTGCTCGGAAGCCATATCAATAGTGTCAAGAGAAGGTGTGAGGCCGGAAATAGATGGCGGGTCAGGCTCAGAGGTCACAGGGGAGCGCGAGAGAGCGTCGGCGTCGGAGTGTTTACGACCGGAACGATAAATGACCCGAATGTCGTAATCTTGTAAACGCAGAGCCCAACGAGCGAGGCGGCCAGATGGATCTTTGAGTGACGACAGCCAACAAAGGGCATGGTGATCTGTAATGACATCGAACGGGCGCCCATATAAGTAAGGACGAAATTTTGCGATCGCCCAAATAATCGCCAAACATTCTTTTTCAGTGACGGAATAGTTAGTCTCCGCTTTTGTGAGCGCACGGCTGGCGTAGGCAACGACGTACTCATTGAAGCCAGGTTTCCGCTGAGCTAGAACGGCACCGAGACCAATGCCGCTGGCGTCTGTGTGCAGTTCTGTAGGCGCGGAAGGGTCGAAATGGCGCAAGATCGGAGGAGAGGTGAGGAGCTGGCGCAGCGTTGCAAAAGCTTCGTCACATGCAGGGGACCAAGCCGACAGGTCGTGGCTACCAGCGAGAAGTTGCGTCAGCGGGGCGATAACGGCAGAAAAATTCTTGACGAACCGGCGAAAGTAAGAACAAAGGCCAAGAAAGCTTCCGAGTTCCTTCAGGGATGTGGGCTTCGGGAAATCAGCAACTGCACGGAGCTTGGCAGGGTCCGGGATTACACCATCCTTGGACACGACGTGGCCTAGGATAGTCAGCTGTCGGGCGCCGAAGCGACACTTTTTCAAGTTCAGCTGCAGGCCAGCGTCACTGAGGCAGCGAAGAACACTCTCCAGGCGAAGGAGATGAGACGGAAAATTCTGGGAGAAGATGACAACATCGTCCAAGTAGCAGAGGCATGTCTGCCATTTAAGCCCACGGAGGATGTTGTCCATCATACGCTCAAAAGTGGCAGGCGCGTTGCACAGACCGAAGGGCATCACATTAAATTCATACAGCCCATCAGGCGTGATAAAAGCTGTTTTCGGGTGATCGACGTCGGCCATCGGCACCTGCTAGTACCCAGAGCGCAGATCCAGCGAAGAAAAGTACTCCGCTTCCTGCAGGCAATCCAGCGCGTCATCTATACGAGGCAGGGGGTAGACGTCCTTCCGAGTAATTTTGTTTAGCCGGCGGTAGTCTACGCAGAATCGAATGGAGCCGTCCTTTTTCTTGACGAGCACGACTGGAGAAGCCCACGGGCTGTGAGAGGGCTGGATCACGCCGCGGTTCAGCATGTCGGTCATCTGTTCATCAATGATGCGGCGCTCGGCGGAGGAGACGCGATAGGGGCGTTGGCGCAAGGGTCCATGGGTGCCAGTGTCGATATGGTGGCGAACCGCGGTTGCACGACCCAACGGTGCTTGAGGAGAGTCGAAGGATGCGCGGAAGCGCTGCAGCAAAGCGATGAGCTGGGCGCGTTGGTGACGTGGTAGAGCGGCATCGACAGAATGGGAAAACATATCCGGGGAGGACGGGTCGGCGACGTCGGCGGGACCGTGCCGAGCGATTCTCCCTGATGTAAAGTGGTGGGGAAAGGCAACGGGTTCGCGACGTACAGAGCGCCACAACCACCAGAAAGGGTGAGCACGGCATGAGGGAGCAAAACAGACTTGCGGTGCGCACAAAGAGGAGAGGGTGAATAAAGAACAGTATCGTCAGAGAGGGCAGCACAAGTCAGGGGCACAAGAACAGAAGAGAAAGCTGGCAAGTCGACGTCGTCAGCGGCGAGAATAGGCGCGGCGGTAACAGGGGAGGCGTCCACAAGAGCATCACACAGCGGCGATAAATCAATTTGAGCACGTGCACAGTCAATGATGGCGCGATGCGCGGACAGAAAGTCCCACCCGAGGATGATGTCATGAGAGGAGCGGGCGAATACGAAGAACTCAATGGTGTAGGAGAGACCTTGAATGACGAGGCGGGCAGTGCACGCTGCGAGAGGGCGAATGGGGTCAGCGCTGGCGGTGCGAAGCGAAAGGTCAGAAAGCGGCGTCATCACTTTTTTTAATTTGCGGCACAAGTTGCGACTAATGATGGACACGGCAGCACCAGTGTCAATAAGCGCGTCAACAGGAAGACCTTCAACGGTCACTTCAATAACGTTCATAGGAGCGGCGATAGGGCTTGAGACGGTCGTTGACGGCGCAGTTCTTGCCTCCGGAACTGCGGCGCCTAGTTTTCCGCTTGAAGTGGTGGGGACCGGCGGCGCATAGGAGAGGGCGAACGGCGTCGAGGAGACGGTGACCGATGGCTTCGGTTGTAGGAGTCGGAGCGAGGCAGAGAGTGATTCGGAGGCGGCAGAGGAGAAGAGACAGGGACGGAGGGCATTGGAGCGTCGTACGTTGGCGAGCGCCCGTAGTCGTAAGGACCGGAGCCGCGCGTGCGGCACCAGCGGGCCACATGACCAGCGAGACCGCAGGCGTAGCATATCGGCCGGTTATCTGGGGTGCGCCACGGATTGATAGGGCGGGGACCGGTGCGAGTCAATTTATCACTCATCAAATACAATTCTATTAATTTGAAACGTTATTTCCGCTCCTTTGCCTATTTCTGCACTATTTTGAAGTCCACGGCTGTTTTCTTCTTCAGTCACTATACCGACGTCCACGCTGCTTCGACGCTTTTTTAACATTTTTGGGTCTAATTAATTGAATAATCAACCTATCGACCACTTTTTTTTTGGGGGGGGGGGTGCGGGGGGGGGCAACATCTTCGCATCATCGTCTCTCGATTACAACCACTCATTTGATGCTACCCCTTCGGAGAAAGTCAGAACTGCTGCGGACACGTTTTGCGGACATGTTTTGGTGACACGACCCCGCCGACATAGCCTAGACATGCTTTCGCATTAATAATCGTCCAACCGCTGTATCACACATCATACCACGGTCCTACGCCTCACCATCGATCATACCAACAGTGCGCAGATGTTCGAGCAAGGCGCCGACAGGCTTAAGCTTCTAAGCTGAGGTGACCCATCGCAAATGTGGCGTGCATAGTTCGCTGTTAGAGCGAAACACCAACGCCTCCGTGTTGAACGGCAGCGTCTACGAGGCCAGAACGTCCGCGATTCCATGACCAGACCGCGCACGGTTGCAGTGCCTCGTGCCGTTTTCTAACTTAGTCGCCGTATTTGGGGCGCGCGGTGGCAACAGCATGCCGCCATATGCCTTGAACTGATATACGAGGTCTGTTAGAAAAGTATCCGACCTTTGGCCGAAGAAAAAAAAAACTGGCATAACTGGAGCGTTAGAAACCTAATAACCTTCAAAGTAGTCTCCTTGGGGCTCCATATGCAGCTCCCAGCGGTGCTGCCATTGTTGGAAGAATTCCGAAAAGACCCTTTTCGGAATGGAATTTAGCTCTGCTGTCGTTGCATCCATAATGTCCTTTCTTTTCTGAAATCGCGCTCCTTTCAATGACCTCTTGATTTTAGGAAACAGCCAGAAGTCGTAGGGGGACATATCAGGAGAGTAAGGAGCCTGTTGAACTACAGGAGTCTGGTTTTTCGCCAGAAAAGTCTGAATCAAATGCGAGGAATCTGCAGGAGCAATGCCGCGAGGGATGCACCAATTTCTTGTTGACCTCAATTCCGGTCTCTTGCGCCGCACAGCACCACGTAGGCGATGGAGGACATCCCTGTAGTACTGTTTAGTCATTCTTTGACCCTGTGGGGTGCGTACTCGTGGTATGCCACACAGAGGGAGTCAAAAAAGAGGTCAGCATCACTTTGACATTGCTGCGCACTTGTCGGGCCTTCTTTGGTCTTGGTGACGTGGAATGCGTCCTCTGTGACGACTGGGATTTGGTTTCCGGGTCGTACCCGTACACCCAAGACTCGTTACTAGTGATTACGGCGTCGGTGAAGTCAGGGTAACTGTTTGTGGAATCCAGCATCTCCTGTGAGACTTCAACACGAAGCTGCTTTTTCTCCACCGTCAGCAGCTTCGGCACGAATTTCGCCGCAACTCTCTCCATGGCCAAATCTTCGGTGATAATGGAATGTGCAGAAATATTGCTGATGTCCACCTCTTCCGCAATTTCTCGGATAGTCACACAACAGTCCCGCATCACCTCAGCGTTCACTTCGGCAATTACCTGGTCATTTCGGCATATTGGTGGCCGACCGGAGCGTGGCTCTCTCTCCACGGATGTGCGGCCGTCATTAAACCAGTTGCACCACTGCTTACTCTGTGTGCTGCCCATAGCATCATCACCGAAAGCCGTCTGAACATTTCGATTAATTTCCGCTTGGCTATATCGCCAAGTTTCTGTCAAAATGTGAGGTAGTAGCGCTGCTCCTCTCGCTCCGCCATTTTCCTTGCAACAAAAAACCGACGAGAGCACTGCGCACTCTCTCACTCAAACGCTGCTTCCCAGCGACTGACGCTATCGGCAGGCGGGAAAAAATTCGCGCATGCGCACGAGGGTTCAAGGTCGGCTGCTGTAAGCGCGCTTGTTTCATATCCATCAGGTGTTCGCAAAAAAAAAATAAATTCGGATACTTTTCTAACAGACCTCGTATCACGCGAACACCCTTCCTGCGTTGCCTGCGCTTCGGGCCTAGCTTTAAGTATACCTTCCTCAGGTGGGGCTGAGTTGAAAAATATGACAACAAGGCTCTCACCTGAAGAACGCTGTCTCCGTTACACCAACTTACAGTCGTGAGCAATAAGATAGGGAACAAAGCTTGAGCATTCATTATTAATTAGTTCATAATTGTATGTGGCAAGCGCAGGTGTTTTGTTTGCTATTTGTGCTCTAGGTGTTAAATATACAAAAGTAATTCTCAAATATAGGTGAGAAATATCCAGAAAATTGGAAATGTTTATGAACCGCTTGTTCCCTCTCATATTCCTCGGCACCCAACAGAAGAAGGCCATTGAAGATGAATTAATAACAGAGTACTTCCGATCTCTATTTAGGGTGAGCTTCGATGGGTTAATGCCCTTATATGTGGAATTGGTAATTCTTAACTTTGAATTCTACTTACATGGGAGTCGTAATGCGAGTCGTGACGCAGTGGTGCACTGTAAAGCGATGCTCCATTACCCTGCGACGGCAGATGGGCTTGAGCGACCAATCATTTACAGAACTGCTACCTGCCTCGGTGGTAATCTCTTTCCTTGAGTGTGGTCCCATACGCAAAACTGATGAGATACAGGTACTCGGAATCTCCATCCGCAAACACAGACAGCCAGACACTCCGTAAGGTGGGGGGCCAGGTGGGCCGCATGGTCCGTCGGGTTTCCAACAAACCTGAGGGGTTATGATGTAAGAATGCCTTGCGGCTGGCAAACGCCTTCGTAATCAGCCGAATTCTATTTTCGACTCCATACTACCACCTGCGGTAGCAAGACGAGGATGAACTCGAAGCCATCCTCCGCAAAATTATTAAGCGGGCTCTGGACCTCCCCGCGAACACTTCCAACAAGCGCCTCCTGAGGCTCGACACGGTGAACACATTTAGCGAGCTCCGGGAAACCAACTTAACCATCCAATACACACGTATTGGAAAGTTTAACATGGAGAAAATCGAGCATGCTCTAAAGAACGGAGGTAGCCTAAAATCAGTGAGGAGAAAACTGGGCTTAGGTAAAAACCAGATGTATGCGCTAAAAGGCAAACAGGGCAATGTCATCAGGAATATGGAGAAGATAGTTGAATTAGCCGAAGAGTTCTACATAAATCTATACAGTAGCGAATGTAATCATCAACTTACTGAGGGAGGCAGTCGAGCACATCAATGGGACATCCTGCCAGTAACGAAAGAGGAAGTAAAGAAAGCCTTAGGAGCAATGCAAAGAGGGAAAGCAGCTGGTGAGGATCAGGTAACAGCAGATTTGTTGAAGGACGGAGGAGAGATTGTGCTACAAAAACTAGCCACCCTGTATACGCATTGCCTTGTGACCTCGACAGTACCAGAAGCTTGGAAGAACGCTAACATTATCTTAATTCATAAGAAAGGAGACGTCAACGAATTGAAGAATTACAGACCAATCAGCTTATTGTACGTTGCCTACAAGGTATTTACTAAGGTAATCGCTAATAGAATCAGGACAACCTTGGACTTTAGTGAACCAAATGATCAGGCAGGCTTTCGTAAAGGATGCTCGACAATAGACCACATTCACACTATCAATCAGGTGATAGAGAAATGCGCAGAATATAACCAACCCCTATATATAGCCTTCATTGATTACGAGAAAGCATTTGACTCCGTGCAAACCTCAGCTGTCATGCAGGCATTGCGGAATCAGTGTGTAGAAGAGTGTTATGGGAAAATATTGGAAGATATTTATAACGATTGCACAGCTACTATAGTTCTCCATAAAGTCAGCAATAAAATTCCAATACGGAAAGGTGTCAGGCAGGGAGACACGATCTCGTCAATGCTCTTCACTGCCTGCTTACAGGAGGTATTCCGGTGACTGGAATGGGAACAGTTGGGGATAAGAGCTAATGGAGAATACCTTAGTAATTTGCGATTCGCTGATGACATTGCCTTGCTAAGCCACTCAGGACAGGAACTGCAAAGCATGATCAATCAGTTAGACAGGCAGAGCAGAACGGTGGGGCTAATAATTAACATGCAGAAAACCAAAGTAATGTTCAGCAGCCTAGCAAGGGAACAGCAGTTCGCAATTGGTAGCGAGGTGCTGGAAGTAGTAAGAGAATATGTCTACTTAGGGCAAGTAGCGACCGCAGATCCAGATCATGGGAGGGAAATAACTAGAAGAATAAGAATGGGGTGGAGCGCATATGGCAGGTTCTCTCAGATCATGAATGGTAGCTTACCAATATCCCTGAAGCGAAAACTATACAACAGCTGTATCCTACCGGTACTCACCTATAGGGCAGAAACGTGGAGGCTAACAAAGAGGGTTCAGCTTAAGTTAAGAACAACGCAGCGAGCTATGGAAAGGAAAATGATAGGTGTAACGTTAAGAGATCGGAAGAGGGCGGAGTGGGTGAGGGAACAAACGCGGGTTAATGACATCTTAGTTGAAATCAAGAGGAAGAAATGGGCTTGGGCAGGGCATGTAATGCGAAGGCAAGATAACCGCTGGTCCTAAAGGGTAACGGAGTGGATTCCAAGAGAAAGCAAACGTAGCAGGGGACGGCAGAAAGTTAGGTGGGCGGATGAGATTAAGAAGTTTGCGGGGATACAGTGGCGGGAACTGACAAAGGACAGGATTAATTGGAGAGACATGGGAGAGGCCTTTGCCCTGCAGTGGGTGTAGTCAGGCTGATGATGATGACACACGTATTCCGAAGAAACCATCGGGACGCCGCCTTCTTGCCCGTCTACACATGAAGTAGTCCGCTCTGATGGAAGAGCGCGTACGTATTCCATCCCCGTGGAGATGCGCAATCCACGTGCGCCCTGTTCCCGCCAATATGAACCGTGAAGACCATAATAGCCGGCGCCTGGCGCAGGAGGAGGCCCTGACCCGCTACTATGGTTCGAAACCCGGTGGATTCTACGTGGATGCCTCCGACCCCCACCATGGGGGATGGTACACGGCCGCAGTCGTCCACCAATCCAAAATAGTGAACGGCCTTACTTTCCGAGCCCGTGACATAACACACGCGGAGGAGGCCGCCATTGCGTTGTCTGCATCTGATTCGAGTACGAAAACAATTATTTCCGACTCGCGAGGGGCTTGTCGCAAGGTCTCGCAGGGCCGGGTACCGTACCTAGCATACCGCCTTCTCCAAAACAGCGTCTACACCGGGGACTCCGTTCACCGGCGTATCGTTTGGGCTCCTGCTCACATGGTTGAGGGAAATGACGCAGCTGCCGCCGCCGCTCGCGCGCTCTCGCACAGGACATGCCCCTCCGACCCTGACGATCAGGAACTCGAATTGACTCCAGCTTACTCCTTCAATGACATTGTTTTAATTTACCAATTTGGCCACGGTCTTCATCCCCGCCCGTATAAAGGTCTCTGAAAGGCGGAGGAGCGGCTTCTGCTTCGACTGTATGCTAATACTTTGCTGTGCCCGGCAGCTCTCAAACACTTAGACATTCCTTTCTCGCGGAGCTGTCCGCACTGTGCAGAGAAGTCTTCAAACATCTACCACATAGTTTGGGCCTGCCCCACCCCCCTTCCCCCACCCTGCTATCTCCCCTCACCCCAACCAAACCCGGGAGGACTGTGAGGCGACCCTGCTCGGCTGCTTTGACCTGCAGGCCCAACGGGCCTTGGTCGGTCGAGCCCGGGCGACGGCCGACGCCACAGGGATCTCGAACTAGGCACCTCCATCTAGTACTTGTAAGGGCGGCCCCCTTTAGGTCATGTTATGCATAACCTCCTTAAGTGTATCCGTACATAAATGTTTCTCACCACCACTCTTTGATATGTCCATGGTAAAACAGCGCGGAAAAAACACACGAGGACGGAACAAACACGACAACACGAGCGCTGACTTTCAACTGACGATTTATTACGCACAAGTGTACATATATAGCATTCCCGCCAAACACCAAACAGAAGAAAAAAACACTGCATCATCACTGAAAATATTAAAACTACATATCTACAAATGCATGCTCCAAAAAGGTGATTTCGCGGTTAGCCAGTGATAATGAGGGCTTACTAATGCATGCTCTACCCCCTTTGTCAACGTGATATGCCTCTACTATTTTCCTTACTATCTGATCCTTATGTTAGAAGATGACGGATGTCTGATGAAGCAATGGGGCGCACGTGTACTCAGGTTGCCTGCAGTGAAGCGCCAAATTCGAACCGGCTGCCTTGTCCAAAGAATTATGGTGCTCCCTCAGGCGTTCATTTAGGCATCTCCCAGTCTGGCCAACATACCACCCACCGCAAGAAAGGGGAATATTATAAACAACACCCTCGAGCGCTCGTGTTGTCGTGTTTGTTCCGTCCTCGAGTGTTTTTTCCGCGCTGTTTTACCATGGATAGTAATAACCAACTTGCCCACCTTTCAATATACTTTCATATGTATATTGAAAGCTTCGCTACTGTCCTTTCCAAGTCCTTTTTTACTGTGAATTTCTATTTTGCACGCAACATTTCCTAAAGCAATCATTAGCGAGCCATCAAATCCAGCCAGAGCTAGTGCTAAAGAAATAAGTGCGACTTTCAGGCAATGAACTACGGAACGAATAAAGGCATCAGGTGGAAAGCTATCATTCTAAGAAGGCATTGTGCTTATGCAGTTTATCGCGCCAGACCACCTGAGGGTATATTTTTACCCAGGTTTTTACCCGAAGGCCTTTTAAGGTAAATGCGTTATGGTAAATGCCTTCATAATAAATGTCTTCCGGGTAATTACGTTTATAATAAAACCTCGTAGATGAAATGCCTTTAGCACGTAAGTACCTTAAGGGCCCATCATGACTTGTGCTACTAAACGATATTTCGCACTAAGCCATGCTAAGCCATCCGCTATTTTTAGTGTGGAATTACTAGTTCACGTGGTCAAATCGGCTCACTGTTTGTGTGAAGCTTCACCTTGAGGTTTGCCTTGGGCAAACTCTTAACAAATGTGTGTGTGAAAGAATAAATAAATATTGCCGCGACGGGGATTAGAACCCACGGTGGAGCGAACATGTCAGCTCCGCTGGCCACATCATGGGACCTCAGGCTATTGCCGCAGGCGATTACGCCTCGTGTTAAACTGCAACAAGCTCTCGTGCTGTGCATTGTACATTGTTTTCTTCGTCAACAAATACTACTGTCAAAGTAATATTCGCCTTTTGAGCTATGTGGCGGTAGGTACTTAGAGATGTGGGCTGCATGCGTTGGCGTGGACAATGTGTCTACAGAAACCCGACACTAGAGCAATACGCGATGGCGCTGAGAACATTGCTGCAGAAACATGGCACTAGAGCCTAGGCCGCCGGCGTACATTGGGCACAGTTGCATTAAAGATTAAAAAGCTGAAGACGCGCATAGCTGGCTCCGTAGGTGATGGTGGTGGTAAAAACATTTACCAGAAAGGGACAGCAAGTATGCTTGGATCAGCCCGTACAGAACCAATCCTTACAAGCACTAGGTGGAGGTCCCTAGTATGGGACCGCAGTGGCGGTGGCCGCCGCCCGGGCACGCCCGACTAAGGCTTGTTGGGCCTGTAAGTCGTGGCAGCCGAGCAGGATCGCCTCCCAGTCCTCCCGGCTTGGGTGGGGAATGGGGAAAATGGCCGTGTTAGAGGCGCAGGCCAACACCCGAAGACACCGCTCTGAGTGCGGGACGCTGCCGTTAAAGAAGAGCTAAAATGTTTTAATGCTGCCGGGCACAGCAATGTATTGGTGGGAAGACGGAGAAGGAGCCGCTCATCCGCCTTCTTCAGCCCTTAACATGGGCGAGGTTAAAGCAATAACTATCTTGATAGTGGGCTGTAAAATCCGTGAAGGTGTGCCCCGGAATAAAATTGAGTTCCTGGTCGGGTGGGGAGGAGAAAACAGCCCGTGGGTCAGTGGACACCTCAATCGCGCTTTCAGGTACGTGGCGGCGGTTTCAACCTGCAAGAAACTTCTTTCGCACCATTCTTTTTGCTTCTCAATGCTAAACCGCAAGCCATTATTTCGTTGCATTATTTTTCTTGCTCTGTTGCCAAAGCTAGCAAGAGAAAGAGGCAGCCACCCTCACCACACATTGTAGTCAATCACGGAAAATAAAAATAAGCACCGTCGGTAATTCGTTTTATCTTTCCATTTTTTTCCGCTGCATATTTCCTGCAGCTCTCTATGTATATGATTTCATAGAAATATATACTTTGGCTCGTGAAGAAATATACTATGTTCAATCACATCAACCTTTTTGAAACCTGTAATGTGGATAAACTTATCATCTGAGAGCTCGTGAAAATTACCAATATCGCACTAGCCAAGTTCCAAACTGATATGCGTGCGCCAGCTGCGTGCAATTACCTGACCTTTGTCATGTTTGCTGCGGTGTAGGCTCCACTATACTGACTGAAAACGTGCAGCACGACTCGCTTCTGCTAATTTCCTGCGCTAAGGTTGCGCTTCTTTCAGGAGAACAGCCAAAAAGATTTTCCTGTTTTAAGTAGTGATTAGTATGATCACGACTGGGGGCGCAGCGAAATGAGAAGATGGTAAAAATAACTTCTTCTACTCGTCCAATGTTTAGAAGAATGCTGCAAGGATGGGTAGATAGGTAATAAAGGAGTCATTACTCATCCCCATTAACCAGAGCACGGCCATAAGGCAACAAAAACAAAAAAACAAGACAGCTTTGACATGAATTTATTCGCAGATTAAAAATTCAGGCTTGTCCACCCATAAATGCCTTTTAGGCATATAGCTGCACATGAGTAAATGCTGATGAGCCATTACTTGCTTTTTAGGAGCCTTTGTACAGCAGCTTGAAGCTCGATATCATACTAATGAGACAGACAATGCTGTGTAAATGTAATTATCGACTTTCTAATTGCTTCTTTAGGCCGTTAAAATAAAGAAATTTTACGAATGCAGAATAATCACACTCATCTGGTGGATATTTACTACTAAAGGCTGAAATTGTACAAGACAAAATTTATTAGCTCTAAAACTGGTCGATACGGTCGCGGAAATCAGCCCACCGAGCCATCTAAAGTAACACCTCATTTGCAGAGTACATATGTATGAAATTATGAAATGAAAATTTATTGTTGTAATAAAAAAATTCCTCTACGTGCCAAATTTTTAAAATGAGGGTTGATAACAAAATCTGTGACGTAACACGGGCAGCAGCCAATAAATTCATGGTTGACGCAGTCGGTTATATATTGTGCGATCAGCTAGATTGACAAAGAACCGCACGTGTCTAATTTTCCGTGAGCACATGCTGAGCTGCTAAAATATTGTAAATCATGCCTGTCAAAACTTTTGCGCCTGTGCAGTTTCGAACATAACAAATATTTGGCGATGTCGCCTGGAAAACTCGTCATGTTATGGAAGAAAATTTTGGCGTAGAGCACATTATACGGCTTACAATTGTAATTGAATGTTTTTGATCAGTTTATTATTAGGATGCAGAACTCACTGTATACAAGTGCGCGGCAATTTAAAAAGTTTGAGATCAATTATCATTTGTCTTTACATATTGAGCTTTCGAGTTAGGGCGGCAAAAGCAGGCGTCGTAACTTTAAAACAGTAGGAAAAAATGCACAGGTGCCGTCAAAAGTAATTGGAAGGCAATATTAACGAAGAAATTTAATCATTCCCCCCTCACCCTAATTTATGCATCCTAGAATACATACGTGCAGACTAATTGTGATTTTGCAAATCGCACTGTGCACGACCAAAAATCGACCATTATGCTTTAGATTTAAAGAAATTAATTTTTTTTTTGAGAAAGTCGCCTTCCATTTACTTTTGACGGCGAGTGTACGTGTATGCTGCGGACATGCGACAACCTGCAAATTGGTCACAAATAAAACATGAACAGAAATCACGCGAGTCTCCAGGTGTAGGCTTGATTTCATTTAAAGTGCCCGAAAACGGGTGAAGATAAGATGGCGCACATAGTTTCCAGGCATAAAATCGTTGCTCATTAACGCTTACAGCGAACTCTAAGGTGCAACTATGGCTTGAGGTGCCGCTGGATAACTGTTCTGAAGAGATGATGAAAATAGTACTTGAAGGACAGGTTATGACGGTGAGGACGGCACCAGTTGCAGCAAGAAGTTAGCAAATTCCCCCGATACGGATATTATATAAATAATTACTAATAAATATCATAATTTCAAGACGTACTAAACTTGAACGAGCGTTTGATTCCATTCATCAGAACAGCCATGGCAAAAAATTTTTAAATTAGGGGAATCTTCTTCATTGAGCTTTACAGCATGCAGAAACGTCAATTTTCGAGCCGTAGTCGACTCTACAAGGCTATAGTCTGCAGTTCTCGCTGAATAATCGCAAGGCCAACAAAGCACTAATCTGTGCTAGAAATGCGCACTACAACCAGTTGAAGTCAACCAGTCAAGAAGGCTGCCTTGCGTGAAAGAGTGCGTTGGTATGCGCAAAGAAAGGTGCAGATAACTTCAGACTAAAGGCTTTGTATAGATGGTCACACGAGAAATAATGTACATTTCACAGCTCTACTGGTAATATTACATTTGAGACGTGTACGCCGGTGCTGGGGACCAGCGGGTAATTATGATGTAGAAAACACTGGAGAATGCCAATGCTTTTCTCGTTTCCAGTGTCTCACTTGCGCTATTAAAATCGTCTTTTCCAAAAGTGCCTGGTAACAGGGCTTTATGCATACCCGTTTAATAGAGCATTAAGTCACCCCATAATCTTTACATCTACGTTAGGCTAGGAGAACCGTTCTCCGCACCTTTAAAAACCATTTAGTCTAGAGTAGTTTTGTAAGTGCTCTACTATAATGCTTCCAATCAAACATTGTTGCAAGGTTGCTATTCGCAAATACGCAAACTGGCTTCACTGGGTGCCCATAAGCTTAGCGGCGTCAGTGCAAATATTTTGTGTCGGTTGACGTGATTTCAAATCATCAATTTGAGCTAGAAGAAATAAATAATTCTTACGAATAGTATTTCAAGCGTACTGAAAACTTGTGTAGTTGTTAGAGTCGCATACGGAGCAATAAACTAGGAGTTAACCGCTGCTAATCGAAATTGTTAGCAGTCAGCAATTGATCCACCGCCACTGATCTATTGTGCCGGTTATGCGTCGCTGTGTTTCCAAGGGCAATACCAAAATTCTTGCACCATATGCACATACTGGGGCACTTTTCAGACTAGTTTCTTAGCCGAAAGTGAGATATATAATACTGAAGAATAAAGGATTATGTAGTCAATCACAGTTTATTAGCCACTCAGGAGAGGCACGAGGCTGAAGCCAGAGGGCTGTTGGACATTTTGTGAGCCTTTCTGTGGTGCATTGGGTAATGTTTTATTCTTCAGTAAATAAAGTTTATTTCCCCACATACGAGACCTGATGCTGGTTAACAGTGTTTATATTACTTGCTTCATACGCACCCAAATTCACCCCATGCTTTTAAAAAATTAACCTTCGACACGTAAAAATAGATTAGGCTCAGTAGTAAGGAAAGAGGCAGTAAAATGTTGTATCGGCTAATTGTTTCCCGTCAGTGCAAAAGAGCGGAGCCCGAATGCTGAGAAGAAATACGAGGACAATATAGAGGCACCGGTGCCGTTTCCTCGGATCGTTATACATATTTTCTCACATTTGTATAGCTCGTGCTCAATGATTTGATGAATTTGATGATATCAGAAGGCATCTGAATGGAGCTCAGGGTTTCAGAGTTTTCCAGGCAGCAGCTCCTTCGGCGTCATTGGTTCCACCTCTACAGCAAAATTTTCCTTGAGGAATTAAGTTGCAAGCTTTTATTTTAGGATAACCTTGTTAATTATTTCAGAAGTACTACCAACCTTCACCAAAGACCATATGCAAGAGTGAGCGCACAGAGTAAAAGGAGAACAAAAAGCAGAAAATAAGCACAAAAAGACGCATAGGAAATTATGAGAACACGGACATCGCCCGCCCACTTCGGAATGTAAACATTGAAACGACGCAAAATGGTTTTGAGAAGGCAGCGCTCTTCCAATTGTAAAAACAAAATGCATGTAAGAAAAAAGAAATGAAATGCGACCCCCGCTAACCCCTCCCCCCCCCCTTACCCCCCATCCCGCACTAATTATATAGATGGATAGCAAGAAAAATTAGAGGGGACACTGAAGTTCCGCCTTAAGGATATTAAGAGATAGAGTTAACAACCCATATGTGTGGAGTTAGTCATTTCCAACTTCACAGTCATATATCTCTGGGAGTCCTCACTCTACGCCTTCCGCAGTGATGCAGCGGTTAAGGAATGCACCGCTGCCCTGCAATGGCAGGCGCTGCCACCGACGGGGCGTGTTATACTGAAGTTTCTCTTCCCGAGCAAACTCTGATCCAATCTCTCATAACAATAATTGTTTTAACAGCCACCTGCCACGGTGGTCAATTTACCCATAATGCGGTGGGAAGGTTGTGCCACAAGGTGACGCCATCTTGGTGGCCCACATCGGATGCCTCTGCGGCGGGTGGCCACCATATTTTTCGCCCCCACCGTCGACGCCGGATTTTGTAGATGAAGCGGCCTTTATCGCTATAGCGTTACTAGATTGCATCCAGTCGTTTTCGGCCTACCATACGCTAGTCGTGCTGATTAGCTGAGTTAGTAGAGCGACTGCTGCGGAGGGGATGCCGGGTTCGCACCCCGGAACTGGACTCATTTTCCTCCACTACGAAGTTTCTATAGACACTGATTGTTTTCCTTTATAGGTGTGTGGCTGCGCATGGGTGGATCCTATTTACTCATCATTGCCTTATTACGTATATACTCCACCTCGGAGGATTCAGCTAACCGAATTAGCAACACCGTTCCCGCTTGGACTTCTTGACCGATACGCTTTCGCCCTACCCGATGCTAGGCATCCTGGCTTGGTCACGTCGTAGAGCGACTGCCGATGTAAGACGCTGGTGCCGGGTCGAGCCCTGGTTGCTGGCGTCTTTCGTCGTTGACGCTAACTGCATAATTCGATGTAAGGCGCGACATCGGCGTCTAACCACGGCCTGTCTTTCATGTGAATCTTACATGTCCGGGTATCGGCTTCTTGTGAAGAAGACTTGTGAAGAAGAATGTATGCTGTCTTTTTTCGGCGCGATGTCCTTCTTTACCACGGCATCGTTCTGTACGTAGAAAGACGAGAACTGGTGTTTGAACCTCCATGGGGGCGGAGGGGACGGTTTCTTTTTTAGGTGTTCGACGCGGCGGTGCAGATCAAGGTCTGAGCGCTCTGCATCGGCGGGGTTGGTGATATGCATTTTGTGTGTAAATGCTTCCCGACATTTGTAGACTACGCGCACATCGAGCGCTGGGGAGCGACAGGTCTATCGAGCGAAACGGCTAGAAGGTCTCGAAACTAGGCAAGCCAGCTGAGTGCGTAGTGAACGCCGACAACCTTCAATACGCGTTCATAGTGTCACAGAATAAATTTTTATTATGAAAAAAGGGTTATAGGAACGAAATACAAATCAATCATAAGTGCACAAAAAGTTGGTGCAGTCGGAGGTCCCAAAGTAAAACTGCCTTGGAGACTTCCAGTCAGACATACGCGTGTGTAAGTAAGTACATTAGTTTGGCACAGGAGCAGGAAAAGAGGTAAAATCCAATTAGTATAATTTGCGGCAATGGGTAAGTTATAAAATAGTTGGCGGGCAGAATTTATCAGAGAAAAAAAGCAAGGCATAAAACGGCAAAGTGTAACAGCGTGAGAGAGAAAACAAAAAGCATCAGATACCGATGGGCAACAAATATATGCAGAGATTAGGCAATACAAATCCAAATATTCGAGGTGAGGAACAATGACTGTTTGCTGTGGGAGTGGGGAACAGAAAATAAGATTAAGGTAACCTTAGGTATGGCATGAAGCTGAATGAGCTTATGAGATGTTTTTTTTTCTAAGTGTAGAAAGCGAGCTGCGAACGTGTTGATTTGACTGCTAGCGGCATGGAATTAAAGGTTTTTATGGCAGAAAAAAAAACAATGTTTTCGATCATTTCTTTTCCCTTTTGGTAGCAGCATATTGTTTTGTTCGGAGAATCGAGTGTTACTGCTACTAGCGAAGAATGTTTCGGAGAAACAGAGAAAGTGATTATTATCATTGCGAGCGTGGTAGATTAGAAGACCTAATCTGAAGTTATGGAGGCATTTTAACTGCAGAGTTTTAGGTCATGATAATGACATGAAGCATATGATGCGTTTGGGCAGAACAATGCAGTTCGAAGCACTTGATTTCGAAGATGAGAAATACATGACAAATGACATAAATTGGGATTACCCCACGATGATGAGTAATAATTAAGGTGACCGTTATGAAAGCATAATACAGGGATAAGAGAACATTTCAATGAAAGGAACGTCTGGGTTTTATTAACACCCTTATTCTTAACGAAATTCTTTTACTCATAGATTTATTATGTAGTTAAATTTTAGATGGCAGTCAAACGTGATGCCGAGAAATGTATTGGATTTGGAGGCAAGCATAATGTGATCTCTCCGATAAATGTGGGAGCTCATGATAACCTGTTCTTGGTGAAAGTGGAAAGTCATGAAATTGGTTTTTATGGGATGATGTTGTAGCAAGTTGTTTTCACACCATAAAACAATATTCTCTAAGTCCCTGTTTAATTTCTTTATTAGTCGTGTGAAATTACTATTCTGAGTGATTATTCTCGCATCATCCGCGTATATATACATCTTGTCTTAGTTACGAACAAAGGTAATCATTGATGCAAATGAGATAAAGAAGAGGACCTAGATTGGAACCTTGTGGCACTCCTAAACTTATAGCTAAAGGGTAGGAGAGCTTTTCTTGTAACTGACAACATGTATACGGTTTGCGAGATAACTGCGTAAAAGAGCTAAAACAAGTCCACAGATGCCGAGGGATTCGAATTTAGGGTAAAGAATATTGTAGTTAATTGTTTCAAATGCTTTCGTGATATCTAAGAAAACAGTACCGGCAAAAACACATTCCCGATAATTTGTTTAATTCTTTTTGTGAATTCGATGAATGCTAGCTCTGTGGAGCATTAGGGCGAAATCTAAATTGCTCATCGGCTAGCAGTTTGGTTTTAAGGAGGTTGTTCATTATGCTTCAATAACTAGCTTTTCTATTATTTTGCTAAGGAAAGGTAATATAATTAATGGACTCCAGTTGGACACGCTTTGTCGCCTTTCTTGAAGATTGGTATCACGTCACCTTTTTTAAGCTCAGTCGGAAAAACACCAGCCCTAAACACTACATTAATAATGTGAATAAGAACATTGGAGAGCTCACAAGCAACTAGCTTTATTATAAAAAAAGGAATTTCATCGATCCCAGGAGCAGTACTTTTTATACCATAAATCTCCTAGAAGGCTTCGTCTGGTGAAGGAGGGCGTAAGTAAAACGAATGAGTTCATCAACGAGGGCCACAAAAACTGCTTGGAGGCGAGGAACCAAAGCGCGAGAAGAAGGAATTAAATTCATTAGCAATGTCGGTTTGATGTCGTAAAGTACTCTATCCATGAAAAACTTTTGTTATGTCGTCAATGTGATGGTGAGACCTCCTTCTAATGTGGAAGCGCTAGAAAGCACCGCTACTCTGAAATTCCGGCGCAGCGGTTGTCGCTGTAGGTGTTATGAGTGA
Organism: Amblyomma mixtum; assembly: GCF_055824585.1. Lineage (NCBI taxonomy): Eukaryota > Metazoa > Arthropoda > Arachnida > Ixodida > Ixodidae > Amblyomma > Amblyomma mixtum. The sequence goes on from NC_143020.1 coordinate 15,126,399, forward strand.
AAAATAGGCTGACCTAGGGTGGCCTTCTGGGTAACCCGTGAAGAAGCAAGTTAGGTTGGCTACCTATGTCAGGTGACCTTGTGGCACCACCACAACCAGCTCACCGGATTGTGAGCAACTTCACCACCGTGGTAGGTGGCAGCCAAATTAATGATTAATCGCGAGAGGTTGCTCGAGAACAGCAACTTGGGGTCTCATCAGATCCACAAAGCCTGCCATCTCAGGACAGTGCCGCAACTCCTGAACCGCTGCACCATTGCCCAATGAGTGGTATGAGGACTCTCAGGGGCCTACGAATGTAGAGTTCAGAATAACCAGTTCCGCATATATGAGCATTAACTTATTTATGAGCATTAACTGTAATTCCTTAAGCATACAGCGTTTGCACGGCTCCACCAATTATTTCAATAAATATTTCCTTCCCAGTGCGATAGAAAGCTGGAATAACCTCCCCGAACACATTGTCATTGAGACTAACCCTTCCAGATTCAGACAGCTCCTAATCGACCATCTCAACGACAAATAATTTTTGCCTGCACCCTATGCCAGCTTCCAAGCCCTGCAAACTGACCAGCCTGTTCTACTTCCAAAATTGTAATTTGTTTCTGTTTATATTTCTGCTACACTCTGTCATGACGTGATTATTTGAATTTACTTCTGTCTTGTTTTCGTCTTGTTCTACATTTTTTTTCTATTCTATATTTTATATTTTCTATATTTTTCTGTATTTCCATATTCCTTCTATACTTATATATTCATGTATGACTGTTGAACACCCCTGTACCACCTCCCCCCCCCCCCTTATGTGATGTCCCTAACGGGACCCTTAAGGGTTAATAAATGATGATGATGATGAAACACTATCGCGCCATATCACGGTCCTTAAGTGTCCCCTTTCAGTTTTTCCCTGGTTGAACAGGTAGCATCTGCAATTAACACAGACCAGCTCGCGTAGCGAATTAAGTACTCTGCTTCAATGAAGTGAGAGCAGTAGCGCAGGGATGGGCAAAAGATAGCAGATACAAAATGCCGACTACTAAGCGACTGTTTGTTGGTGTTCCGAGTCATACGTACAGCTATATACGCTGGGCCAACGGGAAAGAATGTTTAAAAACTTGGCAAGACGGTTACGACTCGCTGTTTAGTACAAATAGCTTAACAGCGGCGGTATAAAATATATTTATACATTATGATATGTCAAGGTACAGAATATGAGAGCGACCTCACATCTGTGTAATTCTAGGGAACGTTTAAAAATTTTCCCCGCATAGTCGTTTTTTGCCGTGGTCTTCCCTCCAGTCCGCCGCCTTGGAAGATACATAGATCCTCTCCTCGGGCAGTGCGTTTCGCACCAGCTGCCACTGATGCTAAGTTCCTGCGCTCTCACAATATCTTCCCCCTCTCTCCACGGTAACCACACTCGCGATGGTTACCTTGTTACGCCTTTCTATACCTTTGCCACACGCCCCTCCTCTTGTCGCACCCTTCTGCCACGCCAACATTTCTTCTCCTTTTGGGGTAACTACCCTCCGGTTCTTACTTTACCCTCCAGTTCTTACTTCGGCACTTACTTTAGCGTTTTCAGGTATTCCTCGAAGCTGGTCGTGACCACTATAATTTCGGTTTTACTTAGCGTAGTATCTCTTGTTTTCATGTTACATTGTTTGTGTGTTTGCGTTTCCTTTTGTGACCTCCTGCCATGTTTATATACTACCTTTGATATGATTTATGGTGCACTCTCTTTGTTTTATTTATTATTGAACTACTGTCGCTTGCTGCAATGTTTTTTGTCCCAATTTTTTTTGTCTTATTACTTTAAATTTTGTTATTTATGTGCTGCGCACTGCTGCATGAACTGTTTTGGGGAACTGTGACCTCGCCAGGCCTTACCGCCTCTTGTCACAGTTCCCTCTTTCATTTATTTGAAGGAAAATAAACCTCAAATTTCAAACTTCACTACAGTGTCGTTTCATTAAATAACAAAGGCTTGCTACATTTACCTGCTAACACCGCCTTCATGAGCCGCAGAAAAGTGGAACAAGGTGCGGAGCATAGTTGGAATTGCATTACCGTTAACCAAAATAACCAGTATGGTGTGATAATAAAAGCGGTCTTCTCTCGATCGCTCTCATTGCCTAGAAGCCCTTCGCGCTGCACGGTCTGTCTAGAGCGTCGTGGGTGGGTGAAAAGGGTACACATCTTTTTTGTTACCGCGTACTTGCGAGAGTAATCCACAAAGAACTGAACCGTGACATTCTCCGTCTTCATCAGAACAACAGGAGATGCCCAGGTGCTGTTTGATGTTTGAATAACGCCATCACTCAACATTTCGTCGACTTGCTAAAAGAAGGTTTGGCATTCTAAGGATGACGTGCGGCAGGGATTTTGACTGAAAGGTCGGGCTTGTTCTTCGGCAGCAACGCATTACACGGTCGTCGGGATTTGTTGGACCTTTAATCACGGTGAAAACGCTGGTTGCGGCATATCGAGAACTGTCTATTTCTTCTTGTCTCTGCCATCGCTAGGCTAATTGGACGTCGAAAGTAGGCGCGTTGAATTCGTTAAGCAAATATTCAGCGGATCTATCGGAGAGGGCTAAGGTGTGTCGAACCCGGAATAGTTCGTCTAAGAATGTAATTGCCATGAGTGTCTTCAGGTGCCGGTATTCTTTGCTGAAGTTTGTCAGTATCAGCTCGGCTTGTTCATTCCTGAAATGGGCGATGCCTACTGCAGCGCAGTCCTCAGTCTAGCAAGAACTGCGTGCTTCCCTCGATGATTCTTTCGATGTTTTCAGAGATCTCGATGCACACAGGGGCCGACGACGTTTGACTAGAGCGGAAGGCTTACTTCGTCGAAGGTGCTAAGCGCTGCATGATGCTGCAGGGTTGTGTTTGAAGGTAGAGCTTCATGCATCGAAATCGCAATTGTAGGTGAGCGATCAGTCAGTGCTCAGTCAAGAAGCTCCGAGCAAAATGTGAAAACGCGGAACACACATTCCTAACGACGCAGGTCGTAGCATAGGTACCCCCTTTGCACAAAGCAACCGAACAACGGGGTTGGCTGCGTAGCTGTACTGAAGAGCCGTAACGCCAAATCTACGGACCAAAAGGTCACGAAATGTCAGGACACGAGTTGTTCTTACCTTACAAAGATCTAGAGCTTCAGGGCGGCCAAAACTGTCTTCCTGCACGGCCAGTGACACACACGGGCATTTTCAATGCCCATTTAGTCAGTGGCCGTGGAAATTTTGGGGGCGTTCCAAATGCACCCCTGCCCACGGAAAAGTTCAATGCCAACTGAGTGAGTAAGGAGCATGCGAATCCGGCAGATGGCGTTAGGGGTAGCAACATTGAAAACGTGCGAAATGAAGCTGATAAAAACAAGACGCATGTTATAGTGTGCTCTATTGTAAATGAAACTTTTTCGAAAAAGACTGTTCAAATGGGTTACAGTTCGGTACAATATAGTGGCCGCGATGGCGGAGCGGTGATGTGCAGCAATGCACACTTTGTTTTAGAAGAATTCAGTTTTCGGCGGCGAAGGTGCTCAAATCAGTGAGAGTCTTTGTCGTGCTCACTGCTACTATCGTTGCACCATTTGTGGGATACTTTTTGGTCTCGATTGTCGAATAGTGTGCTAGGAGTCGAAGAAAAATAAAAAACGAAGTGGTACGCCACGATTCCGCAGCACAAAATCTGCGTCGGTTTGTTTACATGTGACCGCTCGCCCTTCTGCCGAGCTGTCATACTGACTAGCGAATAAAATTTGTTTACGAACGGTCGAATGCAGGCATACATTTTACCAATAAATAAAAAACAAATTTTTATCTTTCTAACGTGGAAAAAAAAACTTTTGCAGATCATGGCGCCTGTTGTAAGCAGTCAAACCATCAAACTGGTCAACCATTCTTCATTAATATCGCTAAGTATGTGCTTGAAGGTTGGTTGGTACAAGGAGCGTGTGAAGAATGACCGAGGATGGTGTTGTAGTCATAGATGATGATGAAGTAGAAGCTTCTTTTCGTGGCCGAGTGTGGTCCAAGAGTTATACGCTCTCCGTTAGCACCGTTTGAAGGGGACGGCAGGCTCGGCGTACTGTGAGTCGTCCTCTGCGGTGACACAAGGACGGTTGTTGCAACGGCTTGCAGGTACTGCCCAGAACATGGACAGCAGACCTGCACTAGATGTTACGCGGCGGTTATGGCAGGCGAGCATTCAGTTAGAAAGCGAAAAATATTCCAAAAGTAACTGTGTTGGCTCGACTTGCGCACGCAAAGAAATGGGTAACTCGGCAGCGGCGATAGCAACACATATGCTCACCGGTCGTCGAACTGCAGAACAACACTGCTTTCGGCCGTGCCCACTTTAATGTGTTTGACATGAGGCGCGAAAAATAAATTCGTCGACCTGGAATAATGTAGAAGCTGTTACGCCTGGCTGTGATCGTTCGAGATCAGCCTTGTGGCATATCGCTTCGTAACAAAAAGCGATAAAGCCGCCTGCCGGTGATTTTTAGCGTGAACAAACAGACATAACTAAGGTTCATACCTGTAATATGAAGGAAGCCAGGAGTCGATAGGAAGAGAAGAACGATAGAGGAGTTTTTCTTACTTCTTTCGTTGAGAAGGAGTAACTAGGAATCTGATGTCTTTTTTTTACCTAAAGAATAACTGACTGCTAGAAAGAAAAAAGGGAATCACAAGGCGTTGCTGCATCTTCGAAAGCCACAACTGCCACATGTCGTGTACAGTCTTGTACCAACTAACCAACGGTGCCGAGCGTCAAACGTTCTACTTTCCAGTAGATTTATGCTGCATATAACCAAAACATGAGAGTGTTCACCACCGCAACGCCCGATCATGACGGAAGACTACTAACCTTCAGTCATACCGCAGATGCCACGTGGAACATGAGAACAATGAGGGTGGCATCTCTGAAACATCCCCGTTGCCATATCTGTGGCCCCAAGACTGTCAAGGCTGACGCCGTCACACTATTCAGCCTACAAGAGAAGGGAAATTAGGGTCTCGTTTGACATACGTGTACACAAAGCAAAAAGTCAGTAAAACCACAGCGTGAATTGGGGAAGGTTGTTAGCTAGCGGTGCTGATTTATGAAAAACTTTTTTACTGCATTCAATCGTACTTGAGATATATTTGATTACAAAGTAAAATCAAAGAAAAGCAGGTTCGCAGGCGCTCGAAAGTTCTCTAAAATGCGGCCACGGCGGCAGCTTTCGAACGTTTTACTTTCGAGCGTATTTACGTGGCGTGTAAACTAAATTCAAGACTTTTCAACAACACTACTCTTCTTCACTGTGGAGTACGTTGTAACTCTTTTATTACCGAAGTTGTGCTGAGCGTGTGTGCGTAAATGAAGCATATTGCAGCCGTCTATCTCCTGTTCCTTTTTAGCGACTCATTCATGAACGTAATCTAGAATAAACTTTGTTCACTTTACACGAAAATGTAACTGATTATGTTTAAAAATACTTCATTTGAATTGAATTTCCCTATAGTGGTCAATTACAACCCCAGAAATGTAGATACACAATTACATAAAAAATATATTTCTATTGGGTTTATTTCCTTCCAAAGTTTTTGGTCAGTACACAAATTTATTTCGCCTGTAATGAACTACGGCAGCAGAGTAGATAATGTGTTACACGTAATTATTCTGAGGAGCCACCGCGGTGCCTCAGTGGTTATGGTGCTCGGCTGCTGGCTCGAAAGTCGCGGGTTCGACCTTGGCCTCGGCGGTCGCATTTCGATGAGGTGAAATGCTGAAGACCTGTGTACTGTGTGATATCAGTGCGCGTTATAGAAGGCCACGTGGTCGAAATTATCGAGAGACCTGAACTACGGCGTTTTCCACGGCCTGAGTGGCTCTGAGACGTTAGCGCCATGAAACAAACAAGAAACATTAGTTTTTAGAGGAGTCGTTTTTCGAAGTCATCGTCGCTAATTTTCCTAGGTTTCCTCGTGGAAAGATCAACAGCGACATTGAACACTCCCTCAGTGGTTGCGCTAGAGGAAAGGGTGGTATTATAACTTATGAACACATTGCACACAACCCACGCAGTGGCGCCCACATGCCGGCCGGTGGGGTTTGCATGCGCAGGAAGTCCCATAGTAGGGGCAGTCTGCTCTTGAGGAGCTGCGCTAGTGTGCAGGCTTTATTTATTTTCGTACTTTAATTAGCAACCGCCGCTGCCGCCACTAATACCACAGAATACCACCCCGCCGTCGTGATGCTCTCTGCTAACGTACCTTTGCCCGTGTGTGGACCTTGGTTTGGTTGATTGCGGTAGGTTGCGGACGCGTGTTTCACGTGCTTCAAAGCTCCGGGCTGTGTGAACGACCTTGCAGCATTCTTAAAATACTGCTTCTAAAGCAGAATTTTTTGCTGCCCGGTTCTGCGCTACAAGCGCCCACACAGTAACCTGGACTCTTTTTTTTTTACACGTGTTTCTTCGGGCTGTCATGCTCAGTCCGCTGCTTAATAGGATATTTAAAGAAGCAGACTGTCAGAGAATAACAGAAATGACAAGAGGCTCGCTCACAGTGGCCAAGTTTGGAACCACAGGCTCCTTTCCCACACCGTGCACCTTACAAGCCGAGCACCAGGCCAGGCAATGGCCTGCACCCATTTGAAGAACCCGTGGATACATAAGCCACACAAGTGTCGAAGCGATGGCCTAGTGGCCAAAGCAACCACATCGCGTTCAGGATATGCTAGGTTCGATCGCCAGTACCACGGGGTAGCCACCGGGTTTCTCATCGTTGAAAGACTCACCTGGCGTCATTATCGGCTCTTCTGGGGTGCAATGCTTGGAAACAGAAACGAGGTCCTCCAAAACTCAATGGCAAAATCTAATAACCCGACCTCTCACCATCGAACGCAGGCATGACGATGAGTGCCCCATGCCTAATTAGTTTTGAAAGTTAATTTCGTATTTACTAGCTTTGACGTTCATTCCGAATACTTAGGGGGGCTAGCGACAAGAAAAGTAGATACAACTTGATATGACATGCAAACTGGCTCTTTCGGTGAACATATCTGTCTGGCGGACAGCCATTTCCCTGCTGCTGTTGTTTTGATTGCATTGGTAACAAGCTACAAGAATAAAACCTCTAATGTACACAGGGACGAAATTAAATCTGGATACTTTCACATTTGAACAAAATAATAAAAGTGCAAGGAAGGCAAGGACATAAAGGGAGGTACAGCCGCCTCCTCTGTCCTCTATACGTGTCTTTTCATCCTCGTTTTTGCTGCGCTGTTATTTTTTCCCCGCCAGAAGCCAACTTGGTATACATAATTTTCCTTCTCATAATACAAAACATCCAAACTTTTAGTGCTTGTCTCCGGGCTCTGTCTTGAAACCGCTAAATTGGGCATAGCAGGAGGAAAGTTGATAATTCTCGGGACAATAACTCGGACATAAGCGCGCGCAATGCTTCTCTGCAGCAGGTCCGTTATCGCTCTGTCCAGATTTAATCCTCCGCTCTACCACAACTATTTGCCCTCAACTTGAGGTTCTCAAAGCGGTACCGCTGGCTACTAGTTTTCTGGGGAAAGTCACCCATTTTCTAGAATTGACTGCAGAAAAACGGAACCGAATTGCCGGGATTGATGGCATTTGAAGAGCGTAAATAATTATTTGAAGAATTATAAAGAAATGTAGGTTATTAAAAGTAATAAATTACTTGAAACACGTTACCTAAAACTCTGCCTAGAACTGGTGTAGTGCAGGAGCCATTAGCCGCGGTAAAAAAAAATGGCCTCACAATTCATCACATCCGCTCAATTTTGATATAATTAGAATCAATTTTGAGATAATAAAAGCACTAGAATTATAAAGTGCCACCCGCTGCCAGTGAAAATATTTTGGAATGATGAATTGGTTGAAATATTGTTTTCGAAGGTAAGAGGCCAGATGGGTTAGAATTATTGTAAATTAGTCAGCAGGAAACGTTTTAAAACTAATGAGTGAATGTATTTTTGGACTTGCTTTCTCTTCAAGACATAGTAACACTGTTAACCTCCAAGTTCATGGGCGCAAGCAGGTGCTCAAAATAGAGCGCCTAAATTTCAGCCGTTGCCACACCAACAAAACCAAAGCTGGCGCTCCCGTATCAGCGCTTCACCAGAAAAGAAGCGATCTGTCATACTCAATTGACAGTTTATGGCGCGAGCGTGAGAGTAATGACGCGTGTAAGGGATCGGAGTGTACGCGGGGTCATCGGAACGCGGCTGGGGGCGCTCAAAGCGAAGCGTCTCCTATTTGGAACGCGGCCGCTCGCGAACGCGCCAAGAAGTACGGGTGTCCACCCCGCCCCGCGGTACCGATTCGCGCACGTGCTGGCACGAATGTCTCTTTGTGTTTGTTTTTATTTTGTGGTGGAGAGAGTGCTCTACCTTACGGAAGCTGGAGGGCTGGCCATGCCCTGGATGAACCAATGATGTTAAGACCGCAACATGATTGGAAGCTACGGAATGTGGGCCGGGCCTTTAGGGCTTTAAAACTGGGCCCCGGAGCCGGAAGCGGGGTTCTGCGCTAAGGTCAGGTGCTATGCATCTTCGGCTATGCCGAGTAGGGGCCTCCCCTAGTGTTAGCCAGTTCCACCTTTTTGATGTTTTGTCTCTTTTTGCCGTTTAATATGTCTCTAGTGCGCCTGAGCTTGTATATGCAATGTAAATAGCTGTACATAAACTTCAAGTATTCGCCTTACCCCTGCATCTCAACTCATCACGAGAGCGTCTCTGACGGGGCACCCCTGGTGCAGAGATCAAGCTTCAGTCTTCAAGTTGGAACAAACCGTCTCTGGCGGTGCACCTCTGGTGCAAAGAAGAAGAATAACCTGAAACTTTACTACGCGCCATTCTATTAATATGTTAATTGCATGGCGATGCCGTAACCTTGTCAATTTTATGCTATTCCTCCAAAGGACGTTCTCAGAAAGAGTGCTTAATTCCGTCTAGACCCGTGTTACTATTTTCTCACTGTATAAATGCGTTGCAAAGCGACAGTTTTTCACGGTTTCTCGGCGTTGCTAACCTCGGCGAGGCTTAGAAATTTTATTCGTCCCACTGGTAGGGCTGCATAATTCCTCGAGTTTTCAAGCGCAGTTCTCGCGCAGTCTCCACGATTCTTCGGCAAACGGTTGGCCATCCTACTGTTTAAGAGCTCGTAATCTATTAATATTGTAACGTTGAACACAGCAGGAAATCAGCATTCACGGAACAAGACATAGGAACCGCTTTCCGCTTTCTAGCATTATCAGACAATTACCACATGTTGTAACCAAATAGGCATTACTTTTTCCGAGTACTTTTCATTCTCGGCACAAACAGGGGCCGTTTTTTCGCAAGCCATTTCCCTCTGGAACCAAGTTATCTAAAAACGCGCCGTCTTATATATATGGCGGGCAGCATCTCAATTCATTTCATTTCGTTAAACTAAAAAAATCTTTCAAAACTACTGTTCAAAATTTAAACCAAAATACTACTAGAATGTTCTTGTCGCAATAGCTCCCAGACTTTAGGAAACATAAATTTTTCGCTGTCCGCTTAGCAAATTTCATTTCCACATTATTCATGATTTTCTCTTGGACGTTTTTATAGATATTTACATCAATACTTAAATGCTTCTACATCATTGTATAGTCTAGCAGCCACCTCTTTGCGCACCGACTAGCGCTTTAAATCGAGAAATGACTGCACTTGAAGTGCTATACGAGGTCTGTTAGAAAAGTATCCGACCTTTGGCCGTAGAAAAAAAAGGCATAACTGGAGCGTTAGAAACCTAATTACCTTCAAAGCAGTCTCCTTGGAACTTCACACACTTCTCCCAGATGTGCTGGCACTGTTGGAAGTATTCCGAAAAGGCCTTTTTCGGAATGGAGTTTAGCTCAGCTGTCGTTGCAGCCATAATGTCCTCTCTTGTCAGAAATCGCGCTCCTTTCCATGGCCTTTTGATTTTGGAAAACAGCCAGAAGTCGCAGGGGGCCTTATCAGGAGAGTAAGGAGTGTGTTGAACTACAAGAGTCTGGTTTTTAAAGTCTGAATCGAGTGCGAAGAATGTTCAGGAGCATTGTCGTGATGGATGCGCCAATTTCCTGTGGACCGCAACTCCGGTCTCTTGCGCCGCACAGCATCACGTAGGCGACGGAGGACATCCCTGTTGTACTCTTTAATCATTGTTTGACACTGGGGCGTGCGTACTCGTGGTGTGCCACACAGCGAGAGTCCAAGAAAGCAGTCAGCATCACTTTGACGTTGCTGACCATTTGGCAGGCCTTCGTTGGTTGTGGGGACGTGGAATGCTTCTACTGTGACGACTGGGATTTGGTTTCCGGGTCGTACCCGCACACCCAAGACTCATCACCAGTGATTATGGTGTTGATGAAGTCGAGGTCACTGTTTGTGGAATCCAGCGTGCCCTGTGAGACTTCAGCACGAAGCTGCTTTTGCTCCACCGTGAGCAGCTTCGGCGCGAATTTCGCAGCTACTCTCTTCATGGCCAAATCTTCGGTGATAATGGAATGTGGAGAAAAACTACTGATGTCCACCTCTTCCGCAATATCTCGGATAGTCACTCGACGGTCCCGTATCACCAGAGCGTTCACTTCGGCAATGACCTGGTCATTTCGGCATGTTGATGGCCGACCGGAGCGTGGCTCGCTCTCCACCGATGTGCGGCCATCTTTAAACCAGTTGTACTATTGCTTAATTTGTGTGCTGCTCTAAGCATCGTCACCGAAACCCGTCTGAATATTTCGAATGGTTTCCACTTGGATGTCGCCCCGTTTCTGGCCAAAATTTGATGCATTAGCGCGGCTCCTGTCGCACCGCCATTTTGCTTGCACTAAAAAACCGACGAGAGCACTGCGCCCTACCTCGCTCAAACGCTGCCTCCCAGCGACTGACGCTATCGGCAGGCGGGAAAAAATTCGTGCATGCGCACGACACTTCAAGGTCTGCTGGTGCAAGCGCGCTTGTTTCATATCCATCAGGTGTTCGAAAAAAAAATAAGGTCGGATACTTTTCTAACAGACCTCGTACAATATCAATTTGACCTGAATGCATTACAGTGTTATCCGAGCTCGGTAAACGTATTCACTTACACTTACATTGCAAATATTGGCACCGTACTTGAGGATACACAGCTGCAACTCGAAATCTCCCAGTCTAGAACAAGGCACCTGAATCTACCAGTTCGAGAGAAACTGCGCACTGCCCGACGCGTTAACTTGAAAAGTGTACGCAGTTTGTAAAGTGGTCAATGTATTACAATCACTGATGGTTTTGCCTGCGTATTTCTCAAAGATAAGGTTCCCTTCTAAGAAGTTCAAAACGAACACGCAGCTGTGTGCCCGTATATTTTGGTCTTGGCCATAAATGATGCAGTTTTAGCCAAATTTTATGTACTTTGATTGCCCATTTTGAAGACAGTAATTTGCTCTTATATCCTGCATGAGGTCACCAGGTGTGATCTCCGCCAGAAATATTTAATTTATATATTCGCTTTAATCCATTTATTCTCAGTCGAACACTGTTGATTAAAACAAACGGTAATGGTTTTCTCATATTCATTGATACCAGTCCGAAATAGCTTGATTTTCGCGCTTTTCATAACATATGACACCATTCAGAGCTGCACGAAACCTTTTTCTTTCTACCTAAGTGTGTGAAATAATAGTGACCGCTGTGAAAAGATATTTACGCTCCATAATTTCTTCGCGCCTCGATAGCGGAAAGGAAAGCGCCTTTTTCGGAGGAAGAATCGACGGCAGTGAAGATTAGTACATTCCAGTACATCAGCCATGAGTATATAATTGGTAAAAGGATAATTTTCACCTGAGTGACTCCATTTGTTACCCTGCCTCATAGGTTGATCAAATGCCCTCTTCTAGGCCGTCGACTATAGGTGGTCAATCTAAAGAATAAAAAAAAATTGTCCCATTTTATCATCCGCCCTAATTCAGCAATTATTTCTTCCAGGGTGCTCATTGAAGATGGCCAATCTACTACGAATGTTTTTGTCTTTCATTTTATTAGGAAGCTTAATTTTTGCAACTGAGGTGCGATCTTTATTCATGTACTTACATTTCTTCACTCAATTATACTTTGCCAGTCTGGTTAAGCTTTAGAAGACCTGTTGAAAGTGTTCTTTTTCCTTTCACTTGAAACTACTTATCGCGTTTTAATAATTTATAGCCCAGTGCGATTTGCTCCTAAACCAAATTGTTCGCTGACTTTAGCGTCTGTAGACGCCTTCACTTCCGGAGGCAGGAGGACCAGAATTTATTCCAAAACATTGAGATCTGCATGGCTGGGCTTGCGCAACGAGCCATGTGGTGTAGCACACGAGCAAACCTTCTGGGAACTAAAATTTCCACAATTATGGTACATGAAAATATCCACTTCACCTGGGTAGTAACTGAGATAAGTAATAAGAGGCCAGGTTGAGCTGGACGCCCTATTTTCGACTGCTTTCTTGCGCTACAATATCCTGCGCATGTAAGAAGATTTGCAGAACAAATTGGTGTACGGTTAAAAAGCGTGCATAATCTATTTTCGCTCCAGATCAGAAAACACACCCCCACTCTTTCTGTGTTCGTGACCTAAAAGACCCCGGTTCGATCTCGGCCGCGGCAAACGCATTTCATGGGAGGCTAAATACTCGAAGGCAATATGACTGATGGTCGTAAATGGGATGGGATTCCAAGAGCAGGCGAGCGAGCAGGGTGCCGCAAAAATTATGGCGGCGGACGAGATTAGGGAGCTTGCAGGGATTAGGTGGCCGTAGCCAGCACAGGACCGGGTTAACTGAGCAGATATGGAAGTGGCCTTTGCTCTTCGGTTGGCAATAGTCGGGGTGGTGGTGGTGATGATAATGATTATATATGTTTATGTGTTGCGTTCTCGGAGTGTGGGGAGTGAGGCTAAAAATTTGTTTTAAAGGTCTGAACCACAGCCCCCCGTCATCTCCTCATCTCTTGCCTTCCCTCTAACCTTTCGCTTTCCGTCCTCTGAACTAAGCGAGGAAAGGCGATTCTCCTCACTTCACTTTGCCACCAGCCACGCATCGCCTCCCACCCTCTTCGCGTCTTCCTTCGCCCTTCTGCTCACTAACCCCAGGGGACATCCCTCCATTTCGCAACCTGCCAAATGTGACAGGTGAAGGTTTCTAAGAACAGCGCTGAGTGACCAATTTTACCGAAACGGGGCCCCTAATGCTAAAACATAACTTTTTCGACAGCTCCGAAGGATGCAGTTTACGTTCTGGGTCCAGGCCTGGGTGCTTGAAGATGAAGTGATACTGACAAACATTTCACACCATGGATGAGATTTGCTGTTGAGAATGCAGTACAAAGATACCATACAATGCATCTTTATCAAGAGTAAGCCTGTCTAGACCTCCGTGTATCAGGCCGCCATAAAGATTCGAGATGATCCTAGGTTTAGGGTAAACTTAGAAGTGCTCAAATTTATAGAGCAGGTCTTTAGCACCCGTTCCTGCATTTCGCGGCGTCGCAGTTGTCCCTTGTAACCAGATCCCACCGGGCTGAAGAAGTCGCTATCCTCCTCGCAATCGCAAGCTCCGAATGCAAGGTTGTAGTTTCCGACTCGTCTTTCGCTTCAGAGACCTATGTCAAGGGCGAGGTATGTCCTCTAGCCTATGACGTACTCTACAAAGCCATTAGAGACGCCGAAGCCACGCCTAGACGCATTGTGTAGGCGCTGGCCCACCAGGGACTGGCTGAAAACGAATCTGAGAATGCGGCTGTCCGAGCACTTAACCTCCGGGCACCTACTTCCGCGTCCTCCCCAGCCGACGTGACTATCCAACCACTTCTGTGGTTTCGTGAAATTATAGGCCACTACAAAAACAACCACCGCCAGTTTTCTTCACCGGCAAAGGCGCTGTCGAATGCAGACGAACGCATTCTGCGACAGCCACACACGAACACCTACTGGTGTCCTGCTATGGCTGCTCGTTATGACCCTAAAGTGAATCTCTGTACCCACACTATGACGAGTTCTATTCTCTATCCCACATGGTGTGGGCCTGTCAACACAGTTCCCACTTCTCACCCCAACCAACCCCCTCTAAAGAGGCTTGGGAGACCTTCCTCCTCGAGTGCTCGAGTGCGACGGCGCGAGCTGCCCTCGGTCGCCGGACTTGCTAGGTGGCGGCATTTTGCGCCATCCAGGACTAGGAACAGGGACCAAGGTGATGCTGGCATGCACTGTCTGTGCCGGCTCATCCTCTACATTTGTATATTAAAGGTTTGCTCTCTCTCTCTCCAAACGCTTCACGAGTGGATCTGGGAGTAGCTATCATACAGCATCACATTACGGAAATTTGTAGCCTTACGGAAGGGGCGTTTGTGGTGCACAATAAATAAATAAATTGGCCAGAAAAGGTCATATATAGTTTCAATGAGTCCATTTAAATCGAAAAACTGCATTCACGTAAATCTGAAATTATGGCAACCCTGTAGTTCACCTATTTACCTGGGTGGTCCGTGTGTAATTATCAATGTAATCTTTACCACAAAATTGCGACGAACGCTCCTTGTTGGAGCTTTCGGGTACTCAGCCAGAAGACATGGTTGTAATGCTGGCTGAGCGATCGCGTTTCGATGGAGGACAAACACTGAAGGCTTTCGTGTGCTGTGGGATTTGATTGCGCGTTAAATAACCTCAGGTGGTCTAAATAAATCTGGAGTTTTTTATTACGGCATCTCTCGTACATCATATCACATATCGTAACTTCTTTGACGACTGCAGCAGGTTACTCCCATCTATCGCGTTCTCTCTTGAACGCATACCCAACAATCCAGGACAAAAGAATTTTTGAACGGGAAGGAGCTTATGAGCGCGATTTTTTCAAATATTATATCCGCAGATCTTGCGTAGGCAATGTTGTATTTTTTGCTGTTAACTTTTTTCTTGTCGTGTAAAGCGGTCCTGATTTTTTTTTTCTGTGGCGCTCTTATCTGCTCGAGGCGAGCCATGAAAGCACCAAAAACAAAGATTTTGCTCCATAGCGGAAGCATGGACCATTTCCTTCAATATTTCTTTATGAGTGCCTTATATTTTTTGACATTCAAGGTTTTTGTCCAAAATCATTTAAAGGAAAGTGTTGTGTCCCCTTATTGCTTTTGTGTGTGTGCGCCCCCGCATCCTCCTCCTAACGACCACTCGCATCCTCCTCCTAACGACCACTTGCCCCTCGTCGCACGCTGTCGCCAGATGCCCCCCCATGGTGCGCCCCCGCATCCTCCTCCTGTTTTGGGAAGCCACTCCCTCCCGTGGACGCTTCTCCGCTCCCTCCTTTCTTCGGGCGGCCAGTTCGGCTCCTGCCTCGGTCGACGCTGGTCGCACCCTCATCGGCTTTAAATAAACGAAGTCTTAAAGTACCGCGTGCGTCTTTCGCTGCATTCAACACAGCGACCGGACACGACAGTGGCGACGAGAAAGTGGATTCGACCCGCGCTACGCAACGCTATTGACAAGCCATGGCTACGCGAGGGTTTCCCAATCAGATACCAGAGTTCAACGGCTCATCGTGGTCATCGTGGGTTGGACGCCTTCAGTTCTACTTTGAAGCTAACAACATCACAGACCCAGCCTTGAAGAGGGCCAACCTGCTGACGCTGTGCGGGGAGCAGACCTACGATACTGTCTGCGCCCTTATTCAGCCAAGCACACCAGCGGCAGTGTCTTACGACGACATCGTAAAAGCGCTGCAAAAGCACTACGACCCAAGGCCATCCGAGGTCTACAGCCGGGCTCGCTTCCAACGACGAGATCAACTGGGAGGAGAAACTGTGAGCGCCTACGTATCCGCGCTCAAGAAGCTCGCTGCCGACTGCAATTTTGTAACGCTGTCGACAACAGCTACCGGGCAGGAGGGAGACGCAGCTTCTTCTGCTAACACCACCATGCTTCCCTTGGACGTGATGTTACGCGACAGATTTGTGTGCGGACTGAGTGACGAGTCACTGCAGCAGCGCCTGTTCGCTGAGAAGGACCTTACATTCAGCAAAGCTTACGACATCGCCGTTCGAGCGGAGAGCGCCGGTCACCAGCAGAGAGGGATTCGCCGGAACACCGAGCCGGTACACCAGACAAGCAACCAGGTGCGCAAGCCTTCTGTTGTTGTAAAATCGGTCAAAAAGGCACAACGCTGCTGGCGGTGTGACGACCAACACAACCCCCAGGGATGTCGATTCCAGTCAGCCACGTGTAATTTTTGCCACAAGCGAGGGCATATCGAAAGAGCATGCATTACGAAACGGAGACTTGCCAAGATAAAGCCACCTTCCCAGCCTAATCACAGCGTCAACGCCTCAGAGAATACGCCGCTATCTGATCTCCATGGAACAACATCAGCAACACCATCTGTGTTGTACGACCTGAACACCATGAATCTCGGCACGCGACCGAAGATTTTTACAGAAGTAAGCGTACATCACCAGCTGATTAAGTTCGAGGTGGACTCCGGCGCAGCCTGTACTCTGATCAGTGAGGACACGTTCCGAACTTCATGGCCATCTGACGCACCCGCCCTGCAACAAGACGACACGCACCTGCGAACGTGGTCAGGACAGAATCTGCCACTATTGGGCTCTGCCAACGTGCAGGTTAACTACAACGGCCAGACCCATACGCTACCTCTGCTTGTTGTGAAGGGCACAGGATCAAGCCTTCTAGGGAGAAACTGGTTTTCTCCACTAGGCGTGATGATATGCGGCATACACCAGACGCCGAGCCAGAACATGGTTGAGCAACTGCAAGAGAAATACGAAAGAGTATTCTCGGAAGAGATTCCAGGAAACGAAGGGCCCCCGGTCACACTGGAGTTGTTGGACAACGCGCAACCCAAATTTCTGAAGGCCAGGCCGGTGCCGTTTGCTCTCCGAGATTCAGTTGAAAAAGAGTTGGACAAACTGGAGCAGCAAGGTGTCATCGAGCCGACGCAGCATTCAGAATGGGCCACACCACTTGTCGTAGTTCGCAAGAAGAACGGAACCATACGCCTCTGCGGAGACTACCGGAGCACCGTCAATCTTGCGACTAAAGCGTCCTCTTACCCGCTACCGACACCTGAAGAAGTATTCAGTGTACTGCGTGGCGCAAGAGTCTTCAGCACATTGGACCTCACCCAGGCGTATCAGCAGCTGAAGGTGAGCGAGTCAACTGCTGAATTATTGGCAATTAACACACTGAAAGGCATGTACAAAGTCAAGCGACTGCATTTTGGCGTAGCTGCAGCCCCGGCCATATTTCAAAAATTCATGGAGACAGTGCTTCAGGGCATCCCAGGAGTTTGTGTCTACCTTGACGATGTCATCATCAGTGGCACTTCCACTGAAGAGCATGCAGTGCGCCTAGAGCTCGTTCTCGAAAGGCTAGCAAACGCTAATTTGTGCATAAGCAAATCGAAGTGCTGTTTTGCGGTGCCAGAGGTGCAATTTCTGGGACACCGAATTGATGCGGAAGGCATTCACCCTACCGAGGACAAAGTGCGAGCGATCACAGAAGCACGAGCTCCAACAAACAAGCAGGAGCTACAGGCTTTTCTCGGACTCTTGACGTTCTACGACCGGTTCTTGGAACAAAGAGCTACCGTGGCCAACGACTTATACCAACTCCTTCGGAAAGATGTGACATGGACATGGTCGCCACGCCATCAGCAGTCATTCGATGCCCTGAAAGACCTGATTCGAAGATGTACAGTCCTCCGCCACTACGACGAAAGGAAGCCTCTGCTTTTGGCTTGCGACGCATCACCGTACGGAGTCGGCGCGGTTCTATCGCAAACTGACGAGCGAGGAAGGGAAGCTCCCATCGCCTTCGCCTCACGTACGTTGTCGCAAGCAGAACGCAACTACGCGCAACTTGACAAAGAAGGGCTAGCCATCGTCTACGCGGCGACACATTTTCACCAGTACATTGCCGGCCGGAAGGTGACCTTTATAACCGATCACCGACCGCTATTGGGCATTCTGGGACCACAAAGGCCTATGCCACCAACTTTGTCTCCGCGAATGACACGTTGGTGCATCAAACTCTCAGCGTACGACTACGCTCTGGTCTACCGCAATGGGAGTAAACATCAAAACGCCGATGCGCTAAGCCGTCTGCCACTAGACGCAACTGTTGACGAACCATTTCCACCAGGAGACGTTCTGATGTTCGAAGCACTGCCAGAACCTCCGCTTACAGCAGGCACAGTTGCAGCATCTACGCAGAAGTGCGCAGCTCTCCGGCTAGTTTACACAGCTGTTCAACAAGGCAACGTGCATAAACTCAAAGGGGACAACTTCGACGCTTACCGCAGGCGAGCTACAGAGTTGAGCACCCATCGCGGCTGCATCATATTTGGGTCCCGAGTTGTGATGCCGAGAGAACTACGCGCACAAGCTATGTCTCTCATCCACGCCGGACATCGGGGCATCGTTGCAATGAAAAAATTCAGGGGGCACTTTGACTGTCTAAAGTGGGTAGAGGCGGAAGCGTTTTCCGCACCACCTTCGCTGTTTTTGTGGCACTGGTGGCGTCACATATAATTTAGTACTAATTACTAAGTGATGACAAATCACTAATTAATGGTTAATTACTTATTAATGTCCGAATACTAATTAAATGGTAATTAATGACGCTTAAGCTTCGCCTTTAGGAGTGGAACGCGACAGCGCGTTGTAGCACTGCCAGGGAGTCCACGGAACGCCACCACCCGTTCGGCGCGATGCCTTGCCCTTTGAACGCAACGCTTTTTGAGGAAAGGAAGTGGCGCAGTAATTCTCTGTCATCACGGTGGACACCTGAACCGCACCGTAGAGGAAGGGAGGTGGGAGTGAAAGACGATAGATAAAGAGGAGCCGTAATGAAGAAAATGAAAATTGTATTTGAGGAAAGGAAATTACGCAGTAACTGTCTCACATATCTCGGTGGACACCAGTCAAAATTCAGGGGGGCACTTCTTTGACCTAAAGTGTGGTCACTGATGTGTGGTTAAGATGTTAAGCTTCGCCCCTAAGAGTGGAACGCGACAGCGTCTTGCAACGCTGCCAAGGAGTCCACAGAACGCCATCTCCCATTCGGTTCTACGCCTCGCTCGTCGGTAAATTGGTTTTTGAGGAAAGGAAATGTATCTGTCTCTCATTTGTTGGTGGACACCTAAACCTCGCCGGAAGGGAATGGAGGAGGATGAGAGTGAGTGAAGACACCGTATTCACTAGACGCGCCTTTGTTCATTCCAAACCATTGCGCTGGCATGGCGGAGTGGATAGCATGCTCGTCTCTCACGCCGAAGACCGGGGTTCGATTCCTGAGCTCGACCAATTTCTTAATCGGTTTTATTTATTTATATGGCCTGACTAGTACAGCTAATTAGGCTAATTGGGTAATTAAGCAATTAACTAAGCTCAGTCCCACTTACTTGGAGCATCACTATACGATCCCTTCAATTGGTTGCATGGTTACTAGCCAAAGTACAATTGGCCCCGTTTGAAATTCGCGCACTGTGACGTCACGACCGTTTCCACCAATTGAAAAGCGTGACATTTTCTGTCGACAACTGCTGCTTACAACGATGAGACATTAAAGGCTTCCGCCTTAAAAGTGTGCCAGAAGCTACATGTGGTGGCCTGGCATTGACAACGACATCGAAACAGTGGTGCGAGAATGCAAGCCTTGCCAGAGCAGCCGGAGCGCCCCGCCGAAAGCTCCTGTCCCAGAATGGGAAAAGCCAGACACACTATGGCACACACTGCACATTGATTTTGCAGGACCAATTGAGGGCTGCACTTTCCTTGTGGTCGTAGATGCCTACACAAAGTGGCTTGAGATAAGGCAAATGGGACAGACGACTTCGGCAGCAGTCATTGACAACCTCCGATCACTATTTGCAACGTTCGGCCTGCCGCGCAAGGTAGTGTCGGACAACGGAACACCGTTTGTGTCTGCGGAGATCCTCAAGTTTTATCGCGACAACGGGATCTCATCAGTTACATCGGCCCCCTACCACCCAGCGGCAAGCGGACAAGCCGAGCGCTACGTAGCCGAGCTAAAACGCGCCCTTGAAAGAGATCAGACAGGCTCGCTGCAGCGCCGCCTTGCGCGCTTTCTCTTCAAGCAGCACACGACGGTTCAGAGCACAACAGGCGAGACCCCCTCGAAAATGATGTTCGAGCGTGCAATGCGAACCCAGCTCACAGCCATCCTCCCCGAGCCAAAGGCAGAGACGTTCCGGGAAGAAAAAGCAATTTTGCGCTGCGGCACGCTTAATGAGGGGCAGCGCGTCCTCGCCCGACAGTTTCTGAAAAAGCCACGCTGGGAGGAAGCTACAATTGTCAGACGCATAGGCCTGCGCTCTTGGCTCGTCAACATACATGGCACAGTAGCACGCCGACATCTCAACCAGCGGCGTAGATTTACGACGCCGTCTGAGAGCTGTCCGCCAGCGGAGAGAACACGTGCACCATCTTCCCACATAGCCTGGCACCTCTTCCCGGAAGAAGAGACTTCGCCCAGGACAGACCTAGGAGACACAGCAAACAACAGCCAGCCTACAAGTGTTTCTCCCCCGAGCGCACAAAGCCAGCGCGCCTCCACGCGTGAGCGCCGACCCCCTGCACGATACCAGGCAACTTTCTAAGGGGGAAGGAAGTGTTGTGTCCCCTTATTGCTTTTGTGTGTGTGCGCCCCCGCATCCTCCTCCTAACGACCACTCGCATCCTCCTCCTAACGACCACTCGCATCCTCCTCCTAACGACCACTTGCCCCTCGTCGCACGCTGTCGCCAGATGCCCCCC
This sequence comes from Amblyomma mixtum, assembly GCF_055824585.1. Taxonomy (NCBI): domain Eukaryota; kingdom Metazoa; phylum Arthropoda; class Arachnida; order Ixodida; family Ixodidae; genus Amblyomma; species Amblyomma mixtum. The sequence continues at coordinate 15,147,235 of NC_143020.1, forward strand.
CATGGTGCGCCCCCGCATCCTCCTCCTGTTTTGGGAAGCCACTCCCTCCCGTGGACGCTTCTCCGCTCCCTCCTTTCTTCGGGCGGCCAGTTCGGCTCCTGCCTCGGTCGACGCTGGTCGCACCCTCATCGGCTTTAAATAAACGAAGTCTTAAAGTACCGTGTGCGTCTTTCGCTGCATTCAACACAGCGACCGGACACGACAGAAAGGAAGTGCGCATAATGCCTCCCTGGGTCAGTGGAAGCCTGAATCGTGCTTGTAGGTACGTGGGGTCATGAGAAAGAGATGTGGACTGCAGGCACTGACAAGGTTCTGCTAGAAACGCAGCGCTGAAGCCATAGGCCGTCGGCGTTCATTGTGTTCATTGGGGTTGGCATTGTCAAGGTTTTACACTCCGACCATTTTGAGGAAAGTAAGGCGAGCACGCGCCGCAAGGCCCGCCAGCTGTGCGCAGTGACGTCACTTGCTCCTCACGCATGCGCAGCACGGCTCTCCAGGAGCCACGCAAAACTGCTCAACCTCGGCCAGTGTAGCTCACGCTCCAAAATAATGACGAAACTGAAAACGAAGTAGGTTGTCCAGCGGTAAACTTTATCAAACCGATTGATCAGGGAAATCTCTGCGAACTAAAATTCTTCACGGGGCTGTATTCATCCCATTACCTCGTGAAAAAATCCTTCTGCTACAATGTTCGTGACGGATAAAGCGGTTGTGCTAAACGCTGCCGCTAATACTCGCGGCATCCTTGATAGTATGTCACTGATCGAAAGTGCAATGCCGAATGGTGTGTTACAGAAATGGTGCTCGACATCCAAGTTGCGGCAGTATGTGTCCCCTGTATCATTGGTAAATTGGTTTTTGAGGAAAGGAAATGGCGCACTATCTGTCTCACATATCGCGTGCTGATCTTGACTTCGCGGGTGTGCACATCCTTATTAAGTTGCTGTTCTCTTATTCTATCAGCACGGCGTGCTCGCATGTGTGGGTCCCGTTGCCCTTGAGTCTTTCGTCCTCTTTACGGGCGCGCAGCACCGAATATTCACGTAGTTATCGCTTCGTTTCGCATCCCCGTCGTCAATATCCAACATTTTTTCTGAATAATGCTAATGCGCAACCTGAGCAATTCAGCGATGACGGGCTTACCAGCTGGGCTCCACCCGTGAAAAGCCATGGACCACGAGCCACGCATCACATGAGGACGACACCGTAAAGGACTCACCTTCACGTTTCTGCTAGTTACGAGCTTGTGCCCGATGTTCGAGTAACATCTAATCATCTAAATTGATATTTTCTAAAGGCATGCACGTTTGCTGTTTCAGTGCACCCTAAGTGTAAACAGTTCACTCCTACTGTAGCTTTGAATAACAACTTTTGGCCTATTTTTGTTATGCACCCTATCATTTTGAACAAGCAGTAATAAGCGTTACTAATTACAACCACAATTGCATGGTGCTTCGCAGGCCTCGCATTGTGAATCAGGCGAGGAGAAGAAGCCATGTAGAGGGGGAGAGTTCCCGGAAAACATATGCCCGGATATAAAGAGGAAGAGGCCGTGCAAAAATGGGGAAGAAGTCTGCGCGTGCCCCGACGGGAAATTTAGGCAACCAGGAACCATGCGGTGTGTGGATGAGTCCAGCTGTTGTGGAGGCAGATTTTTTGAATGGCCACATCACTGTCCGTCCTGTCACGGGAAATAAAATCTTGGTCATATCCGGAGGACCAGAAGCAAAGGAATTATATTACTGTCGTTTCAGTTTCAGTTTCAGTTTATTTCCCACAGCAAGTACAGGGCATGTACGAGGTGTGGCTAAGGGTGACGGGATAAAAGCTGCGTCAAGGGCTGTGTAGTTCTTACAGTGTTAATGAAAAATGTATGAACTCAAGTGTGGGGCTCCTGTAAACATGTTGTACAGTAGTGCAGACTACAGGAGCATTGATGATATATAGTTTGTTAAAACTGTGAAGAGTTAAACGTTTTCACCCTCTCCCGAAAGGCGGCTTTAGTTGGTGCAGAAGCACAAAAATTTCCGTTTCAACAAGCATCTCAGCTCAGTAACGCTGCTGAGTTTTTTTTTATGGAGCACGGATTTTAGCGGCGGCTGTCCAAGAAGTGCGAAGGAAAATATATATAAATCAAACCTAATCTCAGCTGTGCTCTCACTGCCAACTCTTTCTCTACTTAAGGGCAACTAAATGTAAGTGATTTCGTCCTTGAAAACGCAATTTTTAAAAGTTTACTATGCAGCGGCAGCAAGGACATATTTTTGCATCGAAGAACTGCGATTTACAAAGGTACTTCTCTGTTACTGGCATTATACTCACTTGTATATATGAATATACACAAGCGAATAAACATGCCCAAGGGAGGCGTACCGTAGGATATTACAAATATACACGTATATCCTACTAAAGAGCAAATCGGTTACAATTACGAAGGTTGCGCTCAACTTTCAAAGACCTAGCACAACAGGTCCCTAAATTACACGCGGCCAGATACCAGAAATATTGGTTAGCCGCCGCGGTGGCTCAGTGGTTATGTAGCTGCGCTGCTGACCCCAAGACGCGGGTTCGATTCCGGCCGCGGCGGTCGCATTTCCAATGAGGCGAAATCCTAGAGGCCCGTGTTCTGTGCGATGTCAGTGCACGTTAAAGAATCCCAGGCTGCGGAAATTATATGGTGCCCTCCACAACAGTGTCTCTTATGGCCTGCCTCTCTTTGGAGCTTTAAACCTCCTAGAAAAAATCACTAAACGAAATATTGTTCGAAACAGTGATAGACTGCGCCTTCAGATTGTCCTTATCATAGAAAAGCGGCTTACATGTTTGCTGTGACTGGCATAATACATAATCTTACTCGCACCTCTCATTTGCGCTGGATGCAAGACAGATTTTTGTATCAATTATGAATTTTATAGGAGCAGTGTCTGAAGTTTTAAATCAAAGGGTCTGCGAATTTTGTGCATACATACCCACAAAAGAAATTCATCGATATAGGCGGCCTATAAGGTGAAACGCCATACGAGTAGTCCACAAGCGCACTTCAGGTGACAGACGCAGTGTTATGCCAAACTTATGCCCCCACTAGTGGCCTTCAGTTGGCAATATATCGAAAGCGCAAATTTACAACTCGAAGTTGGGGTGCTTTGAAAAGGTTGTACGGCATATGCTTTGCAATAAAGGGCTTAGTTGCTGCCGGATCACTGAGTGTGGTCTTATCATGCCGTGGTAAAAGCCATACAAGATAAAGGGCCGGCGAGTTGGTTGCCAATTCCCTCCTGGTACTTTCATGTTTTGTGCTATTTTTGCAGCTTCGAACCCTTGTGGACCAGGTGGCAGACAGTATCTGCCCGCATAGGACCACCCAGGACGCCTAAGACACATAATGACTATCGGCTATTATAGCAGCTTCAGCACCCGCCTAATGCATCTGCCACTTTTCCTCGATGAAAATGATAAGCAGGTACTTTTTTGAAAGAGTGGTGCAGTTGTGCCCTCAAAAAACATGCTCGGCGAATTTATTTGTACACTGTAGGCTGAAGTATTAATGAAACAATAACTTCCAACGAATTTCTGAATAGCTGCTGCTTGAGCGTAATTGATCTTAAGGACGAAGGATACTTTTCTGAGCACTGAGCTTGAGCACTGAGTGAGACGAACAATGGTCAGACTTGCATGGGAACAAAACTGGTTCCAGAAGCTAGTGCTCAGGTCCACGGCTTTTTTCCAAACCTGATGATCGACTGTGTATAATGCCTGCTACCATGAAGGAGTACTGCAGGCTCTTGGCGCCTTGCAATGCCGAGTAAGAGACGAACGCTGAGAGCTTACCGTTTGGTTATAGTTTTCTTTAATCCATGAAGAAAAACTGTGATATCAGTACAAAAAGTTCCTCGGATATAAAATCAATCTTGCGTAACCATGGGGTCCATTGGGACCAGGAGATCCTTCCTACGAGTATATAAAACAAAAAATTACATCATGCGCGTAGACCAACCTTTAACTGACCCCAACGGCAGCAAACAGGATGTTCAGAACACTAAGAAGCGTAGCGGGATAATTAAAAATGGCATATGCATTCACAGTAAACGATTTTGCAGTTTTTTTTATGCTGGCGTCTGACCAGGTGTGTATCCCTCTCTCTCTAATACGTGTGTGTGTCTGTGTGTGTGAGAAGCCAACAACCACAGAAACAAAGAAACACAGGATATTTTTTGTATATTTATGTTGTGCTGTTGTCTTTGCATAATATTACTGAATATATCCTCGCTTAAAGATAATTTATTGCAAAAGCAGAAGATAAAACAACCACATGCCGCCGGTGGGAACCGAACCCACGACCTCCGAATTACGCGTCCGGTGCTCTACCTCTGAGCTACGGGGATGGCTGCCAGATCGTTTGCGTGCGCTCGTGGGTATTTATGTTTACAAATGACCTAATCTTGAGAGTGTTCATCAGCGCCACCCACGTTCATAAGCGGCGGACGTAGTACTTCCTGAGTTACCGCTGATGTGACGTAGAACATCATCGAACGGTGCGGGTGGAAGCTGTGCGAAAACCCTCTTATGCTTCCTATGGCATCAAGGATGCCAGAACCGAGGCCCTCGTTAAGCAATTCAGCAGACAAGGGACCACCCTACAGCTACCACAGGAGTACCCTCCAGGACCACAGCTACCAACCTCGCCGTTCGATGACTTTCCACGTCATACAGGCGGTAACTCGGGGCGTAGTACGTCCGCCGCTTGGGAACGTGGGTGGCGCTGATAAGCACTCGCAAAGTTAAGTCAGTTGTAAACATAAATAGCTCCGAACGCACGCAGAAGATGTGGCAGCCATCGCCGTAGCTCAGTTGATAGAGCACCGGGCGCGTAATTTGGAGGTCGTGGGTTCCGTTCCCGGCGGCATGTGGTTGTTTTTTCTTCTGCTTCTTCTGAATATTCTTCATTGATCAACAAGAAAATAAATATAAAAAATTCCCCTTTTTCATATTTTCTGTGGCTGCTGGCTTCTCTAATATGTAATACGAGCCCCTCATTCCTCTTCCCTTGTCTGTGTATATATATATATATATATATATATATATATATATATATATATATATATATATTATATATATGTATATTGTGAGCCACGGTGGAGAGCAGCAGAATCGTAGCGCGCGAATGCGCTAATCACGTGATTTTTTTTTGTATTTCGCGGGCTTGCTTCGGAGCTCGGTAAAAAGATAGACGTGAGGATTTTCTTTTATAGCAAATAAATGGAATGGGGGTTTCTTAAGGTGCTCTCCAACTTTGCTATTAACATTTTCTGTCTACGTCAATATTTACGCGTCTAGAAAAATTAATTTAAATGCTAAATAATTAATTGCAAAACAAAAAAGTGCCTATGATGCGCAAGCCCGTTGGTAGATGTATGCAAGTGGTTTCCCTGGCCTACCTCTAATATTTTATTTTTTAACCCTTAGCTAAAGTTAGCGTGAACACCCTGTATACGGCTTATCACCATTCAGATGGTTCAAGCCTTTGCGTCTGTGGCTAAGAAGGAAAAGTGGGCAGATATCTAGGATATTATGAATCCTTCTAAAGCCTACGATGTATTTATTACTAGAATGAAAAAATGCTATGATTATGCATTTTCCATCGAACCTGTGATTAAGCACAAAAGGATCGAAAACAGTGGGTGACTGGCGAGCTTTGCAAGCGTATTAAACACAAGGATAGATTATTTAACTTGTTTCTGCGTACACGTGATGCAGTACTACTACAGGATTTTAAACGAGTCAGAAACAAACTGAGCAGTGACCTAAAGAAGGCGAGATGAGGATTCTATGCACGTAAATTTGAAGCTTGCAAAAACGACCGCAGTAAAATATGGAAAACATATCGCCAACTAACCGCCAGCAACGTGACTGGCATACCAGCTGAACTGATTCGTGACGGAAAGGTTAATAAAGGTGCAGCACTTTCGGCCGCATTTAATAATCACTTCTTAGATGCCGGGGCATCGACCACCACATTTCATGCTTCTTCCCAACACAGCTGTAAAAGGCATACTTAAGAAACAATCAGTGACTCTTTATTCTTCCAACCTACGTACGAAGATGAGATGATTTCCATTATCAATTCCTTATACAATAGTTGGGCAGCTGCTGACGATGAAATAAGAGTGATACCAATCAAAGCAGTTGCTGAATTTATAGCAGGACCTTTAACACACATCTGCAATCATATGTTCCAGACTGCTTGTTTTCCAGAAGAAATGAAAATCGATCGATCGAGTTGCTGTAATTTACAAAGGAGGACCATATAATGATCTTAGTGATTATAGGCTATTTCGGTTCTCCCGCTTTTTTTTTGAAAGTAGCAGAACGTGTTACGTAAGTCCGTTTGACTCGTTTTCTTTCGTCACTGCACGTAATTACGAACTGTACTGCTGGTTGAAAATGGCATTCTTAGCAATATAGAGAGCAATCTTTTTGCTCTAGGATTTTTGTAGACCTTCAACAAGCATTTTATTCCATTAAACACAACATTTTATTACGAAAACTTGAGTTGGTGTGCAGTAACACACCAACTAATCCATAGTTATCTTCAGTCGAGACTGCAGGGTACTTGAGTACTCTGTGTTACATCCGCAATGAAGGCTATAAAATATGAAGTTCCACAGGGATCTATACTAGGGCTTTAACTTTTCATTACTTACATTAATGTTCTGGTTAACATTCCTTTAACTAATGTCATAAGTTTATATGCTGATAATTGCAACGCGTTCTTTCATGGTGAAAATCTTAAACAACTTTAAATTGTTTCTTATACTTGGCTACTGGAACTTAGCACGTGGCTTCTCCTAAATGCACTTGAATTTATTACAAAGTAAACGAAGTTTGTGTTGTTTTGTGCAAAAAATAATCCGATATCTCCAGTTGTGAGACTGTCGTATAGAACTTCTGAGAAGAACAGAATGAAAATCATTTGTTTTCAGGAGTTACCTTTCACAGGAAACATAGTTGGTCCTATCATGTTAATGATGTCCGCATCAAGGTTGCAAAATGAGTTGGCATGTTATCCAAGCTTCGTAATCTGTTGTCCGTTAGGCACAAGAAGCGATTGTATTTTTCTCTTGTGCAGTCTCAAATAAATTATTTTCTGTCGGTAGGGGGTACTACCACAAAAACTGATAGCGAAAGACTATGTGTGCTCATTCGGAAAGCTGCACGTTTCCTTCAACACGCAAATAGTGCTTGCAAATAGTGTTAGTGCGTCGGAGCTTATGATCGGTCGCAATATACCGTCTTTCATGTTTTTACATCACTTGAAACTGAATCTGTACATACTGTATATAAAGAGATGAGAGCAAATTCTGCGGCATTTTGTAATCTGTACCTTGATAGAGAAACTGGTTGTTCAATGCGCCATAAAACGTACTGGCAGAGAACTAGAGAACAAATTTTGAGAAACGAACTGTCGAACACCGAAATACGAAGTTGTGTAATTCCTATCCATATATAACCACTACAGCAAAAAATGTTGCATCTGTATATTACTTGAGGCAAAGAAAACGCGCCCTGTTGTGTCATTGATGTACTTGTTTTTGTTCTTCAATATCTCGTTCACCATATTCATGTCGCCAATAAGCGAAGTGCCACTTATGTATGTTGCACGTAGGAATATATTATCATCTGATCATATCCAAGGCCCGATTATCAAAGGGTTCTAATGGACTGGGCCTTACGTGCTTAGCCCCCCCCCCCCCCCCCCGAGGGCTGGACAAAATGGTGGATTTCATTGTTTGGCCCGAAAAGTCAAATCAGTTTCCTGCTGGTTTCCCATGGTTAAAAGAGAGATCAGCTATTGAAATAATGAATGTGTAGAGGACGCGAAGAGGAATCCACGCGGCCGCACCGTCGCTGTGGTGGCTGCGGTATGCTCGGTCACTCGAGAAGCCTCGCACATCCGCATGACTCATCGGTTACGTGAGACGACAGGCACAATTCCGAGCTGCGGCATCACTCTCTCTTTCTATTCCTCACTCTCTACCTCCGCGCAAAAAAGCTTTTCATCGCATCATATGCTTAATGCCGAAGTCAGCTCATAGTTTACCAGTCGAAAGAAAAAAATTGCACTCGGCCAAAAACCCATGCATCACGCAGAGCGATGAAGCGCACGGGGCTGATCCAGCTGATCAACACACAGACTAGCTCCTAGGCGTTCTGGGCAGCAGCGGTTCAACAGTTTCGGAACACGCAATGCGCAGGCGCATAAAGAGCAGTTTCGGTTTGAAACCCCGTTTGATGCGCTGACAACAAAAACAAAAATTTCGGAACTAAGTTAACGCAGAGGTTTCGAAATTATATCGTCTTTTTATGATAATGCAAACTCCTAATGAAATTTATGCGACAGCAATACGCTGGATACTCGGTGAAAGATAACTTGTAAGACAGGCATTCGGCTCCCGAACTCTCGGCGGCTGGCTTAAGGAAGAAGACGACGAAGACAACGACGCCGATGCTCGTGCGTGTGCGCTGATCGCTGCCGCTGGGACTGATCGCTGCCTCTGGACTGAACCGAGCCGGTACCGCAAGCCGTTCGCGACGCAGCGTCTTCGAAGACGTCCTACACTACACCTGGTGGAGGTGCTGTCTGCTCTCACCATCGTGATACGCCACGATGCCCAGACTTCCAGGCTTTACCACTGTGCCCGAAACCCCGGCCCCACCTGCCCAGCCTGTTGGCCCTGCTGTTATCTGTTCTGGTGCCCTCCGTCAGCGCGACCCTACAATCTTCAGCGACACGGATGTCACGGATGTGGAGCACTGGTTGGCGTCCTTTGAGCGCGTAAGTGCGTATAATAAGTGGGACGACAGCGTGAAACTCACCAAACGTTATATTTTATTTGAGCGACGTGGCCGACCTCTGGTTCCGCAACCATGAGGCGGACATATCCAGCTGGGCAGATCTTAAAACCAGCCTCACAGAGGTCTTCGGCCGTCCCACTTTGCGTAAGCTTCGTGCCGGGCAACGCTTGCGCAGTCGGGCACAACAAAGCGACGAAAATTTCACCAGCTATATCCAAGATGTGCTCGACCTTTGCAACCGCTGCCTTGCCCAGCGCAGCCCTTCGAGCGTGTTGGCATCGACCTCTACGGCCCTCTTCCCAGCACATCAGCCGGCGACCGCTGGATCATCGTCGCCATCGATCATCTTACCCGCTACGCCGAAACGTCGCCTTTGATATCTGGTACAGCCCACGGCATTGCATCCTTCATCCTCCATCGCATCATTCTTCGCCATGGTGCTCCCAAAGAGTTGCTGAGTGATAGAGGTCCGGCCTTTTTATCTGAAGTTGTAGAAGCTCTCTTTCAGGAATGCAACATCGTCCACCGCACCATCTCTGCCTATCATCTGGAGACAAATGGCCTGGTTAAGCGTTTTAACCGCACTCTTGGCGACGTGCTGGCCATGTATGTAGCTTCCGATCACTGCAACTGGGACCGCGCTCTACCTTTCGTCACCTATGCTTATAACTCCGCTGCTCAAGCCATCACCGGATTCTCTCCATACTTTCTCCTCTACGGCCGTGAGCCTTCTTGCACAATGGACACCATTCTCCCTTACCGCCCTGATGCTTCTGAATTTACGACTCTTTCTCAAGCCGCCACTTATGCCGTACAATGCCGCCAGCTTGCCCGGTCTTTCACTTTACACTCCCAGCAGAAGCAGAAAAGCATCCTTGATCCCTCTGAACTTCTTCCCACTTATCTTCCTGACTCTTTGGTTTGGCTATGGATCCCTTCCTCAAGTCCTGGCCGTTCCTCCAAACTTATCAGTATGTACCAGGGCCCCTACCGCATTCTTAAGCAGACGCTCCCCGTCAATTACCTCATCGAACCCCTTACACTGTCTACTGATCATCGTCACCGAGGCCGTGAAATTGTCCACACCAACCACCTCAAACCATACTACGGCCCTGCTGTCGTCACATGACCGTAGGCCGCAGGATGGCGCCTTTTCGCCCTGGGGCAGTTGTAGGATAGGCCTTCGCCTCCCGAACCCTCGGCGGCTGGCTTAAGGAAAAAGACGACGAAAACAACGGCGCCGATACTCGTGCGTGTGCGCTGATGGCGGCCGCAGGAACTGATCGCTGCCTCAGGACTGATCCAAGCGGGTAACGCTAGCCTTTCGCGACGCAGCGCCTTCGATAACGTCCTACACTACAAACTGTTTATTAAAACTTAACTATGGCTCTATGAGGATCTGCAGGGCGGGAAGTACATTGCTGCTGTGTCTTCACTCGGCCGCGTCTCCCGTCCGCCTCTCCCTCCCAGCCCGCCTCGCACGGACCCTCGTGGTTAGGTGACCTTGGATCGGCAGCTCTTGTTCTTAGACGTCTGTTTGGTTCTTCCTGCCGCTCACCTCGTCATCCGTGGAGAGTCGTATATGCGGGGTGCACAGTCCGATGCTGGGCGACTCGCGATCGCCGTGCCAGAGCTTTATGTGTTTTAGGCCTTTGACAGGTCCGTGTGATATATGGCAGGAGCGTCAGGCGTCCCGGACCGCAGTACGCCCGAAATGTGCAGCTGACTTATGGTATAGAACTCTCCCATTATAGAAGGAGTGATCCTTTGGTTCTTCGCTGCCGTAGTCGTCTCTTAATTCCTACTAGTAGGTTTTACGGACACATGAGAGAGGAACATCACATGGAAAAAGATTTATACACAAGAAATATTTACAGCCTCGTTTTGCAGTGAACTGCCTTGCGATACCTCGGACCCTTTCCACGGCTGCTTGAGCGTGGAGACTGTCCTCGTAGCTCGAGAACGAGTGCGATGTCGGTTAAATGCCCTGCCAGTCGCAATCCTCTTCACTCGTGAAAGAAAAATACATAAACTGCATCTTCAGCGATCATCATTTTCTAGCTCCTCTCTCTCTGATATGCACACTCCCCTAGTGCATGCAACCATGGACCGCCGAGTTGAACAAGACACTTCAAGCCGGCCGGATGCGTGCACTCCGAAGGCACCCAACACCTATCCATGTATCTTTACCTAACACATAGCATACCTACCATGTAACACCTACCTAATACATAGTTATCGGAAAGCACTGGAAGAGCATTTATTCTACTTGATACCAAGCTGTGGACGCGGGAAGTTTAAGATATCTTTAAAGCAACGTATGCACGTTTTCTATAAATAGCTTTATACATATGCATTGTTACGTTTCTCGACCGTACCGCCGCCGTGTGGAAATGATGCAGCGAATGCCGGGGCTTCATTCCAGCCGGCGGACATTTTGGGCCGCTCCGCGCCAGGGACGCCGCCGGTTGGCGCTTCCCGCGACGGGCTTGCCCGAGCGTGCTTCGCTGCCACGTGTTCAGTAGTGCGCGCGTGTGTTCGTGCCAACGCTTGTGTAGGCACGGCGCCAAGGGAGGGACATTCTGCGGCTAATGCGAGAAGGATTCTCTGACGCCGTGTGGCGGCGACAGCGCGTCACGTTAAGACACATCTGTGAGCGATTGTGCGCTTTTCTTACCCTCTTGCCCTCTGAACTGCGAGGGTATAAAAGCAGATGTCACAGTGGACTGAGCGGACTCGGTCAAAGTATCGTCTGCTCTCGTTGAGAGGCGATCGGGGTAGACGCCTCTCTTTTCTCTGGGCAATGTGGCCTCTCTTACGCTATGCTCAATCAAACAAGTTGTTCTTGTTACTCGAAGCCTCGTCTTTTGCCTGGACCCTCTATGCTTTCTGCTGGGCCTCGGGCCACTCGGCTGACGCTACCCCTGTGGGCCCGGACCGTCATGCAACAACTCATGACAGCGGTCGGACGCCACATGTAAAAAATGGTGGCAGCGGTCTGGGATGCCACTTCTAACAGCATCAGACGTAATTAATAGGTACGAGCTTTTGTAACCACTGCTGCTAGTTTCGGCAAGCTTACAATTTTGTTCCTCTATTTTTACCGTCTTTAGAGTCTGTCGGGATTTGCCCATTAGACTGAGCGAGCGCCGCCGCGAACAACTGGAAATAAGATGCTTGAGAGTGCATCCCGTTCTGAAGATATGCGGGCAATATTAGCCTAAACTGAATTACCGCTGTCTTGTATTATCCTGTGAACTTCCTCAGAACACAGACCCAGGTCATGTCGTGACAGCAGTTCGTAGACAGGAAGCAGCAGAACCTTGCATTTTCACTGCCCTCTTAAATTCCTGTAATATAACTCAAAAATATGCTTTGAGAATGTTTGTCATTGTTGCGCTTAATGAAAACTAATACTATAAAACCAAACTCCGCATCAACTACTTATGGCTTCCTAAAATTGGTTTGTAGGTTCTCTGGCTCTGTACCATGCCACGGAAAAAAGAGCACTTTGGCGCTCAAAAGCGCCCTTTGGCTACAGTGAGGAAAAAGCACCTTAGAGAAACTTTTGAAAAAAAAAGCCTAAGCTTTCTAGCTATTTTGCCACCGACAAAGAATACTAGCAGCAATCCGTCGACAAGTGCCGAAGCAGACCGTGCATTTAGCGAGACTGTTTGTGATGAAACAGACGCAAGCGAGGCACTCTCGTCAATGGCGTTGAAGTCAACTTCCTCAACGAGTACGTTTGAACAACCAGCTTCGTTGGACACTGCGATGGAGCCTGTTCCTCCAGAGACAAGGAGCTGGACCGAGACAGATCAGCCAGTGCTTGGTGATGGTCCTTGCATGTCCACGGATCCCGGTGACTGGTTTTCCCTGCGCGCAGTTACTACCAGCTTTTTGGTAGAACAAAACCAGGATGTATGTGATACTGCTAGAAACATGAAATGTGATTACTCTCGCTTTTAGCCAACTACTCTCACTTTTAGCCAACTGACGCGACACCGAAAGGGTACCACCGCTACGTCAAGCAAGAAATGTTCTTTGTTCACCGCACCAACGGCGAAGTTGTCTTACGCGAATGGATGCTCTACAGTCCCTCCAAAGGATCCGTGCACTGCTTTCTTTGTACCCTGATGTCGGCAGGAAAGGACCAGTTTTCGGAGACAGATTGGTTCAATTCATGGAACAAGGCATATGCGAAGCTGAAGGCACGTGGGGAAAGTCAATGTCACAGAAAATACGTGCTTGACCTGTGCAGGCGATGTTCTGCTAAAGCCTCAATCGTTCGATACCTTGAAGAACACTGCTCAGAACGGGCAACTTACTGGAGAAATGTCCTTCAGCGCATGGTTGCTGTTGTAATGTTTCTGGCCGAACGAGGGCTCTCTCAGGGAATCTGATGATTCAATCGGATCTTCCCAAAACGGCAACTTCCTAGGGTGTCTTGAACAGATCGCCAAGTTTGATCCTTTTCTCACTGCCTATATAGAAAACTTTGGAAATGTCTGACGCGGCAAGACATCCTACCTCGCCTCAACAATTATGGAAGAGGTTGAAGAAGTTCTCGGAACTAAAGTCCGAAAGAAAACCACATGCGCAATTGCGAGTGCCAAGTACTTCTCTCCTTCTCACCTCACCTGATTCAACTCACGAGGACCAGCTTACAGTGGTCATGCGCTACGTCGCTAAGGACGAGCCTGAAGAACACTTTCTCGGGTTTTTACCCATTACCAGCCACAAAGGGGAACACCTCCGAAGTCAACGCTTGACTTCTTAAAACATCTTCCAAGTTAACTTCCAAGACTGTCGTGGCCAGTCATACGACATTGCGGGCAACACGGCTGGAAAGTACTCCGGCGTGCAGGCGCAATTGAAAAAAATCAACCCTAACGCTAATTTTATCCCTTGCGCTGCCCACTCACTGAACCTAGTTGGGGACATTCTGTGCAAGCTGTTAGTTTTTTTGGGTTTGTACAGCGTATATACGTTTTCTTTGCTGCATCTACTCAACGGTGGGCTGTACTCAATACCTATCTTAAAGAAAATGCGGCACCGCAATTCCCAAAGCAAGTCTCAGATACGTGGTGGTCTGCTCGAGCAGATGCAACGAGGGCTCTCATGGCCGGCTCTAAAGAAATCATAGCCGCCTTGATGCGACTACCAGAAGGTCAAGATGAGAGAGGAGAAACGAAACACGACGCAAAGTGTTTGCTGAAGGCAATGACAACGTTGGAAACTGCACTGATGGCCGAGTTTCGGTATAGATAGAGTTTTGCAATGTTTCAATGCCACCAGCAAGGCACTTCAAAGCTCAACGCTCTCATTGAGTGCTCCTGTCAGCCTGATGAAATCGTTGTGTGATTATGTACCCTATTTAATAGAGCGGTTTGAAGAAATTGAAAAACTTCCGAATTAAGCGTCAGACAATGCTTCATACAAGGCAAGCACACTGAAAAAACCGAAATAGTCGACACGACACGACAGCGTTGAATGTACAAGCACACCAAAGACGCAAGATCCTTCAGGTAAATTTCGCTGTGAGACCTTCTTCGTCATGATCTACAACCTCCTGCATGCACTCACAGCCCGCTTGAGCGCTTACACCGAAGTCTGCTTGCAATTTGTTGTTATTGCGGATTGGAAGAGCTTTTCCTCAGCATAGCGGTGGCTTCAGGCAATGGATCTCGTCACAAAGTATCCTTCTGATCTTGCCAACAAATTTCCCGATGAGCTTGAGCAGTTTATTTCATTTGCGAGCAACGAAGGCTGTTCTTCTGCGACAGAAATGCTGAAACTTCCAATTCGAGAACAGCTTGAAGGTTCATTTCCAGATCTTCATGTCACTATTAGACTTTTTTGTGCTTAATGGTTACGAACTGCACAGGCAAACGATCATTCAGCAAACTAAAACTCATCAAGAACAGGCTTCGATCGACGATGACTGACAGCCGCCTGAGCGATTTATCGCTTCTAAGCGTGGAGACGGAGATTCTGAGGCGGGTCAATGTTGAACATCTCGTCAACAAACTCTCCTTGCAAAAGGCCCGAAAACGCTTGTAGAAATGTGAATGCCTTTCTTCCTTTGCTTAGAAGAGGAATAGAAAGAGTAAACTTCTTATCAAAATTCTTATTAGATTTACGCGCCCCAGTTAAGGGTTGAACTTCTGGGAAATGCATAAAGTATTTTCTACATTATGTAAAAGTGTAAAATGTCTGCAAAAATAAATTTATTCTGTCAGTTCAAAGAAGAAAAGTGGGTATGAAATACGAATGCGCTTCTTTCTGCTTTAAAATTGTATATTGTGTGTAAAAAAGTATATTGCATATTTGACAGTGAACAAGATGAGTATAAATTTAAATGCGTACACTGTGTATTTGAGCGAGTTATTAAAAACGTGTTAGTGGAAGTTCAGTATCGATCTAATTTTCTGCAGGGGCGACCTTTTTGAAAAGGTTAAGCCCTTCCGCATGATGAAAGCATTTGTATAAGAAACCATTTACATTACGTTTTGTGCTAAGTCGGCATACAGAAAATGCGTAATATCACAGTTCAACGAAACACTGCTTTGGAGAGCTTAAATTCGTGTTTTCGGGTGAACTCACCAAATAGCAAGACCATTTCGAGTGAATTAGCTCTATGAATTTGCAAATAGTTAATGAAAACGATCCACCTCACTACTTCAAGAGTGCTCACACGCAGGCAGTCAGAGCGCGCACTACCCAATTGGCGAAGCAAATAACTACTCGAGAAAACGATTTTTCAGAGCGCGTTCTCACTTTCGATGGAAGACGTTTATTTTTGTCCCCCCGTTATCACCTAGAATATTTGAATCCCGATCACAGTCTGTACGCGTGCTCTATGGGAATATAGACGTCCAGGCGACATTCATAAACACTGCTGAGATTGTTTGAGTAAATGTGGCATGTGTTCCCTGTACAGAATTAATAAAAGCGTCAAGTCTCAAGAACGACGACAGGGGCGTGTGAGGCAGAAGAGGAGGGGAGTAAGGTGGGGCCTCTTTTGTTTCTCCAACCGGGCGACAGCGCTGTTAATCCGGCCCTGATCTAATCGTGATTAGGATGTAAGTATGTATAAGGTGATAATGTTATATACTACTGCTTTTGCGGCGCCCGGCGAGGCCAAGACCTACTCAGGAGACCAATAGTCTCTTTTTGTATTGTCTCGTGGGCAATACTTGTATTGCCTAAAAATGAATAAAATAAAAATGAAAAAGAACACAAATTTCTTGGCGCCATAGTCGACGAAACGCTTACATTCATCACGCACTTTAAGCAGTTCAGGGTTAAATGCATGAAAGCATTGAAACTTCTAAAAATCGTGTCACACCAGTCTTAGATTACAGATGGAGACTGCTGGCTGAGTCTTCTAAATAGCGTAGTTCTATCGCGTAAAGGGAACGGCTGATTATTTTCCGAATGAGCGCGAAAAAGCACCTGAAAAATGCTCGAGGTAGTGCACCACCTAGGTCTGCGGTTTGCTACTGGTGCCTTCCGTACAAGCCCAATTGTAAGTTTGTACGCTGAGAGGGACCGATGGTCACAGCCGAAGTTTACAAGTGGAACATACGCTACGAAGGTATTTTCACATGCTGACCACCCATGCAACGCGCTATTGGGGAACCCAACCAGTATACTGCTGTTTTAAAAACGACCGTCTCAAACCCCATCTCACCCATTAGAGTCACCACACTCGTCGAAGACATAAACATACCATTCTGTAATGTTCTAATGATTTCTTGAAAACACATGATTGCTGCCTGGGAACTGCATCCAGTTGACTGGGGTACGTTTTCGTGAGGTCGGTAAGCATGGGTCGCCAACTGGCATAAAACAGTACTTCATGTCCCTACAAGCAAAGTATCAGTACACGGAGTTTACACCGATGCCTCCAAGACTTCTTCCGTTTCATGTGCAGCTTACAGCTGTCGATTTTCCAAAACGAAAGCAATGAATAGGCACACAAGCATATTTGCTGTCATGGTATCCTGCGGTCTGTTACATTCATCCTGCAAAAGAAAATCTCAACCTTTTGTTATTTACCAAGATTCGTCAAGTCTGGTTATGAAGCTGTCTTCTGAGAAATCCTATAAAACCCTGTTACGAATTCCCTCTTGAAATGCATTATGTCTTCACGCACATTGAAGCTCGAAATTTCAACATGCTGGGTGCCAGGTCATTTTGGCATAGATGGGAATAACGAAGCAGATAGGCTTGGGCCGTCAGCTGCCGAATGAGTCATATTGATGTAAAACAACTTTCATACCAAGACCTCAGATCACATATTAGGACTGCACTCCGCAAAGAGTGGGAGCAGGATGGGGACGAACAAACAGAAAACAAACTACACACGATAAATCGAAGGATTGGAAGGTATGCCAGAGAAAAACAAAATAGATCCAAAGAAGTTTCTCTCTGCAGACTGAGGATAGGACATACATGTATCACAGATTCACGTCTTTTAAAGGCTACACCGGTACCACAGTGCGCGAGATGCGCAGCCTCCGTCTAAGTTGTTGACATACTCATCATGTGCCCGAGATTGCAGACAGAAAGACGTACACACTTCTCAGAAATATACACATATAGACTACCATTCATCCTTCTTTATTTTTGGGTGAATTCCGCATGTTTTCACCGTATAGGGTTTTTAAATTTAAAGCATGCGTAGGCTTTTGCAGGTTGTCTCATACTCCAAGTAGTTTCAGCCTCTCCTTATTGCTTAGGGGAAGGCTGACCTTAGCCGTAGCTGCCAGATACCTCGCCCTTCTTTTTCGAGCAAGGGCTGAGGTTTAGGCTACCTCGCTTCGTCTTTAATGTATAACACCTCTTACGGCAACCTTTGGCGCTATACACCACTTTAGGCCATTCCACCTGACTTATACATCCTCTTGACACACCACAACCATAAACATGCTGACTACTAGTAGGCCCTTTACACCTGATGTTGATTTTAGCATGTGCCATATTTTCGCCTGAGCTGGCCAAAAATGGCCTATCTGGTGATCTTTCGCCTTAGCTGCCCTAGCACTAAAAAACCTGACATCATAATCATCACAATGCCCCACTGCAACAGGCGTTCGCCTAAAAAACCCCGGAAACGAACGCAAAAAGAATTCACAGAGAAAGCAACTTTCCTTAGATTGGCCGCCCCAAGAAGATTCTGTTATCTGCTAGCGGGACATCGCAAAGAATCGCCGCACGACCCATCGCCGCTCTACGGGCCCTTGACGCTGCAGGCATCTCCTTTTAGTAAGCACAGAGAGGCGTTGTTCACGGCTGTCGCGGGTTACGTCCCAGCTGCGCCACCGCCCCCGCCGCCTTTATTCACGCCACAGGTGCTATGTACTCATGCAGGCGGCGCTGAATGTGTACGGTAGGCGATGCGCTCAGTCCTAATACGCCATGGAAGAAAAGTAATCGGCCGCCGCTCAACGGCGGCATAGGCAGCAGAAGATGAACTCGCCGGATCCCGAAGTCGTCGCTCGGTACTGAGCGGGCAAGCAGAGAGAGAACGAGCTGAGGAAAGCCAAGCGAGCAGCAGAAACTCCCGAGCAGCGCAAAGAACGGCTATCCAAGCGTAGACGTTGACGTTAAAACACAAATGTTTTCGCATTTCTTCAGTGCAGCGGACTGTAGTGCTCTACACTTTTTTAGCTGTAGTGTTAGTTGTAGCGGTAGCAGTGGCAGTCGTAATGATGGTAAAAGTAGTAGTGGTGCTGGTATGAACGCCTGCTTTTGCTCCTTCAGGCTCCTTCAGGAAGCGGTACGTGTCTCGCAGAGGGCGGGATGTTAAACTGGGTGCCTTAAGAAACACAGAAGATAATGACATTGCAAAAAAGCACGGATATGATATCGATTGATTGCAAACAATATACTAAGCGGATTTGCAAAAGAAACAAAATTTCAGCATTTATTATTAGATAACATGTTTTCTACTTTTTTAGAAAAGTTTTCTCGTGTTAAACGAACTGGTATCTTGTACCAAACATTGGGACCAACATGCTGAATCATCCTCTCTACATAGACCTTTTTTGGTGGAGTAAGATTGAAGTCGCATAAGGTGAGGCTTCTGTTTCACAAAAAGCTCTAGGTATAAGGACGCGGGAAATGGGTGGTAGATTCTAGTAATGCTTTGTGGAAAGAGTGCTGTTTGTTTGTCAAAAATTGATCGACAGGTAAAATTTCGGATGAAGAAATAAAAGTTTACTAGACTCATTATTTGTCGCAAAGTGCTCGCTTTTGTAGCGTCCGATAAAGTCGTTATATGAGGTGACAGCCGAGCCTCAGGATTGAACACAGTACGCTCACGTTACTACTAGTAGAGTAGGTTCGCAACGTGTTAGTGTCACGGGGCTCACGAGCTTTTAGAAGGATATAACAACCAAAAGCTACTTTTGAACACAAGCAGTAACCTGATTATTCCAGTGTAGATTGCTGTCAAACACAACACCAGCTATTTAAAAGCGCTTGAATGTGTAAGAACATTTTTATTGATAGTCCATTAAAAGAAGCGCTTTGCATGAATTTTTTTCATTGAATGAAACATCGTCTTTAGCTTTCTCAGTATTAATGGTTGATTTGTTTGCCAATAACCAGTCTGAAATGTTAGCTAAATTCTATGTTTAATTTAGCTTGACGCTCGATGGCGTGGTCAGCATGGAGGCAGAGACGCCACTTTCAAATTCAACGAGCACTCAAACAATGCAACGAAAAGCCAAATAATAGAAAACATGACGCATCGTACGCACTTTCATGGCGCTGACGGCTGCTCTTTTGCCTTTGGTTTTACGTCGTTAAATATACTGCAACCTAAAAATGCACTTTCTTGTTAGTAATATTTGAATTGTGTTCACAACTAAAACACTGCAAATTTTAAAGTTTATTTTTTACTACCTGTGAGTAGCAAAGCGCTTTTAGGCGCTTTTGCTGGCATATCTTTTGGACAAGCTGCGATCGTGTCATCCCATCACCCACACTTAGAGTGCGTTCCAGTTCTCTAGACATCTGACAAGACATCTAGTGTGACATCTAGAAAGCCGCCCACATGTCCATATAGTGGACCTTGTCTGCTGCTCGCGCCGCCTCGCGGCATAAAGATGTAACTAAAACTTATCGACCGTTGTGCTATAATTTTTCTGAAACTTAGCAATAATGCACATCAAAGAAATTTTCCGCGTATATCAGCCTGGTGGCAACGCCTATCGGTCAATCTACTTGCAGCAGATCGTAGTGCTTAATTGCACAATGGGCCCGCTCTCCGAAGACGACGCCCGGCTTCTCTTCCCTCCTGCTGCGGGTAGCGGCTAAGTACCGGGTGCGGTGTTGTCCTAGCTTGACCAATTTTGGATTCATATTTTCTGAGCGTGCTTCGGTTCTAGGGTGACTGAGCGCGGGACGAAGGCTTAATGTCTACCTCTTCTCCCGGCCAGGAATTTTCCCCTTGGTCGGCCTCTATTCCTCTGGACCAGCTCCCAATTGATGTCTTTTTTCGCAATGGAGTAACCAGCATTCATATCGCTTTAGTTTCTTCCGATGGAGTCGCGATCCCTTTAAACAACCCGGAATCAGTACAGGAGGCCCTTCAGACTACACCGCCTCCCTACATGCGGATCACACATGTGCGACAGTTCGGCAGGGGTGGGATATTGTGCAGGTCACCGGACAAGAATTGTGTGGCTGACCTCTTGAAGGGTACCTTCTTCGCCTCATTCATACCGCCTCATCTAGCGTGTTCCAAGGGCTTAGTCAGAGCTGACGACTCTCGATTGGGCCCTTTGGAAACGCTTGAGAACCTTTCGTCTGCAGGCGTGATTGCTGTCCATCGTTGCAGCAGAATGGTGGACGGTGTGAAAATTATTACAGAGTCCGTCATAGCCACATTTGCAGGAATAGTGTGCCCTTCAGACATCAAAGTGTGGCCACTGGTCTTTAGGGTGGATGCATTTAACTCTCCGCCCCTACAGTGTCCGAACTGCTGGAGTTTTGGCCACAGCGACAAAGCCTGCAAATCAGGCTTACGTTGCTGTGCTAGAGAGAGAAATGCTGTGCTGTGCTAGTTATGCTAGAGAGAAATGTCTGGAACAGCAAGAGAAATGTTGTGTGTATGATGGTGGACACTCTGCAAACTCGCCTGGCTTTCCAGCATGTGCTCAAGAAGTTCAGTTTACAGAACTAATACATAAACGCCGATGCACGCGACGAGAAGCCTTTGCCGCAGTAAAAGAGAGAGCGTCAGGTTATTCTAGTGTGGCTGCCAAATGCCCACCCGTAATGGATGCCTCTTGGTCACAGGCAATTACAGCGGCAGTTGAAAAAGCTATGACAAATGCAATAGAACGCGTAATGGAAACCGTATCCACGTGCATTTTCCAGGTCATAGCAACCCAGATGTCCAATCTGCTGCAGGTACCCACCGCTCTGCTCTTTTCCTCTGTGGTTTCGAAAGCTCCTCCCGCGTCTGTGGTCATCAATAGCGCTCCAGAGGGCCAAAGTCCAATTTTAGAGTTCGGCTATGTTCCCAGGAGCTTCTGCCTATAAACTTTGCCCTCTTGTGTTCTTAGAGCGTGAGGCGTTGCGCCTTTGTCTGGGGCTTCCAAAATATGTAGCCAAAGTTGTCCTGCACCTTGTCGCGCGAATTCCATCTTTATTAATTAGGATTCGCTTTTTAACAGTCCAAACCTTTTCCACCTCTTCACACTTCTAGTATAATATTTCTTAGTCATCCTGCAGATTTTTTAAATGGCGCCTGGACTCGTTTGAATGCACTACACATACGTTTTGTGCAGTCTCTCCTTGATCTCTTAAATATTAATTTCACAGATATCCATCCAATATATCACATCTCTCCTTCTGTCAAGATTGCATTTGATGACATTTTCCCATCGAATGCAAAGCTGCAGCCCTTTCCTCTCCTTCACGGTTTGTTGCAGGACCACCTAAGCTCCTTTCCTTCTCATATCCTCATTGCTGCCGATGCCTTGCAGGATAGTGAAAAGCAGGTGTGGGCATTTTTCACCTACATTGGGATGGTTCTTTTCTCTCCGCTTTCCTGACTTCACTGAAATTTATCTGGCCGAATTATTAGCCTTACGTAAATTACATCCCACCGTTTCCCAAGTCAAGGTTGTGACGGAATGCCTATCTCTTTGCTCTTAATACCATCATCCACTGAGTCGCGGGTATTGCGCCTCTGATCCCGCTCCATCTAAATTCGATGCGGTTGCTTTGGGTACGAGGGCACATGGGCTTTCAACTAAATGAGGTTGCAGATTCCTTAGCAAGGGCCTTTCTCTTCGGCCCAATTCTTGCTGGCCTGCCAACCTGTGTATATACAGCTGCGATGAGGTATCGCAGTTACCCGTTATTACTGGAATTTCCGTCCTTGGCACTTATGTCTTCTCCCGAATAACAGCATCTTCTGCATCCTTGCAGTAGCAAAGAATGGTGCTCGCGCACACTGGAGGTATCTTTCATCAGGCGTTTGCGATGCCGAGTTCCGCTGCTAAATTTCTACCTTCACAGAACTGGTGTGGCTGTTTCTCCACTGTGCCCATTTTGTGCCGATCCTGAGATGATGGATGACTACCTGCTGTTCTGCCGCCGCTTTTCTTCTTTGCGGAACCGGTTATTACAAATTACGTTTCACCAGCTGGGCCTGCCTATGTCCACTGCGGTTGTTCTTTCCTTTGGCGCTTCTTCGCTCGGAGGAAGCAAGAGGAGTGCGCGCTGTGCTGTACAAATTTTTCTTTTAGAAACAAAGCGACTGTCATGCTAATTTTAATTTTGTTTTTGTTATTGATTTTATTCTTCTGTTTCTAAACTTTATTTATTATGCAAATTTTTCACTCTTTCAGTCAGTGCAAAGTTGAACTATTAAAAGCGTTGCATTTAATTTTGCAGATAAAGCCATACACCCGTCTTCAATCTCACAGCTATCAGGTCCTCTGTTGCGTTGTCCAATCTCTAAGCCTATTATCTATTACTACTCCTTTTCCTCCTCTACAAACGCTCCTCTTTCCAGCAGTTCACCACCTGCGTCTTGGCCACTCCCCCGTAGTGGGTATGTGCCATTTTATTTGAGACCGACCGACCAACCAGCTAAACTGCACCTGCTTCATGAACGTGCTCGTACAAACGGTCCTGCAAACATAAAAAAGAATACGAAAGGTTGTAAACACAAAATTTACATGCGTGAAAGATGAAACGGCTACTACAAGCAGCCACAAAAAAACACATGCGTGCCATTAAACCTGCCTGCTGTCTGTCGTACGTGGCATTCGGCGGCGGAGAAAAACCTAAAAACAGCAGCAGCTTTAATCCTGCACATACTAATATCAAGGCGCAATATGCCGGCACCGTTAGGTGTGTTATTCTGAGACTGTAGAGATAAAAAAATAATGTGCACGAAAGAACTGACGCACCTAATACTGCAATAGAAAAACACATTTGCATGTACTCCATTACGCCAGCCGTCTTGACGGCTGGCGAGGACTTCAAAAACAGCGACGAGTTTCAATGGACAAAGTCAAGGCGCTAAGAGCCGGCAACGTCCTACTTAAACAGATAATGTAAACAGACTACAGCGCCCGCCGCTGTAGCGAAGCTCTCAACCGCACAATTCTCTCCTGCGTGATTCACGAATATACACTGCTAAGAATCACACGTCCACGAAGACTGCTTAATTAGCAGCTAGTTTGCGTACCAATTAACTTAACGGAATGACTCACATTTGAAGGACGGCGCCTATTCATACTCTGGCTACAGTCCGACGCCCGCGAAGAGAACGACTCGCTCATCCGAATACATCAGCTCCGCCATCTGTAGAAATGAAGTTAGCGTACATCGATGTTGACTTCGTCGAAGCAGTCATCTTGGACGGCTTCGTGAGAAATTTAACGAGTCCGAAGATGGCGGCTGTCCGGCTAGACGTCTAAGTAGCCGTCTATTCGGAGGTATTGGAATGCACCCTTAGGGTGCCCCGGATGTCCTAGCAGACGACGGCGCAGACGGCACTGTTGACGGAATGCAATTTGGTTTATATCAGCTAAAATCACTTAATTGCGACAAAAATGGAGAGGAAATGCACCGTATGTCAAGCTGGTGCATATCAAGGATATGTTGAACGCCAGCGATAGGACGCAGAGCAGCTGTGATGCATTACTTTGCGCGACACTGGCATGCTCGACGGAGATCTACATAAAACTTAATTGGGACCCGTACAAAAGAATTATTTTGATATAAACTGCGTTACGTAACTACCTCGATATTTGCTTCACACTTTAGCTCGTATGCAACAACGGCTCGCACGCACCGCTTCCTGTTCGCGTGTACTTTCACAAACAAGAGGCCACATGGCAGCGGATAGAACCAACTGTGTTTTCGAGTTCAGATTGTTCCTAGAAATACGAGTAGCTTACTTTAGCCCGTACTTGAATTAAAGTTCTCAGAATTGTTCTCAGATAGTCCTCAGTGCGTCACGAACGGTGACAATGGCGTCGAGGACGAGCTTAAGAACCGCGTTAACGTGACCGCAATGCAGCCGGTATCCCGAGCGTATGCGCGCTAAAAGTTGTTCACCTGTACTGCAAACGTGCGCTCAGTCGCATGCCAGCCGCTAGCTGCTCAATTTACCAGCCTCACGAGTGCAAGTCGCAAGCTGCTGAGCCAATCTGTGAGTGAGCCGAGCTTTCAGGAATGGCGCTGCCCGCGAGAGCGCCCGGCGGTGAACTTCACACTGCTCCCTGGCTGCTCTATTCGTCGCTAAGCTTAGAAGGTTCCACATCGATGCCGGAGCTGAGAGTGCTTCGGAATTGGCTAGCGCTGAGGTGCTACTCTCTTCACTGTACGTTTCACTGTGAACCATGTCTCGTAGTGAAATAACAATATGCTCGGTTTCCGCCCCGACCGTTGACGATGGAGTCTAAGACGATCTTAAGAATCGCCTTAATATGGCCGCCCGAGGACGCGCCTGGCGACGAACTGCACTCTGCTCCCTGGCTGCCCTTGTCGTCGCTAAACCTGCCGATTTCATATCGATGTCGTAGCTGAGTGCACTGCGGGACTGGGTAGCACTGTGGTGGGGTCCTCGGCACGGTTTTACTCTGAATTGTGAAGGCCAGACGAGCTGCAATGGAGTAGCAGCAAAGCGGCTGTGGGAGGAGATGTGTATTGCTGTTATCGCTTCTACCAACAGCTCGATATTGGCTAATGATACTCCATTCCAGAGCTTTGGATGTGGACAAAGAATGCCAGTGCATTTTTCAGACGTCGGCAGCCGGCATCCAGGCTGGCAGGCCGGCCCCGAGAAGTGCGCCCTTACGCTTGTATGGTGGTGGTGGTGAAGAGCATTTATTACAAGTTATACATAGAAAGGTAGTTTGGGAGGTGGCCGCTAGTGCGCCACCCCCCTCACAATACTAGATCGGGTCCCTATTCCGGGACCCCATTTGACTCTACCGCCGGTCGGGCACGCCGGACCATGTCCTGTTGGGCCGGAAGGTCGTGGCAGCCGAGCAGGGCCGCCTCCCAATCCTCTCGGGTTGGGTTGGGGGGGGGGGGGGAGCGAAGGATTTTTCTGGCACGCCCACACCATATGGTAGGTGTCAGCCACCTCCGTACGGTATGGGCAGAGGCCAGAAAAGGAGGGGTCGAAATGTTTCATGACTGCCGGGCACAGCAATGTATTTGTAAAAAAGTCTTATCAGAAGCCAATCACCTGCTTTTCCCAGCCCCTTGAGGGGGGTGGGGTACTTGCGGGGAGAGTCTTGGCAGTGATTGACTATATCTTTAAATTTTAAAAGGGGTTCGTTGTCCAGATCCGAATCGGTAAGGTGATCGCCAGGGGCCCGGGAAGTGAGTCCGCGCGCGGCTGCGTCTGCAGCCTCGTTACCTGGTAGGCCTTGGTGGCCCGGAGTCAAGTCTAAGTAGCGGAGCGTAGGATCTCGGTCCCGTGCCGCGTTGCGAAGTATTCGATAAGCTGTGAGGGAGACCCAACCCAGCTCGTAATTTCGACAATCTCCTTGCGAATCTGAGAAGATATATTGCGCCTGAGGGTGAGAGGCCGCCAGGGCGATGGCTACCTCCTCAGCGTGAGTTGCGCTGGGAGCTTTGAAAGTGAGCCCGTCCACCAGTATTTGCTGGTGTATGGCCGCGGCCGTGTACCATGCCCCCCTTGAGCGATGCGGGCCGTAGCGCATCAAAATAGCCACGACAATCTCCTCTTTGCTCAGGTTGTCGTAGCACACTGTTAATAGGAGAGACCAGAACAGTTTAGAGAAGCGAGCGCGATTGTGCAAAATAATGGGCCAAAGCGCGCGACTGACGTCATTCCTAAGACTTCTCATTTCACGTGAGAATCAAACGAGCGGCCAACCGGCAGGTCACCCTTGTAGGTATGAGGAACGGTGTGGTGGAGCTGTTGCCTGATCGCAAGCGTATGCTGGTCCCGTGCCCTTGCCTACTTGCAAGTGTAAATGGGCATTAAATGTGCCTTTCCAGTTGCTAGTCGCAGAGTTTTGTGAGGTAATTCAGCCCCTTGGTCACAGAGGGGGAGCCCAGAACTAGTACATCCTCATGGGTCAGTCACTCACTTACCTAATCCTTGCGGCGCCACATCATGTCGCAAAACTCGTCATCCAAACCTTGGCGTCGCGGAGTATAACGCCACGTACACTAACAGATATAGGGGCTTTTGCTCCGCCGGGAAAATCCAGTGAAGGCACGACTCAATGGTACACGCGCGCGCCCTTTCTAGGCGCCCGTGTTCAAACACGCCGACGGCTATATTGGGACTTAGGCTACGTACTCTGTTCTCCATATTTAGCAAAGTGGTTGGGTCATTGGCATGAAATTTTCAGCGGCGGCAATGAACACAGTTGTAAAAATATTTTTGTCATATTGTATGATAAGCAGCATGCGCCGCTATAAAACTGAAACGTGGAAACTTGATATGGGAGTCGCCTTGAACATATATACAGACAACAGGTCTTGCGCGCATATACATACATTGCTGCCTTTGTGATATCATGGCGATTACTGTGAGTAATTTTCCAGCTTCTTCGTGATCGGGTTTCTCGCACTAGGCGTCGTTAGGACACGCGTATTTCTGCCCTTAGCCTTTTTTTCGCATGTGGTAGTGGGTACGCAGACTGGCATGCAGACGCGCGCATGGCTGGCAGCTTGCCGCCACCGGAAGCACGGGCGCATTCACAGGCACCGCTGGCTTTGACGCTGGTGCAATGTTTTCTGGGCTCTTAAAGCCACATTACTCTTGAGCATGGTCTTCTTTCGCACACACTGCAGTGTGCGAAGTGAAGGGAAGACGGCACGCGAGTGGCGCCTCTCGTCCCCGCCAATTCTCGTGCGGGTAGCTAGGTCTCGGGAAGCGGTCTAATTGCAAACTCGAGTCGCGTTTGTGCATTAACACTCCATATCGCTGGACGGTCGACGCCAATCGACCAGAGCAACTCGCATCGTCTTGGCGGCTCGTCAGAGTGAAAGCGATTTAACACGTCTATGGTGAATGTCAGCTTACCGCTATCACACGACTGGGCAACAGAATTTCGAGAATTCTGTACCAAAACACAATTACCATCGACAGCAATCTGTCGCACGACATATGCCTCGACAGGTACCTCTCACACAACAAAACCCACGACAGGCTGTTGTGTCACGCGACAGACTTCACTCTAGGAACTTTTTTCGCATGAAAATAAGTGTGCTAGAGAATGTCCCGCGGCTGAACACGCGACAGGCAACTTTGTCGAGGCACGCAGGCACTGTTGCGCGGCATGACTCTCTCTGTCGCACGACAGTACCTGCAACAGAAACCTGTTGCGTCTCGAGCGAGACGCTTACTTCGTAAGAAATGTTCAGCGCCGCGTCATGCTTTACGGTTGTGTTCGAAGGTATGGCTTCATCCAACGAAAGCGTGATAAGCCTGGTTCGTAGGTCCAAGTTCGAACCCTAAGTCCGTAAGTCCGCGACGAAGATAACATCGCTGGAACACTGCCTCGTGGTGATGGATGTCGTAGGATAGGTTCCTCTTTTGTAAAAAGTAACCGAACAACGGGGTTTTGCTTCTTAAGCGTATTATGGAGCCGTTACGTCTATTGCCCTAATGGTCACCAAATGGGAGAATGCCAGTTATTTTCACCTAACGCAGATCTGAAGCTTCAGGCCAGCCTTGTCACACGAGCAATCTTAATGCTCATTTATTCAATGGCCACGGAAATTTTCGAGGGCCATCCACAAGCACCGCTGCGCAAGGCAAATTTTAATGATCATTCAGTGAGCATCGACCATGCGGTTTGACAGATTGCGTTAGGGGTAGCAACATAGAAATGTATGATGTATGGTTTATGGAGGTTTATGTCCCAAAGCGACTCAGGCTATGTGGGACGCCGTAGTGTAGTGTACCGGTAATTTCGTGCAACTGTGGTTCTATAACGTGGTGTGATTCTTTAAGTGTTGTTCCTTGACATCTATGCTTTTGCATCCATTGTATCGTCGAGCTGCCACCTCTTTGCGGACCTACTTGCTCTTTGAATTGAAAAATGGCTACACAAGAAGTGCTATAGAATAACAATTTGAACTGAATTCATTTCTGTGTTATCCGAGCGCGGTGCATGTATTTATTTGCACCTACAGTGCAAATATTGGCACCGTAGTTGAGCATCTCCCAGTGAAGAAAAGTCTGCTGAACCTGCTTGTTCGACAGAAACTGTGCACTGCCCGAAGAGTTAAAATGCAAAGTGTGCACAATGTGCAAAGCGATCACCGTATAACAATCATAGGTGATTTTGCCTATGTATTTGCAAAAATTAAGCTTCCTTTTGAAGGTGTTCATAACCAAACGAAGCTGTCTGTCGATATCTTTATTGTGGGCCATAATTCATGCAGTTTGTGATTGTCATGCATTTTGATGGCCCATTTTGAGACGGTAATTTGCTCGTAAATCCAGCATGCGGTCACCAGGTATGATCCTTGCCAGAAATATATAATTAATTTATTTGCTTATTCTATTTATTCACAGTAGTACCCTTTGGATAAACCAAACGGTAATGATTTTATCTTATTGAGACCAGTCCAAAACAACTTGTTTTTCAAACTTTTCATAACATCTTCCATTATTCAGTGCTGCATAATGCGGTCACATAGTAGCGACTGCAGTCCGGTGAATAGGAAAAGAGCGAGAACGGCTTCTAAACGAAAGTTTTGTTGGGCTGACTTTCACCCGCGACTAACTAAATCACTCGGCGACCGCGTAGCAACAAACCTGCTCGGCGTTCGTTGAACCGATTGCCGGAAGCTCTAAGCCCTTCTCATTTTAAAGCACATAGCCAATTTCCGAAATAAAGCTTGGAAAGTTACTAGAACATTCTCGAACAACGCACAGTCGGCTCCGTCTGGATGCGATCATTAGAGGTATGTCTAGGCGCGTCTTACTTCACAAGCACAGATATAAAGCGGCCTGCCGACAACTTTGAGGATTGAACAAACAAAACTACAAATATTCGCGGCAATACCTTTTGCTTTTTCCCGAAGTTTCTGAAATAACACTGACCGTTGTGGAAAGATATTTACGTTCCAGTATTCCTTCGTTCCCCGATCATAGAAAAAAAAAGCGCCTTTTCGGAGGAATAATAGATGACAGTGAAGACTACTACATCGCCGTACATTAGCCATGATTGTGTAATTGGTCACAGGATAATTTTCACGTCAGTGACTGCATTTCATACCATTCCTCAGAAGTTCATCAACTGCCCTCGTCTATACTTTCGACTATAGGTGTTCATTGTAAAGAATAAAGAATAATTGTTCCATCTTATCATCCGCACTAATTCAAGAATTCTTTCTTCCAGGAAGCTCATTGAAGATGGCCAATCTACTAATAATGTTCTTGGCTTTTGTTATAACAGAATGCTTAATCGTTTCAACGGAGGTACGATCTTTTAATCACGTTTTTCATTTCGTCACTCAATTATACCTTGTCACTAGTCTCGTTAAGCTTTAGAAGACCTGTTCAAAACGTTTTTTATTTCACTTGAAACTACACATCTCTTTTTAAAAATTTTGAGCCCAGTGCGCTTTTCTTCAAAGCCGAATAGTTGGGTTTAGCGTGTGCCGAAGTCTTCAGTTCCGGAGCGGGGAGGGCCAGAGTTTATTGAAAAATATTGAAATCTGCATGGCTGGGTTTGCAGAACAAGCCACATGGTGTAGCGCACGAGGAAATCCTTATGGGTTCGAAGCTTTTCACAGAAATGGTACATGAAAATATTCACTTCGCCAGGGTAGTAACTGAGATAAGTAATAAGACTCCCGGTTCAACTGAACGCCCTGTTTTCGTAGAGCTGAATCGATATGCTGTATGGTTGTTACATCTATGTGGTATGCTAGAATGTCCTGCGCATGTAAGGTGATTTTTAGAATGAATTGTTGCACGGTAAAAAGCGTGTATAACCGATTTGCGGTTCTAATCGGCAAACCCCCCCCCCCCCCCCCCCCCCCGCCCTCTTTCTGAGTTCGTGACCCAAAAGACTCCGTTTCGATCTCGTCCGCAGCAGACGCATTTCATTGGAAGGGAATTGCAACATGACGGTTGGTGAAGGCAATATGACTTGAAGGCAATATGACGTGATTGTGAAGGCAATATGATGGATGGTCGTAAATGGTAACGGATTTGATTACACGACAAAGCTAGCGAGTAAGGTGCCGGAGAAATATAGGTGACGGACGAGATTAGGGAGCTGGCGGGATTAAGGTAACCGTAGCCAGCACAGGGCCGGGTGAAATGATTAGATATGGATGTGACCTTTGCTCAGAAGTGGGCAAACAGTCAGGGTGGTGATGATGATGACGATATTTGCTTATGTAGTTTGTTCTTTCAGTGTGGGGAGTGAGACTGAGAATTTTTTTAAACTTCTCGCCCACAGCAACCCGTCGTCTCCCCATCTCTCGTCTTCTCTCTACCCTTTCGATTTCCTTCCTCTCAACCAGAAGAGGAAAGGCGATTCTCCTCACTTCACTTTGCATCCAGCCACGCATCGCCCCCAGCCCTCTTCTCGTCTTCCTTCGCCCTTCTGCTCCCTAACCCCAGGGGACATCCCTCCACTTCGCCACCTGCCAAATGTGGCAGGTGAAGGTTTGTGAGAACAGCGCCGAGAGACAGACTTTACCGAAATAGGGCCTCTGACGCTAAAGCATAATAACTTTTTCGACAGCTCCTAAAGACGCGGTTAATGTTTTGGATCCAGATCTGAGTTCCTGCAGACGAAGTGATACGACAAACATTGGACACCATAGATGAGACTTGCTGTTGAGAATGCAACACAGAAAACCCATAGCACGTATATTTGTGCAGAGAAAGCTTGTCTAGACTTCGGTGTATCGGGTCGCCGTAAAGATCCGAGATGATCTTAGGCTTACCGTCAGCTTAGAACTGTTCAGTTTTTAAAAGGTAAAAGCGATGACAGGATTTGCTGTGTGGGGCGAGAGAGTAGTTTACATGGGGAAGATGAAAATTGGGACTTAACCTCAGCAAATATATATGGCTGCAGTTTTATAGCTAGGTGGCATTTATCATCGCCATGTTACCAAGGAGATGATAATAACTATCATGGTATCAAAATAACAACTAACCAACCTGCAACGTCACCTGTTGCACAAAATTATTTATTTGTATTTATTGCTTAGAAAAAACACTTTAATTTATTTCTTAGGATTTCGCGAAACACACATCGTCCACCAATGAATATTTTAAAGTTTCTGAATTTCTATTCTTCTGTGAGTATTGAGCCAACCTTGTAGATTATCAATGTGGTCCTTGGAGGCTTCAATGGAGAGGGAGATAAGAAGTTCAAGGATGATTTAAACTTTGCATATTTCTTAAACTTCTGTGCTGAATTTTTGTTAATGCACCTTTGCAGCTGTTGCTCCAAGCGCTTCACTAGTGGATCTGGTAATATCTAGCATATGCAGTATATTACCGAAATTTGTAATATTAGCGAGAGAGCAATTGTGGAGCACATTACATAAATAAATTCGGCAAGAAGGGTCACTTATATCTTTAATGAGCCCAGTTCAATCGAAAAATTCCATCCACGAGCATCTAAAATTATGGCATCTAATATACCTCGGTGGTCCATGCATAATTACAAATGTAATCGATATCGTAAAACTGCGGGGAACGCTTCATGGTGATAGCTTTCGGGTATTAAGCCAGAAGACATGCTTTCAAAGCCGGCCGAGCGATCGAGTTTCGATGGAGGAGAAACACTGAAGGTGTTTGTGTGCCGTGGGATGTGAGTGCGCTTCAAATAACCTCAGGTGGTCTAAAATATTTTGGAGCCCTTTATTACGGCGTCCCTCGTAGGTCATGGATCCCTTTGTGAAGGTAAATAACAAAATGTTTGTTCACATATGGCAATTTCTTCGATGGCTGGAAGAGATTACACCCATATATCGCGTTCCCTCTTGAACACACACCCAACAATCCTGACAAAAGAATTTTTGAACGGGAATGAGCATATCAGAGCAATTCTTTTCATATTTTTTCATATATTAGAATACTTCACTATAACAATTTCTATATCTGCTGGTCTTGCGTCGGCACTGTTGTATTTTTTGCTATGAACTTTTTTACTGTCTACAAAGGGGTTCCTGATTTTCTACTCGGGACAAGCCACGAAAACATCATAAAAGAAAGATTTGGCTACATATTGCACGAATGGACCATTACCTTTAATATTTTTTGCATGAGTGCCTTATATTTTTTTACATTCAATACTTTTGTCGAAAAATGTTGTACAGGAGTGTGCTTTATTTTTTCGAACATTGCCTCATTGCTCTTAAACTGTGAATTGAGAAGGCCCTGAGGGTAAAAATAAATGAAATAAAAGAAAAACATAACTGTGTAGTTGAAGGAAATATTTCTGTCAGTTTGAGGAAAAACCGTGGAAACGGATGACGATGACCAAATTTTACCTAAAAGGTCAGAGGCATAGCCGATATATGTGCTTTTTGTCGAAGCCTTTGGACTTCTCGTTGTTTTCGTTTCCTGCCTGATAATACCATGACGAATATCGAAGTTATCGCGAAGACTTTTTTTTAAACGGTGCTTGATGAAAAAGTGAGGAAACTGACACTGGAATGAATTGATAAGCGGTGAATTTCATCAAACGAATTGATTAGGGAAATTCTCTCTGAACTATAATTCTTCACGGGGCTGTGTTCATTCCATTAGCTCGTCAAAAAAAAAGACTCTCTCCCTATACTGTTCGTGCCGGATGAGGCCAATATGCGAACAGCTACCGCTGATATTCGCGGCATTCTTGATAATGTCACTAATCGAAAGTGCAATACCAAATGGTATGTTACAGAAATGGTGCTTGACGCCCAAGTGGCAGCAATATGTGTGCCCTGTATCATAAGCGTGCGGATCTGAACTTCGCCGGCGTGCTCGTCCTGGTCAAGTTGCTGATCTGTAATTATATCAGCACTGCGTGCTTACACGTGCTTGTCCTCTTGCTTTTTACTCTTTCGTTTCTCTTTACGGGAGCGCAGCACCGGACGTTCACGTAGTTATCGCTTCCTTTCGAATTCCCGTCCTCAATACCTAAAATGTTTTCTGAATAATGCCAATGCCCAACTTGAGGAATTCAGAGAAGGCGGGTTCACGCGCTGGGCTCCACCTGTGAAAAGCTATGGACCTTGAACCGCACTCCACGGTATAACGACACCGTAAAAGCGCTCACATCCAGGTTTCTGCTAGTTACGAGCTTGCGCTCGACGTTCGACTAACGTCTCGTCCTCTGAATGGACATTTTGCAGAGGCATGCACGTTCGCTGTTTGATTGCACCCTAACTGTAAACTGTTCACTGCTATTGTCATTTTGAACAAAAACTTTTGGCCTAATTTTTATGCACCCTAACACTTTTCGCAAGAAATAATAAATCTTAGAAATTACAATAACAACTGTACGGTACTTTGCAGGCCTCGCCTTGTGACCCAGACGAGGTCAAAAAGCCCTGCAGCGAGCGACTGTTCCCTGAAAATATATGCCCTGATATAAAGAAGAAGAGGCCGTGCAATGATGGGGACCAAGTCTGCTCGTGCCCCGACGGGAAATGGAGGCAACCAGGAACCATG
This sequence comes from Amblyomma mixtum, assembly GCF_055824585.1. Lineage (NCBI taxonomy): Eukaryota > Metazoa > Arthropoda > Arachnida > Ixodida > Ixodidae > Amblyomma > Amblyomma mixtum. Next base: position 15,181,259 of record NC_143020.1, read on the forward strand.
CGGTGTGTGGAAGAGTACAAGTGTTGTGGAGGCAGATTTTGTGAATGGCCGCATCATTGCCCGTCCTGTCATGGGAAATAAGATCTTGGTCATAAGCCAGAGGGACACAAGCAATACAGTTTTATTACTCTAGATTTTTCAATGTTAATTGGAAATGTGTGAAGACTTTACTTATAGTGTGGAGCTCCTATACACATGGTGTTTGGCAGTTCTGACTCCAGGCGCATTGATGATATAGTTTGCTAAAACTGCAAAGAATTCAACTCTTTCGGCCATTCCCAAAGGGCGGGTTTAGTTGGTGCAGGAGCACGATAATTGTGCGTTTAGAGAAGCCTGTTCGATCACTAAGGCTGCTGATTTTTCTTATAGAATAAAGATTGTAGCGGTGGCCGTCCAACAAGTGCTCAGGAAAATATATAAAATCAAAAGTAATGTCAGCTGTGCTGTCATTGTCAGCTCTTTCTCTACTTAAATGCAACTAAATGCTTGTGATTTCATTCATTACTTACGCAATTTTTACAAGGGCGGCAGCAAGAGCACATTTTTGGGTTTGAGTACTGCGTTCTACAAAGTTACTTTTATGTTGCTGGCACTATACTAGCTTGTTTATACGAATATGCACCAGACAATAAACTTGACCAAGAGAGGCGTACCGTAGAACATTAAAAATGTACACATGTATCCTATTAAAGAACTGGTCTGCTACAATAACCAAGCTTGCGCTCAACTTTCAAAGACCTAGCACAACGGGTCCCTAAGTTACACGGTGCCAGATACCTGAAATATCGGTTAGACGCCGCGGTGGCTCAGTGGTTAATGAGCTACGCTGCGGACCCCAAGATGCGGGTTCGATTCCAGCAGCGGCGGTCGCATTTCTACTGAGGCGAAATCCTAGGGGCCGTGTCCTGTGCGATGACAGTGCATGTTAAAGAAGGCTAAGCGGCGGAAATTATCCACATCCTTCTACAACGGTGTCTCCTATGGTCGTGTCTGGTTCGAGAGCTAAACGTCATAAAATAAATCAATAAACAAAATATCGTTCGTAAGATAGTTACGCTGCGCCTTGAGATTGTCTTCATCTTAGATAAGCGGCTCCCACTTTCGCTGTGACGGCACATAATACACAACCTTACTGCCTTCTCTTAACAGGCCGCGGTGGCTCAGTAGTTAAGGCGCTCGGCTGCTGGCCCGAAAGACGCGGGTTCGATCCCGGCCGCGGTGGCCGAATTTCGATGAAGGGAAATTCTAGAGGCCCGTGTGCTGAGCGATGTCAGTGCACGTTAAAGAACCCCATTTGGACAAAATTTCCGGAGACCTTTACCACATACTTATTTGAAAGAGTGGTGCAGTTCTTTGCCCGCCATGTTTGGAGAATTTAATAGGACAGTGTAGGTGATGTCATAATCAAAAAACAACTTGAACAGAATGCTGAATAGATGCTGCTTGATCTTGAATTATTTGTAGAAATAAAAGGACGCGGGATACCTGTATGAGCATCTCGCTCGAACTCTGAGAGAGACGAACAATGCTCAGACTTGCATAGGGACAAAATGTCTTCCAGAAGATAGTGCTCTGTCTCGCGCCTTTGCAAAGGCTGGTGACTGACTGCTTGTAAGGCCTGCCACCTTGAAGGATATGCTGCAGGCCCTTGACGCCTTGTCATGCAGAATAAAAGATTGCTGACGGTGAAGTTCCGTGAAGAAAAACAATCATATCAGTACAGAAAGTTCTTAGTATTTACAACTAATCCCCCATAACATGTTGGCCGAAACATAGTATCCAACCGCAGGAGGAGATCGTTCACATATAAAAAAACATTAGATCATGCGCATAGACCGAGCCGTAGCTCATCCCAATGCCAGCAAAAAGGTTGGTCAGAACACAATGAAACTTGGCCGGATAAATAAAAAAGTCTAATGTATTCCCAGTAATATATTTAGCAGTTTCTTTAATGCTGGAATCTGACCAGGTGTACCTCAATTTCTCTTTGTGTGTATATATATATACATGGTCTGCTCTGAAAGTAGTAGGACTGATTTTTTTTATTAAAATTTATTTAAGAGAATAGTACAAACGATTAGAATTTTTCAAAGTAGCACCATTCCGCACCTACACGCTGCTGCCAATGAGTTTTCCAGTTTTCTTACGCCTCCAGGAAAGCCTGGACCAGAATGGCGTTTAGCTCCCTCGTCACGGCCTGTTGAACCGCCTCTACCGATCCGTGATGTTTCCCCCTGCGCGTAGATTTTATTGTCGAGAATAGAAAAAAGTCTGGCGGGGCCAAGTCGGGGCTGTAGGGGGCCTGAGGCAGCATGCCGCCTTGTGCTGGGCAAAAAATCAGGGTCCTCATTCACATGATGAAGATCCTTGTAGATCACTTTCCTGTTGACCTTTTGCTCCTCTGACAACACTCCTGGCGCCAACTTCGCGCACACTTTTCTCATGGCTAAGTTTTCTGTCACGATCTCAAAAACTTAGGTTTTAGCAATGCTCAAGACATCAGCAGTCATTCTAATACTCATCCTACAATCACTCTTCAGTAAATGTTTCACTCGCTACACATTTTCGATGGTCTTGCTGGTCGATGGGGGTCCAGAGCGGTCGTCGTCTTCCACTCTTTCCTGACCTTCTCTGAACAGCTTGTGGCACTCAAAAAACACCTGATGTACCCATGCAAGCGTCACCGTAGGCCTCCTTAATAATGTCGTGAGTCTCCTTGCCCGTTTTACCAAGATTTACATAAAATTTGATCGCGTATTTCTCGTCCAGTAAACGCTCTATGATTCTGCCTGATGAGACGTTTCGACAGGGGTTCACAGTACAAGCGACCTCCTCTCTTCAAAGGCCGAGAGCCGACTGCCGATTTTCCCCAGCATTCCCAATATCCCCCTTCAACGGATCTGCACGCGCAGACCGCCTCTCGTCCTCCCGTTCGCCCAGGAAAAAACCAGTCCTATTACTTTCAGAACAGACCCTGTATAAACGTAATTCGGTTGACACACGGTAGAACAACAACAACTTCTACTGTGTGTCAACCGAATTACGTTTATGTTCTACCGGATATATATATATATATATATATATATATATATATATATATATATGAGAGAGAGAAGCCAACAGCCACAGAAATCAAGGGCCACGGGGAATTTTTTTATTCATTTTTTTATTTTGTGGTGTTGATCAATTTATATTATTACTGAACATGTTATCGTTTCAAGCTAATTTATTAGAAAAGTAGAAGAAAAAAACCACATGCCGCCGGTGGGAACCGAACCCACGTCCTCCGAATTACGCGTCCGGTGCTCTACCGCTGCGCTACGGCGAAGGCTGTCAAATCGTCTGCTTTCGAGGGTATTTATGTATACAAATAACCTAAACTTGGGAGTCTTCACCAGCGCCACCCACGTTAAACATGGATGTTTGCTCCCTGTATACAAATATTCCGCACGCAGACGGCATAGCAGCAACGCTGGCAGCATTCGAAAGCTCTAACTTTTTGGTTGATTTGGACGGTGGAACCCTTTCTGTCCTTCTTGAACTGGTCCTAAATTCCAACAATTTTGAATTTGATGGCGAGCACTACCTCCAAACAAGCGGTACTGCGATGGGCACAAAAATGGCCCCTAGCTATGCCAGCATCTTTATGGCGTCACTAGAAATTCCCTTCCTTGAGGAACAGCCAAAAAAACCACTTTTCTACAAGCGTTTCCTAGACGACATCTTTCTTGTATGGGAACATGATGAAGCGAGCCTGCTGGACTTCATTGCGCACTTTAATACCCTGCATCCCTCCATTAGGTTTACCCACTGTATCTCCGACTCAAAGATTAACTTTCTCGACGTGGAAATATCGGTAGACGGCAACTGCCGTTCGACTACCCTATACAGAAAACCAACGGATAGGCAGCAATATGTCCATTTTCACAGTAGCCACCCGAAGCACTGCAAAACAAGTATTCCATATTCTCAGGCTCACAGATACCGAAGAATATGTTCTACAACAGAGGAATTTGACCAGCATACGGGGACTCTCAAGGACGCTTTGTCACGACAAAAATACCCGAGGGAAATAGTCGAAGACACGATTCAACGCGCTCGCAGCCTAGACCGTTCTTCCATTTTGGCAGAGAACAAGGTGAAAAAAGACAGCAAAACAAACCTAATCCTTACTTACTCCGCAACTGCTCCCAGGGTAAACAACATACTAAGCCGTAATTTTAATATAATCAGACAGAGTAATAGGCTATCACTAATATTCAAGGAACCACCCCGAGTGGTGTACCGCAGGGACAAGAACTTGAGAGACTTGCTTGTCAACGCGAAAACAAAGAAGACCGCTGCCCTAGGTGGATGCCACCCATGCGGAAAACCCCGTTGCAAGGTGTGTCCGCACATTTCCGACACCAAACTGGCAAAGTCTAAGTCCGATGGCTTTGCGTTTCACATAAATGAAAACCTCGACTGCGATTCGAGCAATGTTATCTACAAACTTCAATGCGAGGTGTGTGGGGAGGAGTACATTGGTCAGACCAAGACAACATTCCGTTTCCGCTTCAACAAACACAAAGCGCATGTGTCATCCCTGCCCAACTTGCCCCTTTCTAGGCACCTGCGTCTGCCCCTGCACAGTTTTGAAAACATCCGTGTAATCCTTCTCCAGTCCGGGTTCCCTAACACATATTACAGGGAACAAAGGGAATCGTACTTCATTCATAAATTCGGCACGTTCTCTCGTGGCTTGAACGCTACTCCCGGGAGACTTTCCTGCTTAAAGGAGCCAACGTAGGAAATTCCGCCGGTCATAGGCCTTGGACAGCGGTATTATCAGAATACGCCGGAACTTGACAACTGCAGACACACTTTGAAATGGCAGGGAATCTAGCAGTTTATTTCCTGAGTACTTTTTTCTCCAACCTCCTGCCAGCATCCACGTTCCATCCCAAATAGACACCTTTGATATATCACCTAGACCATTGGGACCACGCGGCAGCTCCGCGGGCCGCAGACCTTTTGCGTTTTCCGCACACATGTATTATTATTATTTTTAATTTGTTAACTTTTGTGTAACTTCTTGTGCTCAATTTTATTTTCTCCATGCCATTTTTATTTTCATTTTTCTACATATTCCTTGTCATTTGTTATTTACTTACACCAACATCGACTCAACTCGATAATATCGGAATTATTTAACTTGCGCGTGCATGCAAATCTCGAAACCACATGCACTGCGCCAAACTTTATCAAAGTGCTCTCACCATGTCATACTTGTTTGGCGCCACATTTAATCAGTAGTTTTTCTCTTTTTCTCTTCCTGTGTGTGCGTTAACATTTTTTGTGTTACATTTTCTTTAAACATTTTTAGGGCTAATCTTTTTCTGCTCTTCTCTTCTTTTGTTTCGTTCCCCCAAATTCATCTTTGCCTTCCCATTACGCGCTCGGGCTAGCTCAGTATTTTACCCGACGGACGCTGTTTTTTCACGGGAAACTCACTGCGGGACACGGGTTTGGACAGCCTAGTATATTTATGGGAAAAGGGGCGCCAGATTGTCTGGTAGAAAGGCCCGACAGGAGAGCAAAGCGACGAAATGAAGCAAAAATACGCAGAGGGCACAGTCGCAAGTTGCCGTTGCAGCGGTTAACAAGTGAGTGTTGGCCGTCTCTCGAACGCGTCCCTTGCAAGCGTCTCAGGATACCTGATACGGGCCGCCCGCTCGGACCAGGCGGCGTCTTGCGGGGGTGTGCGCGTATTGGGAGGAGGGGGGGGGGGGGGGGGGGGGTAGCGGCTTCCGTGTGCGCCGAGAGCCGGGTTCAACGCTCTTTTGCCCCTTCTATCGCTGTGCTCTTCAGGCTCGTTCTTTGTTACTACTTTACCCTTTCCACCTCCCCGTTTGTTTTTCTGGTTGTTGTTCAGCCGCGGCGCGTGCGAGACTTGTCGTGCTGCCTGTTATACGGTCCCCTGCCCTCATTCTCAAGTTTGTTTAGAGGGCGGAGATTACACCTCCTCGCTTGTTCTGTGTCCTTATATTGACAAAATGGATTCATTGTAAGCCTGCCCTGACGAAGGGAATACTATATATATATATATATATATATATATATATATATAATCATCAGTCTGAACTACACCCACCACAGGGAAAAGGATTCTCCAATTAACCCTGTCCTTTGCCAGCTGCGGCCACAGTATCCCCGCAAACTTCTAAATCTCATACGCCAACCTAACTTTCTGCTACGTTTGCCTTCTCTTGGAATCCACTCCGTTACCCTTAGGGACCAGCAGCTATCTTGCCTTCGCATTACATGCCCTGCCCAAGCCCATTTCTTCCTCTTGATTTCAACTAGGATATCATTAACCCGCGTTTGTTCCCTCACCCACTCCGCCCTCTTCCGATCTCTTAACGTTACATCTATCATTTTTCTTCCCATAGCTCGCTGGGTTGTCCTTAACTTAAGCTGAACCGGCTTTGTTAGCCTCCACGTTTCTGCCCCATAGGTGAGTACAGGTAAGATACGGCTGTTGTGAACTTTTCTCTTGAGAGATATTGGCAAACTGCCATTCATGATCTGAGAGAACCTGCCATATGCACTCACCCCATTCTTATTATTCTAGTTATTTCCCTCGCATGGTCCGGATCTGCGATCACTACCTTCCCTAAATAGACATATTCTCTACTACTTCCAGCACCTCACTACCAGGTGCGAGCTGCGGTTCCCTTGCTAGGTTGTTGAACATTACATTAGTTTTCAGCATGTAATTTTTAGCCCCACCGTTCTGCTATGCCTGTCTAACTCATTGATCATGCTTTGTTGTTCTTGTCCTGAGTGGCTTATCAAGGCAATGTCATCAGCGAATCGAAAATTACTCAGGTATTCTCCATTAACTCTTATCCCCAACTCTTCCCATTTCAGGCCTCGGAATACCTCCTGTAAGCAGGCGGTGGATAGCATTGGCGAGATCGTGCCTCCCTGCCTGACACCTTTAATATTGGAAATTTATTGCTGACTTTATGGAGAACTATAGTTACTGTACAATCGTTATAAATATCTTCCAATATATTCACATAACACTCTTCTACACCCTGATTCCGCAATGCCTGCATGACAGCTGAGGTGTTCAGTGAGCCAAATGCTTTCTCGTAGTCACTAAAGGCTATATGTAGGGGTGGGTTACATTCTGCGCATTTTTCTATCGCCTGATTGATCGTGTGAATGAGGTCCATTGTAGAGTATCCTTTACGAAAGCCTGCCTGATCATTTGGTTGACTGAAGTGTAAGGTTGTCCTGACTCTATTAGCGATTACCTTAGTAAACACCTTGTAGGCGACGGACAGTAAGCTGATTGGTCTGTAATTTGTAAGTCCTTGACGTCTCCTTTCTGATGAATTAAGATAATGTTAGCGTTATTGCAAGCTTTTGGTACTCTCGAGGTCACGAGGCATTGCCTATACATGGTGGCTAGTTTTTCTAGCACAATCTCTCCTCCGTCTTTCAACGAATCTGCTGTTACTTGATCCTCACCAGCTGCTTTCACCCTTTGCATTGTTCCTAAGGCTTTCTTTACTTCATTCTTCGTTACTGGCGGGATGTCCCATTGCTGTGCTTGCCTGCCTCTCTCAGTAACTTGGTGATTACATACGCTACTGTATAGATTTGTGTAGAACTCTTCTGAAACTTTAACTACCATATCCATATTGCTAATGGCATTGCCCTCTTTGTCGTTTAGCGCATACATCTGTCATATGGCTTAGTGAAGTTAGGAGGACAGATCAGGCGTATACAGTACTAAAGGGCGGGCAGATAGGCGAGAACTAGGTGTGGGATTCCTCATAAATCAGGATATAGCTGGCAACATTGAGGAATTTTATAGTATTAACGAGAGAGTTGCAGCTGTCGTAATTAGGCTTAATAAGAGGTCCATGCTGAAGGTGGTGCACGCCTACGCGTCTACATCAAGCCATGATGACCAGATAGTTGAAAGCTTCTATGAGGATGTGGAATCGGCAATGACCAAAGTAAGATCACAGTACACGGTACTGATGGGCGACTTTAATGCGAAGGTGGGTAAAAAGCAGGCTGGAGAGCAGGCGGTAGGTGACTATGGCATAGGTTCTAGGAATAGTAGGAGAGAGTTATTAGTAGAGTTCGCAGATAGAAATAATTTACGGATTATGAATACCTTCTTCCGCAAACGAGCAAACAGGAAGTGGACGTGGAAGAGCCCCAATGGTGAGACTAAAAATGAAATAGACTTCATACTGTGCGCTCATCCTGGCATCGTAGAGGATTTGGAGGTCCTCGGTAAGGACCGTTGTAGCGACCACAGAATAGTAAGGTCTCGTGTTCGCTTAGATTTGAAGAGGGAACGGAGGAAACTGGTGAAGCGAAAGACTATTAACGAGTTAGCATTAAGAGGGAAGGTAGATGAATTCAGAATGTCGCTGCAGAACACATTTTCCGCTTTAAGTTAAGAAGACGACCGTAGTGTTGAAACAATGAATGCAATCTCACAGCTATCGTTACAGAGTACGCCGCAGAATTCGGTGGTAGGATGGTTCGACAGGATACCAGCAAGCTATCTCAGGAGACTAAAGGCCCATCTCCATGGGCACACTTGACGCGCACCTGCGCGACGCCTACGCGCCCAACGCCGCACCGCGAGAAGCGTCGGGAAACACACGCAACTCGATGGCCTGTCGCCTCCTGTCGCTGGTATGCGCGCTCAGCCCAGCTCAGCAAAGAAAACGGCGCGAAGGGCCGTACCGGATGCCGAGACAACTGCGCTCTCTGATTGGTTACACCGACCGCAAACCAGCGAGCCACTTCCGGCGCCAGCGAGGCGCGAGCGAGACGCGAATATCTGACACGGACAGATATTTGCCACGCGCCGGCGCCAGCTCGCATCCGCGCCTCGCGCATGAGCAGACCGGCTCTGGCGTACGCTGGTGCGCGTAGGCGCTGCGCTCGTGCGCCTCCGATGGGCCCATGGGGATGGGGCTTTAAGATCTCATTAAGACACGCCACAGCATGAGGAAGTCTAACTCCATAGACAGGATAGAACTAGCAGAGCTAACGAAGTTAATATATAAGCGCAAGTTAGTCGACATAACGAAGTTTAACATGGAGAAAATCGAGCATGCTCTAAGGAACAGAGGTAGCCTAAAATCAGTGAAGAGAAAACTGGGCATATATATATATATATATATATATATATATATATATATAGCGAAGTATACACTTTGTTAAAGGAAACATATTTATTCGACTCGACGTTTCGATCGGAAGACCGATCTTCTTCAGGAGTGATTTTACTTTGTTAATGGGGGTGGGCACAGAACAGGTAAGTGGGAAACACAAAGCACGTAGCAGAAAAATACACATAAAAAATTATTAGAGGCAGTGCGACCCACACGAAAAAAAAGAGGCAGAGTGCGAGGAACAGGTACTCAGTAAGAAAATACAACGTCTAGATGCGGCCCCTGCTTTGTTAAGCACCACAGGCTTGCTTATTGACAGGCGTGTCCAGCTTGGAAGTCCTCGACAGGTGCTTGGCCGTGCAGCAACTTTTGTAGAAAAATGAGAGAACTTGTTCCTTCTCCTGGCCGCGAGGGCAAGAAAAAAAACTCTGACCCTCCAACAGAGAGCGCAGAAAAGCAAGGAAGAAACTTCGGAAGAAAAAAAAGAAAAGTGAAATAGGAAAAAGAAAACCTTTAAAGCAGTGCTTTTTTTCACACCCAGCACTAATGCACTCACGCCCAGTTGAGCGGAAGTATCGGAAGGAATGTAAAAAATGTAACAAATTAAAATCACCCCTGAAGAAGATCGGTCTTCCGATCGAAACAGCGAGTCGAATAAATGTTTCCTTTAACGAGGCATATACTTAGCTATATACTCTTGTAAGCAGTCAAATACTTCATGATTTTGCAACTTATATATATATATATATATATATATATATATATATATATATATATATATATATATATAGTGGTGTCTCAGGGGTTACGGCGCTCGGCTGCTCACCCAAAAGACGCGGATTCGATCCCAGCCGTGGCGGTCGAATTTCCTTGGAGGTGAAATTCTAGAGGCCCAAGTACTGTGTGACGTCAGTGCATGTTAAAGAACCCCATGTGCTCGAAATTTCCGGAGCCCTTCACTACGGCGTCCCTCATAGCCTGATTCGCTTTGGGACGTTAGACCTCAACAAACCAAACAAAGGTACAGAACAATGCGCAGCGAACACGTGGGAAAAAGGGCCGGTGCAAAAAAAAATGAAATCAAGAGCGGAACACGATGCGAAGCATAATTGTGGAAGATATGGGTAGCCTCTGATGTGGACACATTCAATAGAAAAAATAAAAGCACACTAAAGGCCAGTGATTCAGAGTGACATGCAATGACAAAAGAGGTATATTGTCACGTACAGCGCATTCACAAACAGCATAAAAATACCAGTCACGTCCCCGCTTTTCCTAAGAAGTTAATCAGACAAAAGGGGTGATTAAGACTGGCGAATTAGCTTACCTGCACTTTGGTTTACATGTGATGAGAGGGCGTTAAATATGTGATTTAAAAGTGACTCTGACTTTTCGGTCGTAGTGTGATCGAAACCCGGATTCGAAAATGGTGGCTTTTAATTTATCAAGTGAGTGGCCTGAAACATTTACGCGCTTAGATAAGGTCTGGTTGGGAGGACTTAAACCGTCAGCCTTAAGGCGTCCATGGTCACTAATGAGAACAGCAGAAGGACCGTGCCGAAGAATGACGAATTGAAGTAAGAAATGACATACTTCGCACGCAGTAGCGACCGGTATCGCGGCTGTCTCACAATTCCGGGTTAAATAGTCTAGCACACAAGAATCCATCGATGTCCTTTAGAGGACCACGCGAAAGGTCCAAGAAGGCCAATGCCAACTTGCTGAAACGGGGCTGTTGGAGGTGTGATTGGCCGCTGTTTTCCCGGTGGGCTCGAAGTCGGCAGCTAAAAAGCGCTAGCATTGCACACAGCTGGCTACATAGGGCTGGATAACTGAACGCATGCTAGGCCAATAAAATGGCTGTTGTGTGCAGTGGAGTGTTGGGGCCACTCCCAAGTGCCCAGACATGGCGTCGTCGTGCATCATTTCAAGAACTGTGACGCGTAGGCTTTCCGGTACGAGAAGAAGCATACGTGCTACCCCAGAAGCGAAATTCTTCTTATAAAGCAATCCCTCTCGACTGCAAAAAGTGTTCGTTACAGAATCTTTGGAGGCATCAAAGAAAAAGGTTAATGTTTGGACTTTGCGTTGCGCAGTTCGGAAAACTTTATGATCGGGGAAGGTTTGCAAAAGTTTTCTGCGTCGTCATCAGTCGTTTGAAGCGGCAAACGCAACAGACCGTCGGCATCTGAGTGTCTACGGCCGCTTTCATGCTCCACAGTAAAATAAATTCTTGTAGGCGCAAAGTCCATCGAGCGAGCCGTCCTCAGTGGCTACAAAGACTATCTATCCAGCAACGCGAATGGTGGTCGGTCACGACGGTGAAATCATTCCCGTACAGAGAGGGGCGGAAGCACTGCACGGCGAAAGCAACAGCGATACATTCTTGCTCTGTAACCGTGTAATTCCTTTCGCACATACTCAACGAGCGGCGGGCATATGCTGCCACGAGTTCATCGGGGCTATGGCGTTGTATAAGTACAACGCCGATACAGATACTACTTGCATCATTGTGTACTTTAATTGGCGTGATGGGCAGAAGTGTCGTAGGATGGAGCCCGAGGTGAAAAGAAATTTCAGATGACGGAAAGCTGCGTCACATTAGCTGGTCCAATTGAACGATATAACTTTATGTAGCACACGTGTGAGGGTTAAGGGATGTCCGCAAACCTTGCTATAAAGCGTCGAAAGTACGAGCAGATCCCTAAAAATCTCCGCAGCTCTTTAATTGATTGGGGCACCGTAAAACTTTTGACAGCTTCAATTTTCTTCGGATCTGGTCGAACATATTCTAAATGACCAAGAACAATTGTTTTACGGTTCCTAAAATGACATTTCTTGCCATTCAGGATAAGACCAGCTCGTTCCGTGCAATAAAGCACGATATCCAGACGGCTGTTGCGCTCACTAAATGTTTTGCCAAAAATTACAGTGTCGTCCAAATAACATAAACAAATTTGTCACTTTAGACCACGCAGGATTGTATCCATGAACCGCTAGAATGTTGCAGGCGCATTATATAATCGAAACGGCATAACGTTAAACTCATAAAGTCCGTCTGGTGTTATGAATGCCGTTTTTTCTTTATCTGCAGTGTGCATGGGGATTTGCCAGTAGTCGGATCTGAAATCATTAGAAGAAAAGTATGAAGCGGAGTGCAGACAATCATTTGCGTCATATATGCTTGGAAGCTTGTAGACGTCCTTCTTTGTGGTCGTATTTAAGCGACGGGAGTGAATACAGAACCTCCATGTGCCATCTTTTTTTCTTAACAAGGATAACTGGAGCTGCCCAAGGACTGGTTCTCGAATTATGCCTTACTTTAGCGTCTTTTGACCTTGGTCATCTATTAAATTGCGTTCAGCACATGAGACTCGATAGCGCTTCTGGCGCATAGGAGGTGCGGAGCCGATGTTGATTGGGTGATGAATACGACTGGTAGGCAGCAGTATTGAATCACCCTTGGCAACAGGGGCGCAGCCACAGGGGGGGGGGGAGGGCCTATGGGGCTTGAGCCCCCCCCCCCCCCCCCCCCCCCCCTTCCGCCGAATTTTTTTCGAACGGTCACCGACCGTAGCATGGCCCAAGTACATATCGCGACTTCTGTTATCATAGTTTAGTTCTTGCCTGGATCGTCTGCCTTTCCGTGCGGAACGTTTACTATCTGTGATTGCGCACGATGTTTATTTGTCTTGTTTGACGCATTATATAGAGTGACTTTTGGTTAGATACGTAGATTTAATGGAGACATACATGTATTTAAATATCTTGTTGCGACGTTTTGTGTATACACACAATACCTTTGTTTCCAGTGAAAATTTTTGTCCTTTATCAAGTTGTATCTTCGCATTTGTGATACTCCATTTTGTGTTCGCAATTCTAATGTATATTTTGCAGAGCTTCTCACTCATGCATGTGCTCGCTCTTGCGACTAAAATGTCGGTGTAATCACTAGAAATACGTGACCGCTGTGACTGCACACCACACTAGTGAGGGATTTTTGGAACGCGACGTGTCAGACAGCGGAGCGCCGTGCGTGCCAGCCCCGCGTTGCGCGTGTGCGCGTGCTTATGGTGTGCGCGAGGCAGGCACTAGGAGCGGATAGCTGACGTGTCAGCAAACCGAGGTGCAAAGGAAGACACCGCACCACAAGTCTATTTATTCAAGCGTGGAAGTGGCAGCTGTCGGACGTTGGATCCGAGCTGCCAGTAACTTCCCTTGGATCATCGACAGAAGACCATTGAGCCTCATTCAAGCGTGGAAGTGGCAGCCGTCGGATTTTGGGTCCGAGCTGCCAGTGACTTCCCTTGAATCATCGACTCAAGACCATTTAGTCCCATTCAAGCGTGGAAGTGGCAGCTGTCGGACGTTGGGTTCGAGCTGCCAGTGACTTCCATTGGATCATTGACGCAAGACCATTAAGCCTCATTCAAGCGTGGAGGTAGCAGCCGTCAGACTTCGGGTCTGTGCTGCCGTGGACTTTCCTGAATCAACGACGAAGGCCTACTGCATCCATTTCGAGGTCGGAAGAGGCAGCAGCCAAGGCTTCCTTGGATAGGCTGCACAAGCCTACGGTGTTTGCGGAAAGCCGTCGACGGGGCCTGGCTACGGTTTTCCTGCTGCAGCTGCCCAGTTCTTGGGGGCGACCGACAGGAGTTCGTCAGCGCCGCCGGTGTCCATCTCCGTTCCTCCCATCCTGGTGCTCTACTACCGCTTTTCTGGACGCAATGCCAGCGATGCATCGCAAGTCGACAACCCGCGTCTGTGCTACCTGCAAGGCATTCCCGCTCCACCTGGGACGCTTTGTATCCGGTGAACTCTCTCCTTTTCATCTGTGGTGTTTTACGCGTGCCTAGTGTGTGTTTTCATTGGTGTTTCCGCTTCTTTTATTGGCTCCTTTCCTTTAAAATATAAACACGGCTTCGTTTTCTTTTGTTCGATTCTTTTGTTCTTTTCTTCGAACCTGCACGCGAAAGCGTTCCCCTCCAGCAGTTGGGGAGGCATCACCCCGATTCGCGACAACCGGTGACAGCTGCTGCTGCGCAGTACACTGGAACGGAGGACAGCGTAATTGAGATTTTCTCTTGTCTGTTGAATATGTACAAAAATGTAAAAGTTCTTGAAGGACAAAGATTCATTAAAATATTTGTCCTCTACTTGCTCATTTCATGCCCTTTACGTTTCTTACATCAGCGGCATGCACTGGTTTCGAACTGATATAGTTCTAGACTTCGTGTGATATTTTCTTTACTTATTAAATATAAAAAAAACAAGAAAGCATTGGTATCGGCTATGTCTGCCACGATATCCAAGACATACGAATGCAATGCTTTATTAAAAAAATACATATTTCACTTGTCTAGACAATGCGTAGAGTTATTTAATACACAATTGCATTGTCAATGGCGATGCAGTTATTATTCTTGCTTTTGATCCCACCACAAAGTTTATGAGGAGGCCGCGCTGCAACATGAGCCCCCCCCCCCCCCCCCGAACAAGATTTCTGGCTACGCCACTGCTTGGCAAAGTCGAACACGAAGAACACGTGCTTCAGAAGTAGTTCGACTAGAATGCGACGATCGGTTGTGGGAAGAGACTGCTTAATCATAGCCTTAACTTGGGTCTCCATATCTCTTTTCACGTGCTGCTCAATTACAGAGCTGGTTAACACCGCGAAGGAGCCTGACACGCTTTCCTCTAAACGGGCGAGTGGAGGCCCCGAGGCAACACAGCTGGCTGTTCAGAGTGGTTGACTGTCCACAGCTCGGTACGGCCTCTGACCACGGGAAGGACACAACGAGGTACTAGGATACTCTTCCTAGAGCTAGCGAGTGTCGTAGGTTCTACTACAGCTTCAAAAATTCGCACTGATTTGCGAATAGAGGACACCCGCGCGAATCCTGCAGATAAAGCTGGAGGAATAGTGTTTTCTTCCACCGCAAATGCTGGAAAATCAGGTGTCGCATGCACAAGAGCTGAAAATAGTGAAGAATTCAGAGAATTTCTCCCGTACGACAGCCTAAAGTTGCACCACACTCTTGCAGAAAATCAATCCCAAGAATAACATCATGCACTCACCGAGGCAGCACTGCGAATTCTGTTCTAAACGTTACACCATCAATAACAACATCCAAAGCACACACACCAAGTGGAACCAGAGGCCCACCACCGACACCACGGAATTACACTGCACGGTCACCGCTAACCATTCATTTCTTACCTAAATGGTTCTTAAACCTCAAACTCATAACATATTCTGTAGCTCCAGTGTCCAAAAGAGAAATTGTTTTCACACCATCAATAAACATTTCCAGTTTGTTCTTGAACATAAACACAGGCAGAAGTATAATGGACGTCATCGACTTGCCGGTGGCTTCACCTCCATCGGCCGCGCCTCCTAAATTCACGGAGGCGGAGGGTGAGCACGACGTCGAGGAGAATGTGACCGCTGTTGGCGCTGAGGTGGCGGCGTAACACTGCGATCACATGCAGGCGACGAACTCCACAAATGTGTCGAATGGTACGTGTCCCAAGCGGACATAGTCGGGGATCGCTGCTGTTCGGTGTGCAGTTGTCCGTGAATATTCGCCGGGGGTCGGTAGTCTGGAGCATATGGGAAACGGCGGGGTGTTACGTCTCGCCTTCGTCGTGGGGGAAGACAACGACATGGCAGCAGCGAAACGCCGACAAACCCCGAGACGCGCGTTGGGTGAGCGCCTGGATTGCCACGGAAGCCGCGTCCGTCTGCCCGGTTGAGCGAGCGTTTCCCCTACACCGAGTGTGAACGCGCGTTCGTAATGCGCGGGAACGCCGCTCATGGACATTCCGGCGTCTGCGCTACGGTGATGGCATTGTTCCCCCTCTCCCAGCGCGTGACGGCGGTGTGATCTCTCGGGAGTGAGTGAGTGCGTGTGTGTCTCTGATTGGTGCCAGTGAGAACTTCCTTCCCCTGCAGGCCCGGCCCCCATCTAGGGACCCTAGGGAAGGGAACTCTTTAAAACCTCGGCAGCGGCACGGCCGAGGGAGCTCTTTGTCATCGAATGATCTCCTGATGAGCTGTCGTGATGCAGCGTTCCTGCAGCTCACTTGTAAATATGTAAATTCCTGTATAAATGCCTTTTTCATTGTCTTTTTCCAGCAGCCGCGTCTTCGACGTCCCTCATTCTCTCTCCGGCACACGACCATGCTACCTCGTCTGTAACAAGCTGGTGGCAGCGGTGGGATGCTGCTACCTCGTCCTTAACAAACTGGTGGCAGCGGTGGGGTTGCTGCTACCTCGTCTGTAACAAACTGGTGGCAGCGGTGGGATGCTGCTACCTCGTCTTTAACAGGGGGCAATATCTAGCGATATGCTCAAAATGCCACACCGTAGTCGAAAGGTTGAGCTACAGCGACCGCCATAACAGTCCTGGCGAACAAAGTCGCGACGTTGGTTGTAGCCAGACTCTTGCTGCTGACGAACCACGTCTTCGGGGTAGGTGGCCCTCCTTTCCGTCGGCTGGTGGCCATAACATTGGGCAATGTTCATAGGCAAAGCACCGCTAGGTTGGGACCACGGAGTTGACAGCACTTTTTGCCGCAGTGCGCACTTGACTGATTAGTAAACGACTCGTTGTACTATCGCAATCACGGCTGGTGCTGATACGGGAGAGCGTTGCTTTTAGCACTAACGGGCCCCAGGGGAGAATGTGTGGATGTCCGGATGTTGCACTCTGCCGTGCTCCCGCTTTTCAGATAGCACAGCTTGACAATGTAGTATTTATGGTCAATGTTCATACTCTACTTATCATTCGGTTTTCACCGAATACGCGCGTGCATCGATGGCAAAAGTCTTCTTGGACGGCCGAGCTGCGGGCAGCTGGTAGCAAGCGCGATATATAGCAGGAATACCCGTTTCGAAACGTTAAAGAGGAACGCATTACTGGCCTCATCAGCGGCTTCGTCTTTTGTGCCTCGTATCTCGTCGCAGCTTTTATTACGTATAAGTCTTGCTGTTGCAAAACATGTGCTTAGTTGAGATAGGAACGCGTTGCAGTTACATAGCTTTCCGCAGATTTTGTGCGCAACCATGAACAATAGTAAGTTTCTTTCCTCTTGTAGACACGGCGAAACCTGCCAACCCGTGGCAGGGTTGCTGTTCAGTGCTGCTTGGAGGGCAGGATGCACCGTCTTGCACGGACGTATTGTGCAAGTGGATAGTCCCTGCTGAAGATATAGCACCTATTCCACCGACTCACATCTCCAACGAAGCTACGTCGCCGTTATTGCTGTACACTAAGAGCCTTGTGTTTCAACTAGGTTCGTAACTATAACATGCCTAGTGCATCCATATTATGATCACAATAAATTTCAGTGGCTCAAGGACAGCTTGGCTAAAGTGTGCACGTAAACTGGTTAACTGAATGTGGGGTCGAAGGCCAGTTTTAGATGCATTTGACCTCAGAGAAACTCAGCACTAAAAGCGGGGGGGGGGGGGGGGGGGGGCGTAAGCTGTTCTCATTCGTACACGAATGTCTGCACTGGAGGTTCAACCCCAAGGTGTTCCGCTTATAAGGTGGATGCTGAAACCAGTACACCGCTGCTGCAAAGCACATTGTTTCATGAGTTCACATGGCACTGTGCGATGTCAGTGCACGTTAAAGATCCCCAGGTGGTCGAAATTTCCGGAGCCCTTCACTACGACGTCCCTAATAGCGTGAGTAGCTTCGGGACGTTAAACCCCAATAAACCAAACCAAACAAAATGTACAACTAAAGGAAGTCCCGGCAGAGTTGCATGATTGCTTACACAGTCATGACAATTTATTTAGCCGTCTTACGTTGTTTACTAGCTATAAATAAGCACAAACAATAAACTAAAGCTTTGCACATATTGAACAGCCGTTATTATCCAAATTAATTTGGTTTCACAATTGCACTAGCCTATTCTTCTTTCACTTAAATTTCAAAAGTACTCTATTATGAAGCCTCCAAGTGGGAAGAGGAAGAGCGATTACGACCCCTGCCCCATTACACCACTACCTAGTCCCTAAAACATTGAGTTACTTAGAAAAAAACTAGCATCCTCCTGTCCAGGCCTACAAGCACTTCGATACTTCTTTCCCACCGACAAAGCCACGACAAGGCCCCCATGTAAAAAAAGAATCCTAAACAAGACATCGATGACCTCTGGAGCGAGCCTTCACCGATTCAGGTGCAGTCATACATACAAACACTCGAGCCACTGAGCGAAGTGAGGGGTGAGATATGTCATGAAACGGTCGTCCAAGCAGTCAACAAGAAGTGGCATGCAGCGCGGGTTGGCTGGCTAAGAGCATCGCCCTTTAAAAGGATCTGCCGTTGTCCCAAGATAGACGGTTTGCTCAAGGGGCTACTATACACTTGTAATAGAGCCACGTGTGATGCGATTCTCTAGGGCATAGAGCACGAGGCAGATGCTGTAGCGGCTAATGTAAAGCTGCAGCACGCTAAAGATTTAAGTGTAGCAGTCTAGGAAACAGGCCTTCATGTCCATAGCCAGTACGTGTTTCTACCTGCTTTACTCGACAGAATTCTTGTTTTAGATGAAGAAGAAGATGTACTTGAGGTTAAATGCCCCTGCTTCAAAAAGGTATGATTTGCGAAGAAGCCTGCTAGATAAAAAGTTCTGCTGTAGGCTAACTGACGACGGCGCGGAGCTGAATCGGGACCATAAATATTTCTATCAGATTCAAGGCCAGATGGCAGTTACGGGCCATAACTGGTGTGACCTTGGCATCTGTACCCAGGGAGACAGTCCAGAAGACCCGCTAGACCTACATGTACGGAAGATAAACTTCAATGAACAATTCTGGACGCAGGAAATGCTGCCAGGACTCCTGCACTTCAGGAAGCATGCGCTTGTAGCAGGTAGTTTGACAAGGAGAGTTAAAATGCATGAATGGCTTGACACGATCAAAATAAAGAAACTGAAATAACACACCAGACCATCACAAGGATTTCGTCTTGCGTTATTTATTTGTCACTCAGAAATGTTACAGTAAAAACAGTCAAAATGTCTCCTCACAACCGTTGTACAAGCATGTGTCCAAGCACACTTTTCGAGCTGGTGAAATGAAGCCTTCTTTTTCAACTCTTCTGACCTTTACGTTTTTTGGTAACCTGGAAACTTGTAGCTGTAAAATATTAGGTAGTTCCCACTATTTCAATATTTGCGACGCATCTAATTATTCCGATCATCCTACTGTACTGACTCTCCAAATGCTTTGGTCTAAAGGGAGGCCAGCAGTTTTGTAATTAAGTAAAAATAAATTTCATGTTTTAAGCACTTTATTTGCATTTTTTGCTGAAAGAAGCTGGCCGGTTTTTAATGCGGCACCGTTAAGAAGCTCTCGTCGCAGAAAAGCCGGTTTCGGTTTTGTAACGCGATAACCTCCGAATAAACAAAAATCCATGTCCTTCAGATTGCAAGGCGAGCACGTGCAGAACACTCTACGTCAGCTCTTTTTCTGTGTCGTTGGTTCGAACTGAATAAAATGAGACATAGTGATTCTGTTGTGGTCTTGGGCTTCGTGAAGTGTCTTTGTGTACTGATGCATATAGGAGTAATACCCTGGCAGCGCTTCAACATCCTGACGCATTCCAATGTTGAAGGCGAAGCTCAAGCGTATTCCAGTTTTTAAAAACAAAAGCTCGAAATTAATTTCAGCATCATAGGGGGGTCTCGTACGTAACGGCATGCAGCATAAGGGTGATTATAGTATGCGTGTAAATGCAAGACCATTAGTTAAACTAATGGTCTATAGCGCTCTCTTTGTCTCCCACCTAAACTACTCTCATTTAGTCTGGGGAATAACAAAAACTAATCTGTTGAAGCTTGAAAGGCTACAGAAAAAAATAATACGAATAATTCAAAAAGGTTGAATACACAGCACCTTCTTCAGATATCTTTGCTTCGCTTAATTTATTAAAAGTAAGAAAAATATACGAATACAAATTATGCAGGCAGTACCGTTTGAGCGTCCAACGAAAGAGTACAGTTTTTACTGAAATGGCAGAATTACGGCCCAATTATCCCACCTACAGCACCAGAACTCCCGAACGATGGAAAATTCCAAAATGTCGCACTGCCTATGGACAACAAACACTCCGGTATAATCTTCCGCGATTATTGAATGCTGCAGAAAAAGAAGCCGCTGATGTATCCAATATGTCTCTTCCAAATATGTACAAATATTTAGCTACTCATACTTTTTTTGTGAATGAACGCAAAGGTCTATCCTTATGTTCAATCACATTGCATTGTTTACGTTTAAAAAAAAGGGGAAAAAAATGTTTTCCCAGGCGTCCAAAACCAGTGCTTTATTGAAACTCTTATTTAGGCTTATTTTATTTTGTGATGCGATATAGTGTTTTTTTGTGTGTTGAAGCTTCTTTTGTGTTGAAGCTTTTTTTTCCTCATTGCAACAAAAATGCGACTGTTTATTGCCCCACTCTGCTGCTGTATACACTGTAAGGAGGCGGAGCATTTTTCAAGCCGCTAATGTACGGCTTTTCCCTCCGCCTCCTTCCACTTCTTTGTGGATGGTTTGGTTTAGTTTATGGGGTTTAACGTCCCAAAGCGACTAAGGCTATGAGAGACGCCGTAGTGGATGGCTCCGGAAATTTCGATCACCTGGGGTTCTTTAACGTGCAATGACATCGCACAGTACACGGGCCTCTAGAATTTCTGCTCCAAAGAAATTCCAGCCGCCGCGGCCGAGATCAAACCCGCGTCTTTTGGGTCAGCAGGCGAGCACCATAACCGCTGAGCCACCGCGGCGGCCTTCTTTGTGGAGAATAAAACTTGTATGTATGTATGTATGTATGTATGTATGTATGTATGTATGTATGTATGTATGTATGTATGTATGTATGTATGTATGTATGTATGTATGTATGTATGTATGTATGTATGTATGTATGTATGTATGTATGTATGTATGTATGTATGTATGTATGTATGTATGTATGTATGTATGTATGTATGTATGTATGTATGTATGTATGTATGTATGTATGTATGTATGTATGTATGTATGTATGTTTGGTTTGGTTTATGGGGTTTAACTTCCCAAAGCGACTAAGGCTATGAGAGACGCCGTAGTGGATGGCTCCGGAAATTTCGATCACCTGGGGTTCTTTAACGTGCAATGACATCGCACAGTACACGGGCCTCTAGAATTTCTGCTCCAAAGAAATTCCAGCCGCCGCGGCCGAGATCAAACCCGCGTCTTTTGGGTCAGCAGGCGAGCACCATAACCGCTGAGCCACCGCGGCGGCCTTCTTTGTGGAGAATAAAACTTGTATGTATGTATGTATGTATGTATGTATGTATGTATGTATGTATGTATGTATGTATGTATGTATGTATGTATGTATGTATGTATGTATGTATGTATGTATGTATGTATGTATGTATGTATGTATGTATGTATGTATGTATGTATGTATGTTTGGTTTGGTTTATGGGGTTTAACTTCCCAAAGCGACTAAGGCTATGAGAGACGCCGTAGTGGAGGGCTCCGGAAATTTCGACCACCTGGGGTTCTTTAACGTGCACTGACATCGCACAGTACACGGGCCTCGAATTTCTCCTCCAAAGAAATTCAACCGCCGCGGCCGGGATCGAACCCGCGTCTTTCGGGACAGCAGCCGAGCACCATAGCCACAGAGCCACCGCGGCGGCGTATGTATGTATGTATGTATGTATGTATGTATGTATGTATGTATGTATGTATGTATGTATGTATGTATGTATGTATGTATGTATGTATGTATGTATGTATGTATGTATGTATGTATGTATGTATGTATGTATGTATGTATGTATGTATGTATGTATGTATGTATGTATGTATGCATGCATGCATGCATGCATGTATGTATATATGTATGTATGTATGTATGTATGTATGTATGTATCGAAAAAAATTCACCTCATCGTTTTCCCTGGTTACATCAATTTCAGCAAAATTGGCAGAAAGCGTTCTGCATTCCAACAAGAGACACATTCCTGTTGTTACATTATCTGCAGCCACCAAAGCATTGTTCCCTAATTTTTTCAGATCTGCTGTCGAGGAGGGCAGGCAGAAGGCTTCTTGACTCTCGCAAAGTGAACAACTGAGGGGAAAGCCTCAGGGTGCTTGCCAACATTTCGACAAGGGGAGGCAAGTCGTCTTGTCGAAACGTTGGCAAGCAGCCTAGCCGCTCTAGCAGCTCTAGCCGATTATATCGTTCACATTTCACACTGCCCTCATTCAGCAAACAGACACTTCGTGCCCATATCAATCTGTCTCTCTCATGAATGGTATCCTGAAATTGCTCAAGGGGCCGCGAACTTTAAAAACCTTTTCAGAAATATTAATTATTGATATTGGAAATGGCCTGTCTAATATAAGAAATCATTTGACTCTTGAAATGGCTGTCTTTCAACGTGCACTCTTGCAGAATCAATGCGCCTGGTTTCAAAAACTTTTGTACGACTCTTTGTTCACCAGTGTTATAACTTATTTTTTCTTAGTCTGGGGTACAACCACTGTCTTCAATATTACAAAACTCCATGTACTACAGAAAAAAAAACAGTTCGTGCAATTAACAACGCTCCAAATGATGCACACACCAAACCTCTATTTCAGGCATTACACATTGTACCTATTGTGCAATTGTACTCTGTCCTACTGCGCAAAAAGTACACATCAAATATTAATCAAGAAACAGCATTTCTCACTGATTTGTCTAGCCTAATATGCAGAGAAAGCCCCTACAATACGCGCATCGGAGACAACTGGTATTTACCGCGAACGCGAACTAACTACGGCAGACAAATGCTGTCTTATAATATCCCGTCCATTTTAAACAATTTGTGAAAAACTGCAATTAGTGAAGAGTAACAACATATAGTTTCTTTCTTTAGTGCACTAACTCAGCCTGCTGTTATGCCTTCCCTCTTGATGTGATATGTTTGATGGTTATGTGTTTTTTTATGCCCTGAACGTGTTTGTTTTCGATGGAATGTGCTTTTGTTTTACATATGTCACAGGCATAACAAATAGTGTAACGTTGTGTGATTGTGGGTTTTTGTGCACAATATAGTTGCTGTAGGGGGCGGGGACCTCCGTCAAGCGTCTAGAGGCTTTTTGTCCCCGCTCCCCACAACTTTGATGTGAAAATAAACCTGATTGATTGATTGATTGATTGATTGATTGATTGATTGATTGATTGATTGATTGATTGATTGATTAACTGCTTTTGCCGGCATCTGTTTTTGATGCGACTCACGAAATGGAGGCCCATAAACTTTTATACCTGTTGGCAAGTACGCGAACGTGAAGCCTTTGTTTACCATTATAGCGTCTCCTGCATCCAGCTTGTCAAGAAGCCGCTGGTTTTAAGAATAGCTTTATCAGAGTTGGAACCACCCCATAGACACGACACATGTGCGATGTGCCCGTCTTGTGTACAGCTAATAAGCACTTTATAGGCGTTCTAATGCTTCTACGGAGAGAAAGTTTGGCGTTGGGAATTCATTGCTTATGGCCGCTGTATTCTCACCTCCGTAGCATCAAGGACAAGACGAGTGTCGGGAAAATCGTAGAAGGAGTTAGAGAGGTGAGGTCCTGTATTTGCGCGAGTTCGGAAGGTGGTCGAGTACGTTCTCGCTGTAAAAAGTAAATCCGCGTGGATAAAGTGAGGCGTGTCTTTCAGAGATGAGGAAATTCGAAGCCAGTTCTTGGCTTTGCATAGCCGTCCTGAGCCGTACGAACACAATTAAATACTCATTGGCCAGATAACCTTGCTTTCATTACCACTGGGGTCACCCTTCTCCTTCTTATCAGAGCACCAGTACATCATTTCCCTGGCACGCGGTGCAAAGCATTCTAGCAAAGTGTGGAAAACTTCAACATCTAGCAGTACAGTGTAATATATATACTTTTTTGAACTGACAAGCATACTAAAGGAGAGGAAAGTCGAATTACTGCATCTAGCCGCATCTCAAGCTTCGCATTTTGCTTCTGCAATGGGAGAATCAGCTTCTGTGACTCACCTATTGTCTTTCTAAGCCTTTCACCCTGTTAAGTGCGCCCACTTTACAACAGCAGTCTGGCCAGGTGGGCTCTTTGATACATGCAAGGAGCACAGAAAAAAAAGCGCACATAAAGCACTTCAGAGCTGCCTCTGCAACCATACTACAACACATACTACTCATTCCGCCGAGCAAGAGAGCGCTATAAATTAATCTCTAGTTGCGTTTCTTACTGCAGAAGCAGGGAATCTGCAACAAGCAGCCGCAGCATTCGCAGCTTGGTGTGAGCAAAAGCTCAGAAGAGCATTTTATTCTGCAAAACGCGTGCGAACTCACTATTTTAAGGCTGCTTCAACTCTATTGTGTCCTCCTGAGCCGTTGTAACATCCCGAGGAGAACTTGTAGCCATGTCAGGATTTTCTATTATTCAGAATATAGAAAAACCTGACAGGCTTCTCTTTCCAGCACAGACCTACAGGAACAGCAACGAATGACCAATCATGTAAAAACTCACTATTTTCAGGCAACTGTAGCGCCACTGAGTCGTCACCTGCTCTGTTATCCTGTCCCGCACTTGCGTCCGTATCAAAATTTCTTGTAAGCAATAACAGCTGGCACTCAGAAGCTGGAGAAAGGCTTTGTGCATAGCTTTAATTGTGCTATGTGAGTATATTGCAGCAGAAGCAAGGCCAGGTGCATGGTGCACCTACAGTGTTCCCAACACCTTATGGGGAAAGGTTCAGAAGAGCGTTACAGACTTCAAAGCACAATCAAGCTCATCATTGGCAGGCTGCTGGAACTCTGTCATATCAACAGGAGGAGGTACACGTCTTTTTAATGCATGCGCTGACGTTTCAAGTTTTCCTTCAACCAAGATACAGTGCTTATGCAGAGAACGTACTGCTGAATAGAGGAAAGGAGGTTGAGGCATTCCCAGCAGGCACATATTGTAGGTAAATGAAATACAGTGATAATAGATAGATACAGAGCGAGGGGAAAGGAAGGGATGTTAACCAGAAAGGATTCCGGTTGGCTACCCTGCACAGGGGAAGGGAATAAGGGGATTAAAGAGGGAAGTGAGAAGGAACGGGAAAAAGTCACAATCTGTCAATCAAGGCAGTCTCTCTCAAAACGCAGAACAGTGCCTTGTAAGCCTTGATCGCAGTCGACTGTTGTGGACACGGACCGAGGATATTAGCCTCTGTGAAAGGGCGAGGATCAAAGCGGTCCACAGCACAATGCAGCTTATTACTTTCGGTCACAAAAACAGGGCTATCTCTTCACAGGCACAATTTAGACAAGAAGGGCTGTCGGCCATCGCGATCCGGAAAGCATACTTATTTGTGAAGGCAACGCCGAGCCATAAACGACAGAGTAAAGTTGCTTCACAACTGGCTACATCGCACGGAAGACGGAGGCGCAGTCCAGGGTTCAATGCCCTGAGGCGACGGTTGCAGAACTCTCCCGTGTTCCGCGCTTAATGTGTGAGCTCCAGCCTCAAGGAAAGAAGCCCACACGCTGCGTCAGCTCTCGTTACAGTGATATTTACAGGGATTCCGTCATTGTGGGCAGAACGGGCAGCTTCGTCGGCTTGGTGATTGCCATAAATGCCGTAGTGGCCCGGCAGCCAGTGAAAAATTATATCGTGTCCTTTCAATATGGCGTAATGGTACAGCTTGCGGATTTCTGCAACGAGTTGCTCGTGTGACACGCGGCGTAGTGCAGCTTACAGGCCTTGGAGGGCTGCTTTAGAGTCAGTGAAAACTGCCCAGTCATGTGCAGATTCCTGAATAATCAATTGAACTGCAGCCCGTAGGGCAGCTGGTTCTGCACCAGTTGAAGAGGTGAGATAGGTAGTCCTCACCTTCATTAAAATAGACCTGGCCGGTATCACCACAGACCCAGCAGAGCTTGTAGATGTCACTGAGCCATCTGTGTAGACATGTATGCGGTGTTTATGGTTAAAATGCAGGTGACGCAGTGTCAGTTGTTTGAGAGCAGGCAATGATAAGTCAGATTTGTTTGTAATTCCCGCAATAGAGAGGTGTACCCGAGGTTCATAGAGACTCCGTATGGGTGAGCATGGTCTTGAAGCATGGGTGAACTGCGAAGGAAGATAGGTACGATGAGCTTAAATTACTTTTGCAAATTCACTATGTGGTCTGAGAACAGGAAGAGCTGCAAGATGATGACTCGGAACTCGCGTGAGGTGCCGAATGTGTGTTCTCATGGTTTCAACAGCAATGTATGAATTAATAGGATGCTCCCAGCGACAAGAATAGTAGCCGCCGTTGAGGCACATTTAGTGATAATAATATCTTCAACAAAGGCACTGGATGCGGCGTTCACAATTCTGAAACATATCGAAATTTGTAATGTGAAAGCACTCAGTAAACGCGTGTAGCGTTGGCAATATTTATCGACTGGGTAATAAATCTGCGGGGGGAAGTTGCTCATGCCCTATGCTACCACGGTGCGGCTTTAGCCGAGCGTGTTCTTTAAATCACGAAAACACTATCGGCCCCAATACGCTACCTACTCCAAATAACAGTGCCCAGCGTTTAGAGGCTCATCCCACTGTTGATGAAAGCGACCGCAAAATACGAGACGCGAACGATGCATTACTCCTAATCCTTAGTTCTGCGTTCGTACTTCTGGCCCCGCAAGAAATGAACAGAGAAAGTAGCACTTACCTTTCTGTCGTTTCAATCATCGGCTATGACGACACACTGCAGCATCACCAAGGAACGTAGTGGAACACACTTGGAACACAGTCATAATAGTTCTCGAATTTTGACAGCCGTCTTTTATTGAACGTGGTTTCGAATCCTACAAACCTATACATACGCGTTTAAATTCGCCGTACCTGTAATAAAATGCCAGCGGCATATCCGACAATGCTCGTTTGGCTCCCATTGCGAGCCACCTGCATTCTTTCTTCTCGCAGCCGCTATCCACGCCGCTCTTTTTTCGGGACGTAAGATAGTGGACGGGAACCTAGAGAACTCCGTGCTTCCTTTCTCAACGTAAAATTCGTGCGACCGTAGGCCACGCAGTGAGCTTGCATTTTCGTACACGAGGCAAAAGCGAAGAAAGGAGCTCGCATGAGTCGGCGCCGTACAGGGCAGGAATGCATGGCGGGCTCGTGTTTTCCAAGCGAAACCAAATCGTCTATAGAGGGCGCTGGCTGCGATTTCGCTGCGCACACGCAGAAATGTTTTCGCAAATGGACACTTACTCGCAAAGACGTCTACCCGCCGCTTCCCCGTATCGATGACGCTTCGGGCTGCCTACAAGGAGGTCAGCTCATCTCATCCTTGGACTTACGATCTGTCTATTGACAGGTCCTGATGACGGAACCTGACCGCGCGAAAGCGGTCTTTGCCACCCCAGACGACTTCTATCAATTCAATATGATGACGTTTGGTTAGGCAACGCACCTGCGACATTCGAGCGAATGCCGCACACTATTTTCAGGGGACTCCAGTGGCACTCCTGCCTTTGTTACGTTGATGATACTGTCGAGTTCTTCCCGGAGATTGCTACCCATCTCCGTCGCCTAAAACGCGTCCTTACTTGTCTGACTGCTGCTGGCCTTTAACTAAATTTGAAGATGTGCTGCATCACCGCTAGGAATCTCTGTATTTTGGGCCATGTAGTCTCCAAGGCTGCCGTTCTACCCAATCCCGCCAAATGTCGTGCCGTTGGTGATTTTCTCAAACCATCCCTTTATTACTTTCTGCTCGTATATTCGGTGTATTATTCGAAACTTTACTTCTATAATCGTCCTGTTAACACGCCTCTTCGCTACAATCGATAATCTCTCGACATGGACACCGGCTTCCGATGACGCCTTGACCACCCTACGCCGCCTTCTCTTCTCAGCTCCGATTCTTCGATATTTTAACCCTGCTCCACAGACTGAAATCCAGAATGACGCCAATAGAGTGGGTCTTGGCTCTGTGCTCGCTCAAAGGAAACAGGCTTCTGGTGCATATATGTTGGCTTACACGAGCCGCATCCTAACAAATGGTGAGTCTAACTATTAGGTGACCAAAAAAAATGGTTGGCCGGCATCTGGATCATTCAAAGATTTCAGTCTTCCCTCTATGGTCGCCTGTTTTACTTCGTGAGAAATCATCGCGTCCTCTATTCGCTATGCTCTATGAAGGATCGGTCTGTGCAGGACCATCAGCGAGGATCAGCAGGCTATCTTCTGTGAAGGATCATAAGCACGACTTCCGCAATGGCTGCTCATGTGACAGAGAACTTGTCAGTTTTATTAACGGCGTGCTTGCACTGATTGACGATAGGTTTCAAGTTAAAGCAATATTTTATCGCGTTCTTTGCTAAAGGTTCTTAAACATTCACAACTCAACATTCGCTGTGATATTATTCCATGGATAGCAGATTTTTTCGCTTCTAGAATTCAGTTCACATCAGTTAACAACTCTAATCCATATTTTGCTAATGTTATGTCTTGAGTTCCGCAAGGCAGCGTACTGGTACTTTTTTTCGTCCTCATCCATAATAGTTATTTATCGAGTGACATGACGTCTAGAATCCGACCATTTCCTGACGATTGTGTGCATTATAGATGATGTATAGAGGCCGGATTCTTAGGCACTAAAAAGCACGCTTTAGGCGCCATAAATAGGCGGCTAACATTGCATTTTAGGCACCTAACGGAGAAAAATAGGCACTATAAACTTTATCAAAAGTGTACACAATTCCGAACTTCAGCGAGCAATATCTACCGTAAAATAAAACAAAAACACAGCAGGAATGATTTGGGACCTTAAGCAAGGTGCGAACATTAGAAGCCGTTTTTTTTAAAGCTGTCGCGCAACTTTTCGTACAATACACATGATTCAGCAGAGCAAAAGGAACGGTTACCAATCCTTTTAAAACACTTTGGTATAGTTTGGTTTGCTAAAAGGGGTTTAACAACACAAAGCGACTCAGGCTCTGAGAGACGCCATAGTGAAGGGCTCCGGAAGTTGCGACCGCCTGGGTTTCTTTAATCAGCACTGACATTGCACAGTACCGGGGTGTCTGTAATTTCCACTCCATTGAAATTCGACCGTCGCGACTGGGATCGAGCCCGCCTTCAAATGAGTTAAAAAACCATTACCCAAACCAGAATGTGTTTTTTTCTAACCCAATGCAACCCAATGCAAGGGCAATACACAGCTTTTGCGATTACCCCAAGCAGCAGACGAAGAAACGGCACGGCGTGAATAATGGCTGTGGCATAGGACAATTATACTCCGCATTTCCGGTAACTTGAGACTGCAAAAGCTGAATGAAAAGTGAAAGTATGGTAGGAGTTCCTTGTTCTTATGCGAGCTTCACTGAACTGATATCGATGAATGTTGATGGAAGGCAGACAGCTCTTTTCTCGTTCCGGGAGCGTTCCGAAACTACAGCTGACGTTATCAGATACCCTTTAATAACAGCCCTATATCTGCCACGGCTATAAGCGCGGGTAACGACGAGGAAGAAGTGCATGTTCTGGCACTGGGCCCTGGCCAATCCCCCGCCGTGGGTATGTGCCATTCCGCCCGAGGACATCATCCTCATCATCATCATCATCACTGGGCCGCTCCCTCTTTATTGTTCGGCTTTGTGGCCATCTCAGCCTATACATACCCTCATAACCCTATTGAAATAAATTGAAATTCTCGCTATATTGTTTGCGTATCTGCGGGCTACCCAGCAGCCATGATGGAATTCCGCTCCGGATTCCTGAGAAGTTCAGTCGTGCAGCTCGAAGCGTACGGTGCGCAGGCACCTGTCGCCCTGATGGTGATCACTGCGCAGCCACGCCGCCTCGAGAGATTCTACGGAGCAATCTCGACATGGATGACTGCCTCCCAATGTACGAACACGACGGTGCGCACAACAGTTCGGGACCCGATCTTTAAACTGGCCAACGTGATTTACCTAACACGTACGGCGAGAGGGTGGTTTGAGACTATTGACGTCCAGCTCACCGGCAGGAAAGCCTACAAGCAGAAGCTCCACGATTTTTTCGGATATCAGGTAGACGGACAGCTCCTGCTAACAAGGAGTTCGCGTACCGTGGACGGATGTCCAAAGAGTACAATGTGGGCTAAATTACGGACTCAGTAGCCCTAGGCATGAAAGCTGACAACACCGCGTCAGACTCTGACACAGTTGGCGGCATGCTAAAGAGCATGCGACATGGCCGTGTACAAAGAGTGCGAAACACTGGACGCGATCATCAGATGATGGCGCCGGTTTGCACACGCGAACAGCCGGTACATTTCCCCGCTGTTCACGCGGTGGCGGAATGCGGCTGCGATGTCGTCGTGTGAAGAATGGACCGCATCATGGTGCCTGCCGACATTTGAGAGTCTAACGTGGCTTTTGGGTCGAGAAATGGGTGCAATGCCTCCCGCTGCTCTTCAACCTCCGGCAGGGTCCCTTCATAGCATGTGGTCCGCCTAGAATTCGCCATTGTCGGGATTAAAGTTGTTTGCATCATTAGTGGCTGAGATGCTCACAAGTGGCCCTTTTCTCGGTTCTGAACATTTCTACTAACCTAGGCATAGCGACAACTCAACCGAGTTGAGAGCTCCTGAGAGCAGAATTTGTCTTTTAACTGTCTCGCGTTTGCTCAGTCATGCCCGTATGGAAGCCATTACTGATGATTGGAATGATGTCTTGGAAGAGAGCATTGTACCGTACGATTCACGAATTACTATGATTATCACCATCACAAAGCCCCCGGCAAGAGACCGTATAATGTTGCCCGCTACAGAATCTCCCTAGCCATATGGTTGGGAAATCTCAATGAACTTTTCAACCACACCCGCCTCTAAAATTATGTTGAAGACAATGAGCATTCCTTGCGACAAAGGTTGACTTTCGTCCAAGGCTTTCGGCGTCACACGCTTTCGTGCTCCGCCGACAAGCCCTCACCACTATCCTCAGTGGGCAATATCATCTCATCCTGGCATGAGAATCAAACGCCGCCTACGGCACCGCCTACCACTAGGAGAAAACTTAAGGAACGAAAGCCTTTATCGGCGAACAATAGGTTATTGCTTATGTGTGCGCATTCCTCGCAGGCCGCAAACCCACAATTGGCATTGCTGAAACCGGCTTTCACGCAAAAGATATTTGATACAAAATCACAAAGCACGGAGCCATCAATTGATCCCTGGTATTCAAAATAGCTACGCTCAATGTTTTAAAAGTCAAGCCTGCAAAAATGTCAACGAGTCGCTTCGACATGATGGCAACGTCTTCGTAGCTTTCCCTCCTTTCATGCTCAGATCAGATAAACACATGCCTTTAGAGCATGCTTATAGGATTTTACATATCTCACTCATGAAGAAGGGTACTAAATGTGATTAAATTTATGCTGGCCTACTATTCTGTCACACCGATGGACGGGTATTGTAATGATCACCCGAATAATATCTCGTGAAAGTTATTTATTCGTAATGACCTTATATGTTTTGTGCGGCGTTAATCTCTCCGGCGGTCATCTGCTGAACGAAGAGAATACTTTGTGGTGGCCCTCAGCCATATGCGCCGCCGCGGTGGCTCAGCGGTTATGGTGCTCGGCTGCTGACCCGAAAGACGCGGGTTCGATCCCGGCCGCGGCGGCTGGAATTTCTTTGGAGGAGAAATTCTAGAGGCCCGTGTACTGTGCGATGTCAGTGCACGTTAAAGAACCCCAGGTGGTCGAAATTTCCGGAGCCCTCCACTACGGCGTCTCTCATAGCCTTAGTCGCTTTGGGACGTTAAACCCCATAAAACCAAACCAATCAGCCATATGCGTAAGTTAAGCTCTGCAGGAGGCACTGTCGAGTATGCGCCAACATCGTTGATGTGGTCTATGTGAGCTTTGCAGCATGCGCAATCACGAGACCAAACGGCAGGATATCATAAATTTGCGACCTTTGCTGGGGGAGAACTACCCGGACATTTTCTTCTTAGACCTTTTTTTTTCATCCAAGTGAACAGACATGCTGCAAACGCAAGTTTAAAGATTATGGTGAACAAAATACGCATGTCCACCAAATATTTTATTACCTCTTCTGTTGTCATCACTGAGCATCTGTCGCACAGCTAACAAACAGGTGGTTATATGTGTTTCGCCTTGTGAAATGTAGAAATTGAATCATACAGGCGCCTGTTGATCCTCGTGGGCAACATCTTGACAGAACAACTAATTCACTTCTGGGGGCGATTAAGGAGACCAGCGGCCAGGTAGTACCAAAGGACACCCAAACCTGCCTGCAGTTATTTTTCTTGCATTATCTCTAATTGCTTTCACTGAATGAGTAAGTATCACAGCAGGCACAGTCACCATTATGATCGCCTTAGGCGAAAAAGCTGCCACAGTGATGATACAACTAAAATATGACCGTATTGCCTATGTTCCTCTCTCTGTTTGCCATATATGTGCAACTACTCTTTGTGGTATATGTGGAATGTAGAAATAGGAAGACAATGCATGAACATCACGTGGTAGCCTACAGTTGAAACAGCAGCAGACAAGGGACAACGCGCAGCAAAGAGTGGTGACATGAGGCTACTTTGGCGCACAGATTAATATATGGGAGAAAACGTGGGAGGTAAACGCGAGGTGACAGGAATGCGCAGTCGGCATGAAACAGAACAGGTCACGTCACCACATAAATACTAAACTTGGAAAAACACAGGTAATTAACGGGATGTGTCAACCGCCAATGTAGATGAAATATTAGCAAGTGAACAACTAAAACCAATGTATGAAAACAACTTACAGCCAGTACCGCGTGTCAAATACTTCTTCACGCTAATATTACCTGAGAGACAGATTATTTGCGTTTAGAACACCTGGCCGCAATTAGGTTTATTCTGTTTCTTATATGCTTTTGACATAATCTTTTATTCCCAGGTACCCCATCGTAGCTTGCTATTAAAGTGTGCTATCATACTGCAGCAAGCTTGCAATATCTCATATTCAGGTTTCAGCCGCCGCAGTGGCTCAGTGGTCATGGTGCTCGGCTGCTGACCCAAATGACGCGGGTTCGATCTTGGCCGCGTCGGCTAGCATTTCTCCTCCAAAGAAATTCTAGAGGCCCGTGTACTGTGCGATGTCAGTGCACGGTAAAGAACCCCAGGTGGTCGAAATATGCGGAGCCCTTCACTACGGCGTCTCTCATTGCCTCAGTCGCTTTTGGACGTTAAACCCCATAAACCTAAACCATAAACCATATTCAGGTTTCTTTCCTGTGATATATGCACCACTACTCTGTAGCCTGATGCGCTAGTTGCTATTTTTGCGTTGTTTTATCACACATCAGGAGTATTAGATGAAACCATGTCAGTCTGCACCTTGAGTGGAACAAAAATATTGCTAGAACAAAAAACGCTGAAGACATGCAGAAGTTTGGTTGAGGAATAGGCTTTAAGCACAGCAACATGATACGACCCCGTGTGCGAGTATTTGCATCACCAGAATTTCGGTGGCACATGACTCTATGTGCGAGCCATAGTTTGCATAAATCGTAGCATAATTAATATATAGACATATATTCACAACTACTCTTAAATGGTACACACATTACCGGCTGTATATAAGCACGAGCAGGTGGTATTCATACGTGGTGGCAAGCCAAGGCAATGAACGACATGATGACAGATGAAATACGATTTTAATGGCTGCGGGCCTAGCGGGAGCGCTCCGTCCCGCGCTATAGCCCGCTTCTTCGTCATCTACTTCGCAGCATTATCCGGGGCCACCGAGCGGTCTTCCCGATCGATTACGTGAATTCTCAAGCATGAGCTGATGGTGAGGATGGTCAGAAAGAATAGCAGAAGATGAAAGGCTTGCCACCGGGATGGATCATATTGTCCGATGAAGATTGCCCCCGAAGTTTCAGAGCCAGCGGTCGGTCGCCCAGATGGGAAGGTCAAGGTTTATAGACTCGCCGTGCAACTTGGGCGGAAGTGCTTTTTTGGTTCTTGTCGTCGTCGGGTCATAACGGGTCTGGTCCTGGTCGCTGTGTCTTATGGTCGGGGCTGGGGACGGGGCGGAGGGGGGGGGGGGGGGAGCGGCTGGCCAGTTCTGGTCAAGTAGACCTGGAGAGAGCCGGGCGGCGGAGTCGATGTCCACTAGGCCGACCACCAAGGCGAGCAGAAGGCGGTGGTGCTCCAGGGAACAGGATGACGATGTACACCGCACCTCACACCAAATGATACGTGGTGGCAAGCCAAGGAAGCGAACGACATGATGATCGATGAAATATGATTTTTAATGGCTGCTCGCCTAGCGCAAGCGCTCCGTCCGGCGTCACAGCCCGCTTCTTCGTCATCTGCTTCGTAGCAGTATAAGGTTGGTTAATGGTTGTGTAACATTTTCGTGCTGTGTCGTAGTGCCATCTTCATGACATTGTCACTTGATCCTTACACAGTGTTAATCAAGAGTGTTTGGTCTCGATTAGGTGTTTAGGCAACAAATAGTCAGTTCATGAACTTTTTCACCTAACGTTATGCATAAAGTGTCGTCTGGAGAGCAGGAGCGGAGCGAAAATGGCTTCTAAGCAAAGCTCTTTATTTCGGCTCACTTCCACCCGCAATGGACTCTATCTCTCGGTGGCGACGTAGCAACAAGCGCGTTCGCCGATTGGTGTTTTTAGAGCTGAATTTACTGCTGATGTAAAACTTTCCACATACGGCATGCAAAGTTGATACAACAGTCTGGAACAAGCTAGTAGCGGCTCCCTCGGAATTCAGTCAATCAATCGAAGTGCATACGGTCGTATCTTGCATCACAAACAAAGCGATATGGCCGCGTGTCGGTACGTTTGAAGAACCAAGAAACAGTAGAAAGATTGGCGGCAATATATTTTATGTTCAGTGATGGCTATGGCATAAGGCTGCTTTTATAATAAAAGATTAATTACTTATTGACACCCACCCAAGCATAACCATACGGCTATAAAGGAAAGCTAAACAGCTTTCTCAGTAACATCGTAGTTAAAGAAAAATTCGTCCTGATCCTGGTTATTACAAGTCTACTCCACCTTCAGGGACTCCCCTAAACATTCGTCCAACGCTACTTTTAAAATGCAATAGTTTTGATAAAATGTAAATATAAAAATTCTTTATCCACAAAATCCTGATTCATTCCTGAACAGACTACAACAAAACCATGCATCTAATTACACCGTTACAAAGCAATATCAAAATTTTCAACCCGTCGCGTATGTCACAAAAAAGGAACGAAAAGCTCTCAACTATATAAAAACTGCACTTTGCATTATCGCATATTTTTGGGGATACATTTTGAACATGAGACGTAGCTACTGTTCCTGGCTATTTTTACTTTTATTCAATACCCGAAACGCTCACATGAGTGACGCAAGACGTTTGGAACACATTGAAGGGTTAGTCAGGTTACGAATACTGAAGTTTTGTTTATATGATCACTGGCGACATTTCAAGACCGGTAACAGGGGTACGCGGCATATTTAAAAGCATATAGCGATTAAACCTGATGCGTACTCACAGAGGAATTGCCTGACAGGCAGCCAAAAGAATATTTTGAAATATTTCTTTTGGCCTACTAATGGTTCAAAAACATGACACGAAAGGAGCCCAATCAGGGAGTACTATGTACTATGCAGGTCCTGAACTGCAAACGTGCTGTAAGCCGCCTTGAACATTGCTCCAAGGCATCTGTAGTTAATCCTAATCTTTCGTTTCTTTAGAACTCACTTTTCGCTATTTCTTCTTAGGCAAGAAATCACAGCATTACCGTGGCATGATCTTGATTTAAACCTTCTACAGTTTTTCGTATATACCAAGCTGTGCGATGAACCACTGTAAGCAAAATTGTGCAATTTCTTTTCTTACTTCTACATTATTCCTCGAAAGACGCCTATAAGAAAAACAAGAAAACCATTGCTTCTTTCATTTCACTGTTCACCTTTTCATTCACGGCTCCACTGTCCATAGGAGAGCCGTTTACGAATACAGTTAGAATTCCTTTACCACAATTATTTCAGAAAATTGCTATTCAGCGCCAACTTGTTTGCTGCCACCTCATTTCGCATCCAGGAGGTGCGACCAAGACTTGAGAATACGCCAGATAAAATGCCGTATTGACGTTTTCAAACTGCCTTTCTTTCTGCAAGCCATCACTGACGGGAATACGCTGGCTCTTGTATCGTTGGATGGCAATCCGAGAAAAACTTCTCAACACAGTTCTCGGAATTTTAATGTGAACGCATGCTCGGCTGCTTTTTTTTGCTCCTCCTCTTCTTTCCTTTCCCAAAAAATTGAGTTCGGGAAAGGACATATATCAATGCGCTGATGACGCTCTATTTTATTATCCGCCATCTATCCTTTCCCATTGTGTAAGGAAGGTTGGCATATGCTGTACGAATGATCGTTTATATATGTATTCCCTCCCGCAATTATGCCGTCATGGCACTGCACAAATGTCAACGAGCGCTAACTTGGAAGTTAGCGCTCGTTGTGTGTCCTTGCTTGTCCCCTTTCTGCTCTTGTGCTATTTTTGTTTGATATTTGCTTGAAACAGAAAATGCACGAATGGCGTGTTGCTTTACGTTCCTTCTTGTCCTTGTCCCATTCGGGCCTTTTCTATTTCAAACTCGTTGACGGCTGCGATTCGATCATATCTGCTCAGAAACGAACGGCACTACTCCTACGCAGAGACGGCGCCTACGTGGGCGCCATCTCTCGGGCTGGCGCCGTGCATGGCAAAGGGGGGTTTCAGTGGGTGCCCCATGATGACCGTACGACTTCACGCCAAGAATAGAGAAAATTTACCGGAATAGCGTGCTACTCGCCTAATTCCGAGATGTGTAATTTACATGTTCATTGTTAGTCATGTACGCCTCAGCCTAGATCTCGAAGATGCGTTTCTAAGAAACCCGTGCATTCACTAGACGCGCCTTTATTCGTGTTCAAACGTCGAGCCGTCGTGAGTGGCTCTCAAGAGTAGTGCCGCTTGTAGGGTTCCGTGAATTATGGTAGTGCGAAGCCCGTCTTTGCCTGATTGAGTGCGAAGCCTCAAAGTGTGCATTGTCTACTCAATGTATATAGTGTGCTAGATATTATTGTGATTGTTGTTTCTTTGCAATTTTTGCCAAAGTCAAGGAATAAATAAAAACAAGCCATAAAAGTGGATGTTGTTGAGTGGCTACCAAGGCTGGAACCCTTATTAACAATCAGAGAATTTTAATCTGACAAATCCAGGCCATGCCACATGGTTCATGGCAACCTGTATACGCTATTTTTACGTATTTTTATTCGTGTTTTTATATGGACGAAGCCTGGCAATAAAAAATGACTAAAAAACCCGCAGCGCCAGTGTGGAAGCGAACCCGTCTCGGTCGCCACAGGCTCTTGATCGATTCCTCGCCTTAACCCCGAATTTTTAATTCATTGAGTGCGCGTGCCCTCTGATTTTTACACAGCCCCCGAACATATCCGGCGCGTGGTGCGCAAAGCTAGAACTACCACTACTACGACGCCGACTGCTTCTCGACTGAACTAGCCTTCTCCCGTAAAAAGCATCATATTGTCACGTTGTAGTGACGGCAGTCCAGCGGTCAGGAAGACACCAGAAATACTTGCAAACGAAGCTATTTATTTGGGCTGACTTGCGCCCGCAAAAGAACTGGATCACTCGGTGGCGGCGTAAGCAACAAGCGTGCTCGTCAATTGTCGATCAACGAATGCCCGCTGCTCGCGGCATCGTTCTATTTAAAGCCGGCAAGGAAACTTCGAGATAACAGGTCGAGATCATCTAGAGTAATCTAGAAACAAAAAGATGCAGCTGTTCATGGCTGTGAACAATCGAGATTAGTCCGGTCGCTTGTCGCGTCACGAAGAAAAGTGATAACAACCCTTTCCTGCAGCCTTGAGCGTGAACGAAGAAACACTACAATCATACGTGCCAATATTGACGCGTTTGGTTGTTTCACAGTGTGGATAAAGACCTACAGGCCATTTATTTAGTCTGTAAGTGGAAGTAATAGCAAGGCTTTTTGCATTGATATTAGAAACCACGAAGTAATCAGTTGGGCCATTTACATTTCATTTTAATCCCGTGGAACTTACTACGAAGATTCAGCAGAAATGGCCATGAAGAAATCATTTCATTCGGATTGGGCTCTATTATGCGAAGCCATTAGCCTCTTGGTTCGAAAATGCTGGCTACCTCTGCTGGTTCGAAGTCGGCACGAGTCGGCAACTGGAAGTTGGCTGCGCATTGCCAGGCGGCTGTTTAACGACCAGGAATAAGGCTGTCATGTGGGTCTTCGGGTAGTTCTTATGCGCCTACGGACATCACGTTGCACGGCATCGAGAAATTCGAAATGCTTAGCTTTCTGTGGGACACATGGTTGTTTTAGCAAAACTTCTTTTTATTCCTAGCAATAGCATCAGAATGTGCATCGTAATGTGTTAACATACAACTAAATGAGGTTTGCCCGCACTATGGGCCCATCGTGGTGATATTGAGGCGATTCCACAGTTGTGCTCTTAGCGGCCTGTGCGCGAAGGGGCCCACAGAGCTCACGCGCGAAACATGCAGCGGTTACGTAGGGAGGAATATTGACGTTGCAAACATCTGCGCGTAGAGAATACAAAAAAAAAGACGTTGGATTAAAGCCTTTTCCAAATACACCAGCCAGAGCGGGCGCTTGAGGTGAGATTACAGGATCCCTGCCAATTACCTTTCCCGTATAATTTGGCAGGCAATAACAACAAAATGAAAGGAAGTGAAAAGCTTGACCAGCAGATTATAAGAAAATAGCCTAGGAACCTTTAAAATGGCACTGTTCTGGGACAGTTGATATGATTCCAAATATGGGCAAGCGTGAACTTTCGGACGCAGGGAGGAAACACAGCGCTGACTCACACCTTTTCTACTGAAAAAAGGGCGAAACGGGCGTGAATATATACAGTGGTATGAAGGCGGACAGAACGGTCGAGAGAGAGAAAAGGACATGACACAAAAATAAAACAGGAAACTTTTGAAAAGATGGTGGAGCAGCTGTCAAAACGGCAAAGCCAACCCTGTGAAAGCAGAAAATTTGACGCCGCGTTACAATTCTGTGCGCCCGTGGGCTGAGTGCCTATAGGCAGCCGAAAATCAGTTCTGAAAGCAGAAGGAGCATAAGATCCTGGCACAACCAGAAGTTTAGACATTCGCAGCGGCGTCATAAATGACACCAAACGAAAAAATATAGTAAAAAATGAAAGGAAGGAGCGCGAACAAAAAGACCCAGAAACAAAGCTAAAAGTTTAAAACTTGCAGATCGACATGAGGCTAGGAAAACGGTAAAAACTTGAAGAAATCTGCCTCGCTTCAGGTGAGGCGAGATTCCCGTAAAATATAACAAAAGCCAATTGTAGCATGGTATGACAGGACTAAAACATGATGTGCAAAATAAAAAGAGAAACATAAAAGCGATGACGAAGAGGATGCTAACAACAAATGGCGCGAAAGAATTGGTCGGTTCATGAGAAAGGGCAAACACCATGCAGGTACGCTTTTTCTTTTCCCCACAGTACAATTGACGCTGTGCTTACAGTGTTCATTCCTTTCTTATGGATGGCAAAAGCTTCGACGATCTCCCTGGCCAGCCTTTCTTTTTTTTCTTCCGAGGATCGAAATATCTAATTTGGCCGTGCATGGGTGCTTAGGCTGGCGGCAGTGTAGAACCCGGAAATCTCACATGGTTGTTGCTTCCATTGAATTTGGGTGTTCTCTAGTTCCTTCTTTCAAGCACCTGTCAGTGTGCTTTATGAAACATTTCCACTCCATTGAAATTCGACCGTCGCGACCGGGATCGAACCCGCCTTCAAATGAGTTAAAAACCATTACCCAAACCAGAACGTGTTTTTTTCTAACCCAATGCAACACAATACAAGGACAATGCACAGCTTTTGCGATTACCCCAAGCAGCAGACGAAGAATTGGCACGGCGTGAATAATGGCTGTGGCATAGGACAATTATACTCCGCATTTCCCGTCACTTGACACTGCAAAAACTGAATGAAAAGTGAAAGTATGGTAGGAGTTCCTTGTTCTTATGCGAGCTTCACTGAACTGATATCGATGAATGTTGATGGAAGGCAGACAGCTCTTTTCTCGTTCCGGGAGCGATCCGAAACTACAGCGGACGGTATCAGATACC
This sequence comes from Amblyomma mixtum, assembly GCF_055824585.1. NCBI lineage: Eukaryota > Metazoa > Arthropoda > Arachnida > Ixodida > Ixodidae > Amblyomma > Amblyomma mixtum. Next base: position 15,221,700 of record NC_143020.1, read on the forward strand.
CTTTAATAACAGCCCTATATCTGTCACGGCTATAAGCGCGGGTAACGACGAGGAAGAAGTGCATGTTCTGGCACTGGGCCCTGGCCAATCCCGCGCCGTGGGTATGTGCCATTCAGCCCGAGGACATCATCCTCAACATCACCATCATCATCACTGGGCCGCTCTTTCTTTATTGTTCGGCTTTGTGGCCATCTCAGCCTATACATACCCTCATAACCCTATTGAAATAAATTGAAATTCTCGCTATATTTTTTGCGTAGCTGCGGGCTACCCAGCAGCCATGATGGAATTCCGCTCTGGACTCCTGAGAAGTTCAGTCATGCAGATCGAAGCGTACGCTTTGCAGGCACCTGTCGCCGTGATGGTGATCACTGCGTAGTAACGCCGCCTCGAGAGATTCTACGGAGCAATCTCGACATGGATGACTGCCTCCCAATGTACGAACACGACGGTGCGCACAACAGTTCGAGACCCGATCTTTAAACTGGCCAACGTGATTTACCTAACACGTACGGCGAGAGGGTGGTTTGAGACTATCGAGGTCCAGCTCACCGGAAGGAAAGCCTACAAGCAAAAGCTCCACGATTTTTTCGGATATCAGGTAGACGGACAGCTCCTGCTAACAGGAGTTCGCGCACCGTGGACGGATGTCCACAGAGTACAATGTGGGCTAAATTCCGGACTCAGTAGCCCTAGGCATGAAAGCTGACAACACCGCGTCAGACTCTGACGCAGTTGGCGGCATGCTAAAGAGCATGCCACATGGCCGTGTACAAAGAGTGCGAAACACTGGACGGGATCATCAAGGATGGCGCCGGTTTGCACACGCGAACAGCCGGTGGATTTCCCCGCTGTTCACGCGGTTGCGGAATCCGGCTGCGATGTCGTCGTGTTAAGAATGGACCCCATCATGGTGCCTGCCGACATTTGAGAGTCTAACGTGGCTTTTGGGTCGAGAAATGGGTGCAATGCCTCTCGCTGCTCTTCAACCTCCGGCAGGGTCCCTTCATAGCATGTGGTCCGCCTAGAATTCGCCATTGTCGGGATTAAAGTTGTTTGCATCATTAGTGCCTGAGATGCTCCCAAGTGGCCCTGGGCTCGGTTCTAGCATTTCTACTAACCTAGGCATAGCGACAACTCAACCGAGTTGAGAGCTCCTGAGAGCAGAATTTGTCTTTTAACTGTCTCGCGTTTGCTCAGTCATGCCCATATGAAAGCTATTACTGATGATTTGAATGATGTCTTGGAAGAGAGCATTGTACCGTACGATTCGCGAAATACTATGATTATCACCATCACAAAGCCCCCGGCAAGAGACCGTATAATGTTGCCGGCTACAGAATCTCCCTAGCCATATGGTTGGCAAATCTCAATGAACCTGTCAACCACACCCGCCTCTAAAATTATGTTGAAGACAATGATCACTTCCTTCCGACAACTGTTGACTTTCGTCCAGGGCTTTCGGCATCACACGCTTTCGTGCTCCTCCGACCAGCCCTCACGACTAATCCCAGTGGGCAATATCATCTCATCCTGGCATGAGAATTAAATGCCGCTTATGGAACCGCCTCCCACTAGGAGAAACCTTGAGGAACGAAAGCCTTTATCGGCGAACAAAAGGTCATTGCTTATGTGTGCGCATTCCTCGCAGGCCGCAAACCCACAATAAGCATTGCTGAAACCGGCTTTCACGCAAAAGATATTTGATACAAAATCACAAAGCACGGAGCCATCAATTGATCCCTGGTATTCAAAATTGCTACGCTCAAAGTTTTAAAAGTCAAGCCTGAAAAAATTTCAACGAGTCGCTTCGAGATGATGGCAACGTCTTCGTAGCTTTCCCTCCTTTCATGCTCAGATCAGATAAACACATGCCTTTAGAGCATGCTTATAGGATTTTATATATCTCACTCATGAAGAAGGGTAATAAATGTGATTAAATTTATGCTGGCCTACTATTCTGTCACACCGATGGACGGATATTGTAATGATCACCCGAATAATATCTTGTGAAAGTTATTTTTTCGTAATGACCTTATGTGTTTTGTGCGGCGTTAATCTATCCGGCGGTCATCTGCTGAACGAAGAGAATACTTTGTGGTGGCCCTCAGCCATATGCGTAAGTTAAGCCCTGCAGGAGGCACTGTCGAGTACGCGCCAACATCGTTGATGTGGTCTATGTGAGCTTTGGAGCATGCGCAATCACGAGACCAAACGGCAGGATATCATAAATTTGCGACCTTTGCTGGGGGAGAACTACCCGGACATTTTTTCTTAGACCTTTTTTTTTTCATCCAAGTGAACAGACATGCTGCAAACGCAAGTTTAAAGATTATGGTGAAAAAAATACGCATGTCCACCAAATATTTTATTACCTCTTTTGTTGTCATCACTGACCATCTGTCGCACAGCTAACAAACAGGTGGTTATATGTGTTTCGCCTTGTGAAATGTAGAAATTCAACCGTACAGGCGCCTGTTGATCCTGGTGGGCAACATCTTGACAGAACAACTAATTCACTTCTTGGGGCGATTAAGGAGACCAGCGGCCAGGTGGCACCAAAGGACACCCATACCTGCCTGCAGTTATTTTTCTTGCATTATCTCTAATTGCTTTCACTGAATGAGTAAGTATCACAGCAGGCACAGTCGCCATTATGAACGTCTTAGACGAAAAAGCTGCCACAGTGATGATACAACTAAAATATGACCGTATTGCCTATGTTCCTCTCTCTGTTTGCCATATATGTGCAACTAATCTTTGTGGTATATGTGGAATGTAGAAATAGGAAGACAATGCATGAACATCACGTGGTAGCCTGCAGTTGAAACAGCAGCAGACAAGGGACAACGCGCCGCAAAAAGTGGTGACATGAGGATACTTTGGCGCACAGATTAATATATGGAAGAAAACGTGGGAGGTAAACGCGAGGCGACAGGAATGCGCAGTCGGCATGAAACAGAATAGGTCACGTCACCACATAAATACTGAACTTGGAAAAACATAGTTAATTAACGGGATGTGTAAACCGCCAATGTAGATGAAATATTAGCAAGTGAACAACTAAAACCAACGTATGAAAACACCTTACAGATAGTACCGTGTGTCAAATAGTTTTTCACCCTAATAATACCTGAGAGATAGATTATTTGCGTTTAGAACACCTGGCCGCAATTAGGTTTATTCTGTTTCTTATATGCTTTTAATATAATCTTTTATTCCCAGGTACCGCATCTTAGCTTGCTATTAAAGTGTGCTATCATACTGCAGCAAGTTTGCAATATCTCATATTCAGGTTTCAGCCGCCGCAGTGGCTCAGTGGTCATGGTGCTCGGCTGCTGACACAAATGACGCGGGTTCGATCTCGGCCGCGTCGGCTAGCATTTCTCCTCCAAAGAAATTCTAGAGGCCCGTGTACTGTGCCATGTCAGTGCACGGTAAAGAACCCCAGGTGGTCGAAATATGCGGAGCCCTTAACTACTGCGTCTCTCATAGCCTCAGTCGCTTTGGGACTTTAAACCTCATAAACCTAAACCATAAACCATATTCAGGTTTCTTTCCTGTGATATATGCACCACTACTACTACTTAGCCTGATGCGCTAGTTGCTATTTTTGTGTTGTTTTATCACACATCAGGAGCTTGAGATGAAACCATGTCAGTCTGCGCCTTGAGCGAAAAAAAAAATTGCTAGAACAAAAAACGCTGAAGACATGCAGTAGTTTTGTTGAAGAATAGTCTTTAAGTTCAGCAGCATGATATGACCCCATGTGCGAGCATTTCCATCACCTGAATTTCGGTGGCAAATGACTCTATGTGCGAGCCATAGTTTGCATAAATCGTAGCATAATTAATATATAGACATATATTCACAACTACTCTTAAATGGTACATACATTACCGCCTGTGTATCAGCACGAGCAGGTGGTATTCATACGTGGTGGCAAGCCAAGGCAGTGAACGAAATGATGACAGATGAAGTACGATTTTAATGGCGGCGGGCCTAGCGCGAGCGCTCCGTCCCGCGCTATAGCCCGCTTCTTCATCATCTACTTCGCAGCAATATCCGGGGCCACCGAGCGGTCGTCCCGATCGATTACGTGAATTCTGAAGCATGAGCTGACGGTGAGGATGGTCAGAAAGAATAGCAGAAGATTAAAGGCTTGCCACCACGATGGATCAGATTGTCCGATGAAGATTGCCCCCGGAGGTTCAGGTCCAGCGGTCGGTCGCCCAGATGGGAAGGTCAAGGTTTATAGACTCGCCGTGCAACTTTTGCGGAAGTGCTCTCTTGGTTCTTGTCGTGGTCGGGTCATAACGGGTCTGGTCCTGGTCGCTGTGTCTTATGGTCGGGGCTGGGGACGGGGTGGGGAAAAGCGGCTGGTCAGTTCTGGTCAAGTAGAGCTGGAGAGAGCCGGGCGGCGGAGTCCATGTCCACTAGGCCGACCACCAAGGCGAGCAGAAGGCGGCGGTGCTCCAGGGAACAGGATGACGATGTACACTGCACCTCACACCAAATGATACGTGGTGGCAAGCCAAGGAAGCGAACGACATGATGATCGATGAAATATGATTTTTAATGGCTGCTGGCCTAGGGCAAGTGCTCCGTCCGGCGTCACAGCCCGCTTCTTCGTCATCTGCGTCGTAGCAGTATAAGGCTGGTTAATGGTTGTGTAACATTTTCGTGCTGTGTCGTAGTGCCATCTTCATGACATTGTCACTTGATCCTTACACAGTGTTAATCAAGAGTGTTTGGTCTCGATTAGGTGTTTAGGCAACAAATAGTCAGTTCACTTTTTCACCTAACGTTATGCATAAAGTGTCGTCTGGAGAGCAGGAGCGGAGCGAAAATGGCTTCTAAGCAAAGCTCTTTATTTGGGCTCACTTCCACCCGCAATGGACTCAATCTCTCGGTGGCAACGTAGCAACAAGCGCGTTCGCCGATTGGTGTTTTTAGAGCTGAATTTACTGCTGATGTAAAACTTTCCACATACGGCATGCAAAGTTGATACAACAGTCTGGAACAAGCTAGTAGCGGCTCCGTCTGAATTCAATCAATCAATCGAAGTACATACGGTCGTATCTTGCATCACAAACAAAGCGATATGGCCGCGTGTCGGCACGTTTGAAGAACCAAGAGTAAAGTTTCACAGGTTCTTTATCTTCCTTCGCACCAGGGGTGCCCCGCCAGAGACGGTTTGTTCCAACTGGAAGACTGAAGCTTCTTTCTTCGCACCAGGGGTGCCCCGTCAAAGACGGTCTCTCGATGAATAGAGATGCAGGGATAAAGGGAAAACATATGTACAGTTTATGTACAGCAATTTACATTAGATACAAATTAGATACAATGGCAAAAAGACAAACAACCAAAAAGGCGGAACTGGCTAATACTAGGGGAGGCCCCTACTCGGCGTGGCCGAAGATGCGTAGCATCTCACCTTAGCGCAGAACCCCGCTTCCAGCTCCGGGGCCCGGTTTTAAAGCCCTAAAGGCCCGGCCCACATTTCGTAGCTCCCAATCATGTTGTGCTCTTAACAAGATTGGTTCTTCATGGCCAGCCCTCCGGCTTCAAAAAGGTAAACCACCCTCTCTACCACTAAATAAACATAAAAACAAACACAAATACACCTTCGTGCCAGCACGTGCGCGAATCGGTACCGCGGGGTGGGGGGACACCCGCACTTGCCGGCGCGTTCGCGAGCGACCGCGTTCCAAGAAAAGAGACGCTTCGCTTTGAGCGCCCCCAGCCGCGTTCCGATGACCCCGCGTACACTACCGATCCCTTACACGCCCTTCCCAAGATTATACAAAGGGCTCAAATGCCACTTTTAGAATTATAACAAGAAGGGATCGGTACGGGTCACAAAACCACCCTGTGGGTGACATACCGCAGCTACACCAGCGCTGGCACCAACAAAACCAAAAGCAAAATGCAAAATGCACACACAACATAAGCAAATTCCACAAATACACACGGTGGCATGCCTGCCGTGCGCCGTAACACGGCGTCCAAATTGTTGCGTTGCACCCAGTTCACCAGCATGCACACCCGCGTCCTGCTCGACACACACACACCGACACTCGCAACTAGAGCGTTCAGTAGCACTGATACGGGCTCCGAAGCGGCCACGTGAGCCTCCTTGGTCTCACCGAGCGTCCCTGTGTGAGTTCGAGCCACCACGCGTCTCAACCGACACGATCAACGCCCAATGGCTACTATGCTCATTAGGCCGGTGCCACAGCGGGGCAAGAATTCAAAAATTGCTGCCCTCCAGGATCGAAAACAACGTCCTGATCCTCGATAAGTCCAAATACTTCAGCACGCGACGCACTTGAGGGCAAGCTTTCTCCGGCGCGCCAGCTCGAAACGCGTACTGCGTGAGGAACATAGTCCCTGTCCAGCCTAATCATGTCAGTGCGGGCACTTTTGCCACACGTGATTTGGCGTTCTGCAGCACGGGACGTACTGTTCCCCGCGCCGACTTCCACCCTGAAAGCCACGCACCTGCCTCCTGTTACTCTGCCTCGCTTGGAGCCATTTGTACCTTTACTGCACGGGCAAACCTTGAAATTGCCGCTCCGCGATTGATCGGCGCTTGCCGGCTTCGTGGCATAGTCTGAGGCCGCATGAGCCCCCTCGCAGTCGCTGGACCCTAATTTGCATTCTGGCAAGTCGCCACGCATTTCCTCGAAGGACCTGGTGGGACACCCGCCGGGTGGGTTCAACTGCGCAGCGCTCGGTCCCGTCGGCCCATCAGGCCAACCTTCGTTCTTTGCCTCGGATGGAAGGTTCCTGGCATCAATAGCGCTATGGGACACTTTATTCCCTATGCCAGACACGGTGTGCCGCTGCGGCAACGCTAGACTTCCTTCGTGCACTCGCTCGCCGATCTGGCGTCTGTCTTCACTGACCGTTTCCTGCTGCACGAAATGCTCTTTTTCGCAGCTTGCTTGTGACCGAGTTTTTATTCCTGAACTCGCGTCCGCGTCCCTGGTGTCATTTGGGGTAGAGCTAACCTGTGTAGCTGGATCGTCGGAGTGCGCGTTCACCGCCTCTAATACCGCGACGCTGCGTTCCGTCACGATACTTTCTTCAACTGCTACTCCAGCTTCGCAGAAATCTGGCTCACTTTTTACTTCTGCCTGGCTGTTTTCTTGACCTGTGCTTGACCTGTGCCTTTGCCTTCCAGCACTGGCGTCCTCTCCAATCGGGACTCGGAGCAGTTCTCCCTGGCTAGTTGGCTAGCTCTCCTAGACTATTTCAGCTTAGCCAGCTCGAGCTCTAGCTGCTGGCGCCTTGCTTCTAACGCCTGCAAATCCGGAGGTTTTTCCGCGCATAGCGGCGCCTTTCCTCCATTCACTTTTGCAAGCTCAGCCTGATAATAAGCTAAGCGCGCCTTCGCCAATTCTACTCGGTACTTCACATCGAGTGTGGGCCGGCATGGATAACTCTCCATACCGCCGTCTGTATCCCTCAACTGCCCTACCGGCTCGAACACATGCACAGGGACGCTAACAATGCGACGAAGGAAACTCACAGTTTCGATGCGTCGATCCGCATTGCCAGCTCCTTGGCGTCGCAGTCCACCGCCACTTTCCCCGGACGCTGCGATGAGCTGTCGCACGCCGCTGGTCCGCCGCCGGTGACCAAGTTATCGACGCGCTGCTTTTCTGGACCGTATGCAGTCCCGCGTCGATGGACTACTGCCGTGGTCCTTGCGTCCTTGCAGCCGTCTCTCCGCAGGTCCTTTCTCTAACGCTGCTGTTGCCTGATCGTCGCCTTTCTCCCTGCGTTCAATCTTCTTCCTGCGCCGTCTTCCGATGGCCGCAGGATCCTGTCGACTGCGCCAGTAAAGTTCCACAGGTTCTTTCGTCTTCCTTGCACCAGGGGTGCCCCGTCAGAGACGGTTTGTTCCAACTGGAAGACTGAAGCCTCTTTCTTCGCACCAGGGGTGCCCCGTCAGAGACGGTCTCTCGATGAGTCGAGACGCAGGGTTAAAAAAAGGAATAACTGAAGATTTATATACAGTTATTTACAATCATATACAAGTTAAGGCACTGAGACAAATTAAACGGCAAAGAGATACACAACAATAAAAAGGTGGAACTGGCTAATACTAGGGGAGTCCCCTACTCGGCGTGGCCGAAGATGCGTAGCATCTCACCTTAGCTCAGAACCCCGCTTCCAGCTCCGGGGCCCGGTTTTAAAGCCCTAAAGGCCCGGCCCACATTTCGTAGCTCCCAATCATGTTGTGCTCTTAACATGATTGGTTCTTCATGGCCAGCACTCCGGCTTCAACAAGGTAAACCACCCTCTCTACCACTAAATAAACATAAAAACAAACACAAATACACCTTCGTGCCAGTACGTGCGCGAATCGGTACCGCCGGGTGGGGGGACACCCGCACTTGCCGGCGTGTTCGCGAGCGACCGCGTTCCAAGAAAGGAGACGCTTCGCTTTGAGCGCCCCCAGCCGCGTCCGATGACCCCGCGTACACTACCTATCCCTTACACCATGAAACAGTAGAAAGATTGGCGGCAATATATTTTATGTTCAGTGATGGCTATGGCATAAGGCTGCTTTTATAATAAAAGATTAATTACTTATTGACACCCACCCAAGCATAACCATACGGCTATAAAGGAAAGCTAAACAGCTTTCTCAGTAACATCGTAGTTAAAGAAAAATTCGTCCTGATCCTGGTTATTAGAAGTCTACTCCACCTTCAGGGACTCCCCTAAACATTCGTCCAACGCTACTTTTAAAATGCAATAGTTTTGATAAAATGTAAATATAAAAATTCTTTATCCGCAAAATCCTGATTCATTCCTGAACAGACTACAACAAAACCATGCATCTAATTACACCGTTACAAAGCAATATCAAAATTTTCAACCTGTCGCGTGTCTCACAAAAAAGGAACGAAAAGCTGCCAACTATATAAAAACTGCACTTTCCATTATCGCATATTTTTGGGGATACATTTTGAACATGAGACGTAACTACTGTTCCTGGCTATTTTTACTTTTATTCAATACCTGAAACGCTCACATGAGTGACGCAAGACGTTTGGAACACATTGAAGGGTTAGTCAGGGTACGAATACTGAAGTTTTGTTTATATGATCACTGGCGACATTTCAAGACCGGTAACAGGGGTACGCGGCATATTTAAAAGCATATAGCGATTAAACCTGATGCGTACTCACAGAGGAATTGTCTGACAGGCAGCCAAAAGAATATTTTGAAATATATCTTTTGGCCTACTAATGGCTCAAAAACATGACACGAAACGAGCCCAATCAGGGAGTACTATGTACTATGCAGGTCCTGAACTGCAAACGTGCTGTAAGCCGTCTTGATCATTGCTCCAAGGCATCTGTAGTTAATCCTAATCTTTCGTTTCTATAGAACTCACTTTTTCCCAATTTCTTCCTAGGCAAGAAATCACAGCATTACCGTGGCATGGTCTTGATTTAAACCTTCTACAGTTTTTCGTATATACCAAGCTGTGCGATGAACCACTTTAAGCAAAATCGTGCAATTTCTTTTCTTACTTCTACATTACTCCTCGAAAGATGCCTATAAGAAAAATAAGAAAACCATTGCTTCTTTCATTCCACTGTTCACCTTTTCATTCACGGCTCCACTGTCCATAGGAGAGTCGTTTACGAATACAGTTAGAATTCCTTTACCACAATTATTTCAGAAAACTGCTATTCATCCCCAACTTGTTTGCTGCCACCTCATTTCGCATCCAGGAGGCGCGACCAAGACTTCAGAATACGCGAGATAAAATGCCGTATTGACGTTTCAAACTGCCTTTCTTTCTGCACGCCATCACTGACGGGAATACGCTGGCTCTTGTATCGTTGGATGGCAATCCGAGAAAAACTTCTGAACACAGTTCTCGGAATTGTAATGTGAACGCATGCTCGGCTGCTATTTTTTGCTCCTCCTCTTCTTTCCTATCCCAAACAAGTGAGTTCGGGAAAGGACATATATCAATGCGCTGATGACGCTCTTTTTTATTATCTGCCATCAATCCTTTCCCATTGTGTAAGGAAAGTTGGCATATGCTGTACGAATGATCGTTTATATATGTATTCCCTCCCGCAATTATGCCGTCATGGCACTGCAGAAATGTCAACGAGCGCTAACTTGGAAGTTAGCGCTCGTTGTGTGTCCTTGCTTGCCCCCTTTCTGCTCTTGTGCTATTTTTGTTTGATATTTGCTTGAAACAGAAAATGCACGAATGGCGTGTTGCTTTACGTTCCTTCTTGTCCTTGTCCCATTCGGGCCTTTTCTATTTCAAACTCGTTGACGGCTGCGATTCGATCACATCTGCTCAGAAACGAACGGCACTACTCCTACGCAGAGACGGCGCCTACGTGGGCGCCATCTCTCGGGCTAGCGCCGTGCATGGCAAAGGGGGGTTTCAGCGGGTGCCCCATGATGACCGTACGACTTCACGCCAAGAATAGAGAAAATTTACCGGAATAGCGTGCTACTCGCTTAATTCCGAGATGTGTAATTTACATGTTCATTGTTAGTCATGTACGCCTCAGCCTAGATCTCGAAGATGCGTTTCTAAGAAACCCGTGCATTCACTACACGCGCCTTTATTGGTGTTCAAACGCCGAGCCGTCGTGAGCGGCTCTAAAGAGTAGTGCCGCTTGTAGGGTTCGGTGAATTATAGTAGTGCGAAGCCCGTCTTTGCCTGATTGAGTGCGAAGCCTCAAAGTGTGCATTGTCTACTCAATGTATATAGTGTGCTAGATATTATTGTGATTTTTGTTTCTTTGAAATTTTTGCCAAAGTCAAGGAATAAATAAAAACAAGCCATAAAAGTGGATGTTGTTGAGTGGCTACCAAGGCTGGAACCCTTGTTAACGATCAGAGAATTTTAATCTGACAAATCCAGGCCGTGCCACATGGTTCATGGCAACCTGTATACGCTATTTGTACGTATTTTTATTCGTGGTTTTATATGGACGAAGCCTGGCAATAAAAAATGACTACAAAAACCCGCAGCGCCAGTGTGGAAGCGAACCCGTCTCGGTCGCCACAGGCTCTTGATCGATTCCTCGCCTTAACCCCGAATTTTTAATTCATTGAGTGCGCGTGCCCTCTAATTTTTACACAGCCCCCGAACATATCCTGCGCGTAGTGCGCAAAGCTAGAACTACCACTACTACGACGCCGACTGCTTCTCGACTGAACGAGCCTTCTCGCGTAAAAAGCATCATATTGTGACGTTGTAGTGACGGCAGTCCAGCGGTCAGGAAGACACCAGAAATACTTGCAAACGAAGCTCTTTATTTGGGCTGACTTGCGCCCGCAAAAGAACTGGATCACTTGGTGGCGGCGTAAGCAACAAGCGTGCTCGTCAATCGTCGATCAACGAATGCCCGCTGCTCGCGGCATCGTTCTATTTAAAGCCGGCAAGGAAACTTCCAGATAACAGGTCGAGATCATCTAGAGTAATCTAGAAACAAAAAGATGCAGCTGTTTATGGCTGTGAACAATCGAGATTAGTCCGGTCGCTTCTCGCGTCACGAAGAAAAGTGATAACAACCCTTTCCTGCAGCCTTGAGCGTGAACGAAGAAACACTACAATGATACGTGCCAATATTGACTCGTTCGGTTGTTTCACAGTGTGGATAAAGACCTACAGGCCATTTATTTAGTCTGTAAGTGGAAGTAATAGTAAGGCTTTTTGCATTGATATTAGAAACCACGAAGTAATCAGTTGGGCCATTTACATTTCATTTTAATCCCGTGGAACTTACTACGAAGATTCAGCAGAAATGGCCATGAAGAAATCATTTCATTCGGATTGGGCTCTATTATGCGAAGCCATTAGCCTCTTGGTTCGAAAATGCTAGCTACCTCTGCTGGTTCGAAGTCGGCACGAGTCGGCAACTGGAAGTTGGCTGCGCATTGCCAGGCGGCTGTTTAACGACCAGGAATAAGGCTGCCATGTGGGTCTTCGGGTAGTTCTTTTGCGCCTACGGACATCACATTACACGGCATCGAGAAATTCGAAATGCTTAGCGTTTCTGTGGGACACATGGTAGTTTCCTTCTTTTTATTCCTAGCAATAGCATCAGAATGTGCATCGTAATGTTGTAACATACAACTAAATGAGGTTTGCCCGCACTATGGGCCCATCGTGGTGATATTAAGGCGATTCCACAGTTGTGCTCTTAGCGGCCTGTGCGCGAAGGGGCCCACAGAGCTCACGCGCGAAACATGCAGCGGTTACGTAGGGAGGAATATTGACGTTGCAAACATCTGCGCGTAGAGAATACAAAAAAAAAGACGTTGGATGAAAGCCTTTTCCAAATACACCAGCCAGAGCGGGCGCTTGAGGTGAGATTACAGGATCCCTGCCAATTACCTTTCCCGTATAATTTGGCAGGCAATAACAACAAAACGAAAGGAAGTGAAAAGCTTGACCAGCAGATTATAAGCAAATAGCCTAGGAACCTTTAAAATGGCACTGTTCTGGGAGAGTTGATATGATTCCAAATATGGGCAAGCGTGAACTTTCGGACGCAGGGAGGCAACACAGCGCTGACTCACACCTTTTCTACTGAAAAAAGGGGCGAAACGGGCGTGAATATATACAGTGGTATGAAGGCGGACAGAACGGTCGAGAGAGAGAAAAGGACATGACACAAAAATAAAACAGGAAACTTTTGAAAAGATGGTGGAGCAGCTGTCAAAACGGCAAAGCCAACCCTGTGAAAGCTGAAAACTTGACGCCGCGTTACAATTCTGTGCGCCCGTGGGCTCAGTGCCTACAGGCAGCCGAAAATCAGTTCTGAAAGCAGAAGGAGCATAAGATCCTGGCACAACCAGAAGTTTAGACATTCGCAGCGGCGTCATAAATGACACCAAACAAAAAAATATAGTAAAAAATAAAAGGAAGCAGCGCGAACAAAAAGACACAGAAACAAAGCTAAAAGTTTAAAACTTGCAGATAGACATGAGGCTAGGAAAACGGTAAAAACTTGAAGAAATCTGCCTCGCTTCAGGTGACGCGAGATTCCCGTAAAAAATAACAAAAGCCAATTGTAGCATGGTTTGACTGGACTAAAACATGATGTGCAAAATAAAAAGAGAAACATAAAAGCGATGACGAACAGGATGCTAACAACAAATGGCGCGAAAGAATTGGTCGGTTCATGAGAAAGGGCAAACACCATGCAAGTACGCTTTTTCTTTTCCCCACAGTACAATTGACGCTGTGCTTACAGTGTTCATTCCTTTCTTATGGATGGCAAAAGCTTCGACGATCTCCCTGGCCAGCCTTTCTTTTTTTTTCTTCCGAGGATCGAAATATCTAATTTGGCCGTGCATGGGTGCTTAGGCTGGCGGCAGTGTAGAACCCGGAAATCTCACATGGTTGTTGCTTAAATTGAGTTTGGATGTTCTCTAGCTCCTTCTTTCAAGCACCTGTCAGTGTGCTTTATGAAACATTTCCACTCCATTGAAATTCGACCGTCGCGACCGGGATCGAACCCGCCTTCAAATGAGTTAAAAAACCATTACCCAAACCAGAACGTGTTTTTTTCTAACCCAATGCAACACAATGCAAGGGCAATGCACAGCTTTTGCGATTACCCCAAGCAGCAGACGAAGAAACGGCACGGCGTGAATAATGGCTGTGGCATAGGACAATTATACTCCGCATTTCCCGTCACTTGACACTGCAAAAACTGAATGAAAAGTGAAAGTATGGTAGGAGTTCCTTGTTCTTATGCGAGCTTCATTGAACTGATATCGATGAATGTTGATGGAAGGCAGACAGCTCTTTTCTCGTTCCGGGAGCGATCCGAAACTACAGCGGACGGTATCAGATACCCTTTAATAACAGCCCTATATCTGCCACGGCTATAAGCGCGGGTAACGACGAGGAAGAAGTGCATGTTCTGGCACTGGGCCCTGGCCAATCCCCCGCCGTGGGTATGTGCCATTCAGCCCGAGGACATCATCCTCAACATCACCATCATCATCACTGGGCCGCTCTTTCTTTATTGTTCGGCTTTGTGGCCATCTCAGCCTATACATACCCTCATAACCCTATTGAAATGAATTGAAATTCTCGCTATATTTTTTGCGTAGCTGCGGGCTACCCAGCAGCCATGATGGAATTCCGCTCCGGATTCCTGAGAAGTTCAGTCATGCAGCTCGAAGCGTACGCTTTGCAGGCATCTGTCGCCGTGATGGTGATCACTGCGTAGTCACGCCGCCTCGAGAGATTCTACGGAGCAATCTCGACATGGATGACTGCCTCCCAATGTACGAACACGACGGTGCGCACAACAGTTCGAGACCCGATCTTTAAACTGGCCAACGTGATTTACCTAACACGTACTGCGAGAGGGTGGTTTGAGACTATTGAGGTCCAGCTCACCGGAAGGAAAGCCTACAAGCAGAAGCTCCACGATTTTTTCGGATATCAGGTAGACGGACAGCTCCTGCTAACAGGAGTTCGCGTACCGTGGACGGATGTCCACAGAGTACAATGTGGGCTAAATTCCGGACTCAGTAGCCCTAGGCATGAAAGCTGACAACACCGCGTCAGACTCTGACGCAGTTGGCGGCATGCTAAAGAGCATGCCACATGGCCGTGTACAAAGAGTGCGAAACACTGGACGCGATCATCAGAGTATGGCGCCGGTTTGCACACGCGAACAGCCGGTGGATTTCCCCGCTGTTCACGCGGTTGCGGAATGCGGCTGCGATGTCGTCGTGTGAAGAATGGACCCCATCATGGTGCCTGCCGACATTTGAGAGTCTAACGTGGCTTTTGGGTCGAGAAATGGGTGCAATGCCTCCCGCTGCTCTTCAACCTCCGGCAGGGTCCCTACATAGCATGTGGTCCGCCTAGAATTCGCCATTGTCGGGATTAAAGTTGTTTGCATCATTAGTGCCTGAGATGCTCCCAAGTGGCCCTGTGCTCTGTTCTGGCATTTCTACTAACCTAGGCATAGCGACAACTCAACCGAGTTGAGAGCTCCTGAGAGCAGAATTTGTCTTTTAACTGTCTCGCGTTTGCTCAGTCATGCCCATATGGAAGCCATTACTGATGATTTGAATGATGTCTTGGAAGAGAGCATTGTACCGTACGATTCGCGAAATACTGTGATTATCACCATCACAGAGCCCCCGGCAAGAGACCGTATAATGTTGCCGGCTACAGTATCTCCCTAGCCATATGGTTGGCAAATCTCAATGAACTTGTCAACCACACCCGCCTCTAAAATTATGTTGAAGACAATGATCACTTCCTTCCGACAACTGTTGACTTTCGTCAAGGGCTTTCGGCATCACACGTTTTCGTGCTCCTCCGACCAGCCCTCACGACTAATCCCAGTGGGCAATATCATCTCATCGTGGCATGAGAATTAAACGCCGCTTGTGGTACCGGCTGCCACTAGGAGAAACCTTGAGGAACGAAAGCCTTTATCGGCGAACAAAAGGTCATTGCTTATGTGTGCGCATTCCTCGCAGGCTGCAAACCCACAATAAGCATTGCTGAAACCGGCTTTCACGCAAAAGATATTTGCTACAAAATCACAAAGCACGGAGATATCAATTGATCCCTGGCATTCAAAATTGCTACGCTCAAAGTTTTAAAAGTCAAGCCTGAAAAAATGTCAACGAGTCGCTTCGACATGATGGCAACGTCTTCGTAGCTTTCCCTCCTTTCATGCTCAGATCAGATAAACACATGCCTTTAGAGCATGCTTATAGGATTTTATATATCTCACTCATGAAGAAGGGTAGTAAATGTGATTAAATTTATGCGGGCCTACTATTCTGTCACACCGATGTACGGATATTGTAATGATCACCCGAATAATATCTCGTGAAAGTTATTTATTCGTAATGACCTTATGTGTTTTGTGCGGCGTTAATCTCTCCAGCGGTCATCTGCTGAACGAAGAGAATACTTTGTGATGGCCCTCAGCCATATGCGTAAGTTAAGCACTGCAGGAGGCACTGTCGAGTACGCGCCAACATCGTTGATGTGGTCTATGTGAGCTTTGCAGCATGCGCAATCACGAGACCAAACGGCAGGATATCATAAATTTGCGACCTTTGCTGGGGGAGAACTACCCGGACATTTTCTTCTTAGACCTTTTTTTTCATCCAAGTGAACAGACATGCTGCAAACGCAAGTTTAAAGATTATGGTGAAAAAAATACGCATGTCCACCAAATATTTTATTACCTCTTTTGTTGTCATCACTGAGCATCTGTCGCACAGCTAACAAGCAGGTGGTTATATGTGTTTCGCCTTGTGAAATGTAGAAATTCAACCGTACAGGCGCCTGTTGATCCTGGTGGGCAACATCTTGACAGAACAACTAATTCACTTCTTGGGGCGGTTAAGGAGACCAGCGGCCAGGTGGCACCAAAGGACACCCATACCTGCCTGCAGTTATTTTTCTTGTATTATCTCTAATTGCTTTCACTGAATGAGTAAGTATCACAGCAGGCACAGTCGCCATTATGAACGTCTTAGACGAAAAAGCTGCCACAGTGATGATACAACTAAAATATGACCGTATTGCCTATGTTCCTCTCTCTGTTTGCCATATATGTGCAACTAATCTTTGTGGTATATGTGGAATGTAGAAATAGGAAGACAATGCATGAATATCACGTGGTAGCCTACAGTTGAAACAGCAGCAGACAAGGGACAACGGGCAGCAAAGAGTGGTGACATGAGGATACTTTGGCGCACAGATTAATATATGGAAGAAAACGTGGGAGGTAAACGCGAGGCGACAGGAATGCGCAGTCGGCATGAAACAGAACAGGTCACGTCACCACATAAATACTGAACTTGGAAAAACATAGGTAATTAACGGGATGTGTAAACCGCCAATGTAGATGAAATATTAGCAAGTGAACAACTAAAACCAATGTAGGAAAACACCTTACAGACAGTACCGTGTGTCAAATACTTTTTCACGCTAATAGTACCTGAGAGACAGATTATTTGCGTTTAGAACACCTGGCCGCAATCAGGTTTATTCTGTTTCTTATATGCTTTTAATATAATCTTTTATTCCCAGGTAGCGCATCGTAGCTTGCTAATGAAGTGTGCTATCATACTGCAGCAAGTTTGCGATATCTCATATTCAGGTTTCAGCCGCCGCAGTGGCTCAGTGGTCATGGTGCTCGGCTGCTGACCCAAATGACGCGGGTTCGATCTCGGCCGCGTCGGCTAGCATTTCTCCTCCAAAGAAATTCTAGAGGCCAGTGTACTGTGCGATGTTAGTGGACGGTAAAGAACCCCAGGTGGTCGAAATATGCGGAGCCCTTAACTACTGCGTCTCTCATAGCCTCAGTCGCTTTGGGACTTTAAACCTCATAAACCTAAACCATAAACCATATTCAGGTTTCTTTCCTGATATATATGCGCCACTACTCTGTAGCCTGATGCGCTAGTTGCTATTTTTGTGTTGTTTTATCACAAATCAGGAGCTTGAGATGAAACCATGTCAGTCTGCACCTTGAGCGAAAAAAAAATATTGCTAGAACAAAAAACACTGAAGACATGCAGAAGTTTTGTTGAAGAATAGGCTTTAAGTACAGCAGCATGATATGACCCTATGTGCGAGAATTTCCATCACCTGAATTTCGGTGGCAAATGACTCTATGTGCGAGCCATAGTTTGCATAAATCGTAGCATAATTAATATATAGACATATATTCACAACTACTCTTAAATGGTACACACATTACCGCCTGTGTATCAGCACGAGCAGGTGGTATTCATACGTGTGGGAAGCCAAGGCAGTGAACGAAATGATGACAGATGAAATACGATTTTAATGGCTGCGGGCCTAGCGCGAGCGCTCCGTCCCGCACTATAGCCCGCTTCTTCATCATCTATTTCGCAGCATTATCCGGGGCCACCGAGCGGTCGTCCCGATCGATTACGTGAATTCTCAAGCATGAGCTGACGGTGAGGATGGTCAGAAAAAATAGCAGAAGATTAAAGGCTTGCCACCACGATGGATCAGATTGTCCGATGAAGATTGCCCCCGGAGGTTCAGGGCCAGCGGTCGGTCGCCCAGATGGGAAGGTCAAGGTTTATAGACTCGCCGTGCAACTTGGGCGGAAGTGCTCTCTTGGTTCTTGTCGTGGTCGGGTCATAACGGGTCTGGTCCTGGTCGCTGTGTCTTATGGTCGGGGCTGGGGACGGGGCGGGGGGGAAAGCGGCTGGTCAATTCTGGTCAAGTAGAGCTGGAGAGAGCCGGGCGGCGGAGTCCATGTCCACTAGGCCGACCACCAAGGCGAGCAGAAGACGACGGTGCTCCAGGGAACAGGATGACGATGTACACCGCACCTCACACCAAATGATACGTGGTGGCAAGCCAAGGAAGCGAACGACATGATGATCGATGAAATATGATTTTTAATGGCTGCGGGCCTAGCGCAAGCGCTCCATCCGGCGTCACAGCCCGCTTCTTCGTCATCTGCTTTGTAACAGTATAAGGCTGGTTGATGGTTGTATAACATTTTCGTGCTGTGTTCTAGAGGCATCTTCATGACATTGTCACTTGATTCTTACACAGTGTTAATCAAGAGTGTTTGATCTCGATTAGGTGTTTAGGCAACAAATAGTCACTTCACTGTTTCACCTAACGTT
Organism: Amblyomma mixtum; assembly: GCF_055824585.1. Classification (NCBI taxonomy): domain Eukaryota; kingdom Metazoa; phylum Arthropoda; class Arachnida; order Ixodida; family Ixodidae; genus Amblyomma; species Amblyomma mixtum. Next base: position 15,240,381 of record NC_143020.1, read on the forward strand.
ATGCATCAAGTGTCGTCTGGAGAGCCGGAACAGAGCGAAAAGGGCTTCTAAGCAAAGCGCTTTATTTGGGCTCACTTCCACCCGCAATGGACTCAATCTCTCGGTGGCGACGTAGCAACAAGTGCGCTCGACGATTGGTGTTTTTAGAGCTGAATTTACTGCTGATATAAAACTTTCCTCATACGGCATGCAAAGTTGATACAACAGTCTGGAACAAGCTAGTAGCGGCTCCGTCTGAATTCAGTCAATCGAAGTACATACGGTCGGATCTTGCATCACAAACAAAGCGATATGGCCGCGTGTCGGCACGTTTGAAGAACCAACGAACAGTAGAAAGATTGGCGGAAACATATTTTATGTTCAGTGCTGACTATGGCATAAGACCAATTTTATAATAAAAGAGTAATTACTCCTTCACACCCACCCAAGCATAACGATACGGCTACAAAGGAAAGCTATGCAGCTTTCTCACTAACATCGTAGTTAAAGAAAAATTCGTCCTGATCCTGGTTATTACAAATCTACTCCAACTTGAGGGATTCCCCTAAACATTTGACCAACGCTACTTTTAAAACGCAATAGTTTTGATAAAATGCAAATATAAATATTCTTTATCCGCAAAATGCTGATTCATTCCTGAACAGACTACAACAAAACCATGCATCTAATTAACACCGTTACAAAGCAATATCAAAATTTTCAACCGGGCGTGCATCTCACAAAAAAGGAACGAAGAGCTCTCAACTATATAAAAACTGCACTTTGAATTATCGCATATTTTTGGGGATACATTTTGAATATAAGACGTAGCTACTGTTCTTTTCTAATCATGGCTAATTTACTTTTATTCAATACCTGAAACGCTCACATGAGTGACGCAAGACGTTTGGAACACATTGAAGGGTTAGTCAGGGTACGAATACTGAAGTTTTGTTTGTATGATCACTGGCGACATTCCAAGACGGGTAACAGAGGTACGCGGCATGCTTAAAAGCATATAGCGATTAAACCTGATGCGTACTCATAGAGGGATTGCCTGACAGGACAGGAAGAAATGGGTACTAAGGATGCAATGGCGAGTATTGATGTAACCTATGGAATGATGGAGTGCATAGTCCGTCAAATGGCCTGACGAAGTTCACTGCATGAAGAATGCATAAAGGTAACGTGCAAGTGAATATAAAGCTTATCGAGATGTCCAAAGTCTTTTAAATATGTGAATAGAAAGTTCATTGCAAGTCTCTGTTGTCTAAGGCAGGCTAAGGAACCTAAAACTTTGTCCATTGTTAGGGGCACTGGCGGAGCAATGTTTATGCAATGATCTGTATTTAATGTTCATAGTACGCACGCTCGTTAGCATACGCAGGGCACTCAAGCATGATATGTTCCACAGTTTCTATCGAGGCACAGTTGTCCCTGTGCGGACTGTTCATTTGTCTAAACCGGTATCGTAAGCCGTTTGTATATGCAGCCTTCAAATGAAGTCGATGATAAAGTGTTTCCAGATGTCGAGGAATTCTGGGTGAGAGTCTTGATCTAAGATGTGGGTCGACTGGGTGAAGAAATTGGTACTGATGTGTCGGCAAACTCCAAAGCTGATACGTTTCTTCGGAAGCAAAACTTTTAGCCATTTGGGACGCATCAGATTTCGTGAAAAAAGTTCGAATGTATCTCCAATGTTGATGGCCCTTATGGGCCGCTTCATCTGCTTTTTCATTAGTCTGAATGCCACAGTGAGCACGTACCCACTGAAATGTTATGCAAGGCCTGCGGCAATAGCTAAATGATGTAGATATCCGATGTCCAGGGAAACTGGCTGGTGATTCGTTTTCTTCAGCAGGTTGTCCAGGATCTGCAGAGATGCTTTTGAATCGGTGAAGATAGCCCAACGGCCGGCGGTTCGGCGCAGGATGTAAGAAACACCTTCCTTAATGCCGTGAAGCTCAGCTGTCGTAGAGGATGTCCTCCGCTGCAGCCGGCAAGAAAGGGCATGGCCTGTTGAGGGCACATAAAGGCCACTTGAAGAGGTTTCTTTAGTAGTTGAACCTTCGTGACGATATGGGTTTGCTGCCTATATTCCTCCGTTAAGTAGGCGAGAGTAGTTTGCAGAAGCGCTGCCTGTGGCATGCGGCTCTTTGCATTCACACCTGGAACAAACTTCTTCACCTTTAGAGGAGAGAGTGTCCATGGAGGAAAGGCCGGAGGTAGTAGTTTCTGCGGCTGATTAATAGTAGGGATGGGCAGGAGCTGCGCTGCCTGGCCAAAGCTAGAGTTGCTGTGAGTTAGGTGGACACGGTGAAGGAAGTGCTTCTTCCCTTGGAGAACCTGGCGGAGATGGGTACCCATAGTTTCCTGGGCGGCAATCACCTCTAGTGGGAAACATCCTGCCTCGGCTACTGTTCGTGATGCAGAGGAACCCTTTGGGAGGCGAAGGCATATTCGCAGGCAGTTGTTTCGTGCGGCAACGAGAGTCTTATTGCTTGATGTAGATAATCTTTGAAACACTGGTAGACAGTAGCGCAAGGTTCCTTCAACGTGGGCTTTTTCAAGCAGAAGCACTGATCGGGAGTTGCTACCCCACCTTGTTCGCGCCATGAACCTAAACACTTGCGATGCTGCAGTGATCCTCTCGCGGAGTTTTTTTATCTGAGGTGTCCACGACAGATTATAGTCGATTAAAACACCCAGGAATCGCTGAGATCGCACATAAGGCAGCGATCGTCCGCCTAGGAGCAGCGGATATCGGGTCATCGTTTTTCTTGTAAGCGCCATTGCAACACTCTTTTCTGGCGAGAGACGAAGATTATTGGAAGCCAGGTACATCGAAATGTACAATAGCGCTCTCTGTAGACGTTGCTGGGTAATATAGCGCGTACGTAATGCGGTCCAGATGCAGATATCATCAGCGTAAATTGTTATACGGACCCCTCGCGGAAGGCTTCTTCTTATGTGTATAAGGACAATATTGAACATGAGGAGGCTGAGCACCGCTCCCTGTGGTACGCCCCTCTCCACTGCGTGAAAGCGTATTGGACCATTTGGAGTGGTCATAAAAATTTGCCGTTCTTTTAAATAATGCCCAATTCATTTGTATAGCTTTTCTCCAAGGCAAAGACTGGCAAAGGCTGCGAGAATTGCATGTTGAAAGACAGAGTCAAAGTCGGCCTTGATGTCTAGGAAAACGGCTGTCGGAATGTACCCAGCATGTAGGTACTCCGCAATTGATGAGACGAAGGCGATGATATTGTTAGTCGCAGACCTGTTTTGACGCAACCCGTTCATTTCTTGGGGAATCTCATTTCGGCTTTCTAGGAACCAAGTTATACGTTTGCAGATCATGCGCTCCATGAGCTTACCTACGCAGCTCATTAGGGCAATGGGCCGGAATGATGCGTAGCTTGTTGGCTGCTTACAGGGTTTCAAAACAGGCACAATTTTCGCCAGCTTCCAATCCGTGGGGATTTTACCAGTCATCCAGGAAGAATTGTAATACTCCAGGAGTCGAAGACGGGAGGTGTGGGGTAGCTTTGCAATGACGTCATAGGTCACCTCATCATCAAGATGATGATAGGTCACCTCATCATCAGGTCAAGAGTTGCCCCCGGAGGTTCAGGGCCAGCGGTCGGTCGCCCAGAGGGGAAGGTCAAGGTTTATAGACTCGCCGTGCAACTTGGGCGGAGGTGGTCTCTTGGTTCGTGTCGTCGTCGGGTCATAACGGGTCTGGTCCTGGTCGCTGTGTCTTATGGTCGGGGCTGGGGACGGGGCGGGGGGGAAACCGGCTGGTCAATTCTGGTCAAGTAGAGCTGGAGAGAGCCGGGCGGCGGAGTCCATGTCCACTAGGCCGACCACCAAGGCGAGCAGAAGGCGGCGGTGCTCCAGGGAACAGCATGACGATGTACATCGCACCTCACACTAAATGACACGTGGTGGGAAGCGAAGGAAGCGAACGACATGATGATCGATGAAATATGATTTTTAATGGCTGCGGGCCTAGCGCAAGCGCTCCGTCCGGCGTCACAGCCCGCTTCTTCGTCATCTGCTTTGTAACAGTATAAGGCTGGTTAATGGTTGTATAACATTTTCGTGCTGTGTTCTAGAGGCATCTTCATGACATGGTCACTTGATCCTTACACAGTGTTAATCAAGAGTGTTTGGTCTCGATTAGGTGTTTAGGCAACAAATAGTCAGTTCACTGTTTCACCTAACGTTATGCATCAAGTGTCGTCTGGAGAGCAGGAGCGGAGCGAAAATGGCTTCTAAGCAAAGCTCTTTATTTGGGCTCACTTCCACCCGCAATGGACTCAATCTCTCGGTGGCAACGTAGCAACAAGCGCGCTCGCCGATTTGTGTTTTTAGAGCTGAATTTATTGCTGATATAAAACTTTCCACATACGGCATGCAAAGTTGATACAACAGTCTGGAACAAGCTAGTAGCGGCTCCGTCTGAATTCAGTCAATCGAAGTACATACGGTCGGATCTTGCATCACAAACAAAGCGATATGGCCGCGTGTCGGCACGTTTGAAGCACCAACGAACATTAGAAAGATTGGCGGAAACATATTTTATGTTCAGTGCTGACTATGGCATAAGACCAATTTTATAATAAAAGAGTAATTACTCCTTGACACCCACCCAAGCATAACGATACGGCTACAAAGGAAAGCTATGCAGCTTTCTCAGTAACATCGTAGTTAAAGAAAAATTCGTCCTTATCCTGGTTATTACAAATCTACTCCAACTTGAGGGATTCCCCTAAACATTTGACCAACGCTACTTTTAAAACGCAATAGTTTTGGTAAAATGCAAATATAAATATTCTTTATCCGCAAAATGCTGATTCATTCCTGAACAGACTACAACAAAACCATGCATCTAATTAACCCCGTTACAAAGCAATATCAAAATTTTCAACCGGGCGCGCATCTCACAAAAAAGGAACGAAGAGCTCTCAACTATATAAAAACTGCACTTTGCATTATCGCATATTTTTGGGGATACATTTTGAACATAAGACGTAGCTACTGTTCTTTTCTAATCATGGCTAATTTACTTTTATTCAATACCTGAAACGCTCACATGAGTTACGCAAGACGTTTGGAACACATTGAAGGGTTAGTCAGGGTACGAATACTGAAGTTTTGTTTGTATGATCACTGGCGACATTCCAAGACGGGTAATAGAGGTACGCGGCATGCTTAAAAGCATATAGCGATTAAACCTGATGCGTACTCATAGAGGGATTGCCTGGCAGGACGCCAAAAGAATATTTTAAATATTTATTTTGGCCTACTAATGGCGCAAAAACATGACAAGAAAACTGTGAGAAACCAAACGAGCCCAATCCGGGAGTACTATGCACTATGCAGGTCCTGAACTGCAAACGTGCCGTAAGCCGTCTTGAACATTGCTCCAAGGCATCTGTAGTTAATCCTAATCTTTCGTTTCTTTAGAACTCACTTTTTCGCTCTTCCTTCTTAGGCGAAAAATCACAGCTTTACTCTGTGCATAATCTTCATTGAAACCTTCTACAGTTTTTCGTATATACCAAGCTGTGCGACGAACCACTGTAAGCAAAATCGTGCAATTTCTTTTCTTACTTCTACATTATTCCTCGAAAGACGCCTATAAAAAAAATAAGAAAACCATTGCTTGTTTCATTCCACTGTTCACCTTTTCATTCACTTTTCCACTGTCCACAGGAGCGCCGTTTACGAATAAAGTTAGAATTCCTTTACCACATTTATTTCAGAAAACTGCTATTCACCCCCCAACTTGTTTGCTGCCACCTCATTTCGCATCCAGGAGGCGCGACCAAGACTTGAGAATAGGCGAGATAAAATGCCGTATTAACGTGTTCAAACTGCCTTTCTTTCTGCACGCCATCATTGACTGGAATACGCTGCCTCTTGTACCGTTGGATGCCAGTCCGAGAAAAACTTCCGAACACAGTTCTCGGAATTGTAATGTGAACGCATGCTCGGCTGCTGTTTTTTGCTTTTCCTCTTCTTTTCCTTTCCCGAACAATTGAGTTCGGGAAAGGACATATATCAATGCGCTGATGACGCTCTTTTTTTTATCATCTGCCATCTATCCTTTCCCATTGTGTAAAGAAGGTTGGCATATGCTGTACGAATGATCGTTTATGTATGTATGCCTTCATGGCACTGCAGAAAGGTCAATAACTTATTAAATAAATAGCATAATTCTTATGAGTATCGTTCATCGCACAGCTCCTGTCTTCAAGCATATACCAGCAAAAGCGTATTTACTTGCTATCAACAAAGCTGAAGTTAAGGTCACTGTGGTTAGCTGTAAAGCAGCTGTAAAGCTGCGTAAAGCAGGGTTCCCTGACCACGTCTTGGCAGCCGTGACCGATGCGTTGCGGCAGAAACTTAAGGGCAAGTCAAAGGGGCAACGCCGGAAAGAAACTTTAGGTGAAGCCGAACCAGTGGTGATACCGTATATGCAAAAGGTGCTCCACAATTTAAAACGAGCTGGCAACAAGAAAGGAGTCCCCATTATTCTCTGCCCCCTGCAAATTGGCCAAGATGTGCCCCAAGATGTGCCGCTACTCGCCCATTGCCGCTCTTGCATTGATGAAAATAAAAAGAACTGTGTACCACGACTTGACGAGATTAAAATTCTAACTAGAATTAAAGGTTGATAAGCTCGCGAACGGGCCGAAGCCTTTTTTATCAAAGAGAGGGGTGGGATGTGCGCCAGCACCACTTCTATCTCCCTACGAGGAAGTGAGAGTAGATTGGTAAAAAATACGCGAATATTAAAAGTTTTCGTTCGTGTTGTTTTTGCCATGTAAGAAATGCGCATGCGTTCACCTTCATCGGGCTATATATATGCAACATGTGGGTTTCAATAACCATAATTGCACTCAGCGCCCATCCTGTCCATCTTTCTGTGAGTTTTGTGTAAAATTTAGCGCTCTTTTTACTTTCCTGAACACAAAGTCGATGTGTATTGGTATGTTAAATGTTGGAAGAATTAAAAAAATTAAGAAATTGCGACGAAAAAGCAATTGCTGCAATCTGACTTCGTTTTTTGGCATGTTGTGAAACGAGGTTTAGCGCAAACCTGGATTTTTAGCCGTTCGTCCGCAGGTCATAAATTCATGACTGCATCCGAGAAGGTAAAATGGGGAGGGGGGGGGGGGGCGTGTCCATATTCATGCCAGAATGATCACATTTCTACCCCGTGTACAGCTATTTCCTCGTTAACGAATACATTGAATTTGTAAGCATCGTCCAGGGTAATACAGGTGCAATGGTTATTTTCTGGATCCCTCATGACTATGCATTCATATATTGTTTAAATTGTGGAATTTTCATTGAAATTGACGAACCAAAAAAATTGCACGCTATAGTACTGATGAGCAGATGTAAATATTTTCAATACTAATCCAACATAGACCAAATTATTGAAACAATTTGTTCACATGGTTGCGAAAACAATATTGATAAGCAGGCTCGCGTAAGATGGCAGAAACTTTTAAAGAGCACTCTCAAGTCCATGGTTTTTATTTCGGAATAATTCCTAATCTTCTCTTTCTTAATTAAAATGACAGGCGTACTGCTCTCTCTACGCACGCAGAACTGGCATCCAAGAAAAAAATGCAAAATTCTGTTCACTGATAAGAGACTAATTACTCATTGACATCAACCCGAGCGCAGCCATACGGCTACAAAGGTAAGCTATACAGCTTTCTCGGAAACTTCGTAGTTAAAGAAAAATTCGTCCTGGTCCGGGGATCGGACCCGGGACCACCGCTTCACCGGAGCAGTCGCTCTACCAATGGAGCTAACCGGGACGGCAAGCTTATGGTAGGGCGAGAGCGAATTCATCAATAACTCGAAGTGGGAACAGTGTTGACCAAATGTTTAGGGGAATCCCCCAAGGTGCAGTAGATTTGTAATAAGGGAGTAATTACTCATTGACATCCACCCGAGCGCAGCCATACGGCTACAAAGGAAAGCTATACAGCTTTCTCAGAAACTTCGTAGTTAAACAAAAATTCGTCCTGGTCCGGGGATCGAACCCGGGACCACCGCTTCACCGGAGCAAGTTTCTGAAGTATCGAAGTTTCGAAGTTTCTGAGAACGGTAAACTGGGCTAGTTGGTAGGAATTCATACTGAAAACTGCGCAAAAAACGAAGACACAGAACGAGAAGGCACGACACGGGCGCAGACTATCAACTGAATTTTTATTCACATGAAGAGGCCTATATAAGTATCTTCTACCCACAGTGAGACAAGCACAAAAACACAACAACCGCGATAATCAACCGAAAACACAATCACCCACTATTCCTTCGCGTGCACCGTGATGCAACCGTCAATTACACTTCCATAAAACTGCGCACAAACAAAATCACGACAACCTTAACGGTCACGCTGATATCACGCCAAAGACCCATATCGCCTGCTCGCCTTAAGAAATCTGGCGAAAAAGGTTATCTCCCTGTCAAGCAAGGCCACAGATGGTGATGCCACACAGGAATCCGAGTCTTTCTTGATTAGGTAAGCCTCCACCATCTCCCTGCATACCTGATCGCTGTTTGAACAAGACACTGGTCCTGTTCACATAAGGGTAGCATTTTTCGCAACCCTTGCAATGCACGGCGAGATTGGAGGAAGCCGCGCCCTTCAACGACCTACGGTGCTCCGCCATCAACTCGTTTACACAACGCCCCGTCTGGCCGATGTACTTTTTTCCGCACGAGAGCGGCACTTCGTAAACAACTCCAGTGTTTCACTCTGTGAACCTAGTTTCCTTGCTGTGCGCTACCAAACAACCAGTTCCAGCACGACTGCCCTCAGACTCTAGCTTTTTACGCACAGCACTACAAATTCGCGTAAGCTTATTTTTGGTCGTTAAAATCACGTCCACTCCGTACCTCGCCCCCACTTTCTTGAGCCGGTGTGAAATTCCATGGACGTACGGAATTACCACCACACGTCTCTGTCCCTCGTCCTGCTTGTTATTGGAACCACTACTCCCCTTCTGGGCCAGGATCCTTTCGGAGATCTGAGCCAACAACTGCTCCCGAAACCCGGCTTCCTTCAGCCTCTCTACCTGTGCCAGGAAGCTAGCCTCAACTTTGTGGTTACAGGATTTCGCAAGGGACGCTTTTAAGCAGGACGTGGCTATACCAGCCTTGACTATTTTGGAATGCCGCTAGCTAAAGTTCGACAGTGGCTTCTTCGTTCATGGGTGATATTCCCAACACACACCATTATCCAGGTACTCCATACTGAGGTCTAGATACTGGAGGGTATCCGAGCTGGCCATCTCAGAGTTGTGGTTGAGTTCCTGTCAGCGCTGGACAGAAAAAAAGTACGGCGCCTTCAGCATCGATGTGGACGACTTGTTTTATTCGCTGCCCCATCCTCAGCTGATGAAGAGAGTGAAAGACGGCATTGTTAAAGAAAATGACTGGTTGGTGTTCATGGCGGAATGCGGTGTTTCAACAGAGAGTTTCCTAGAACTGGTTTCTTTTTACTTCGAATCGACCTTTGTTGGGTGGGGCGGTAAGGTGTACGTCTAGAAGTCGGGTGTTTGCATCGGCTCCCGGGTTGCACCTGTATTGAGCGATATTTATCTGAGCAGGACGGATCAGGAACTGGCGGAGGATCTTGGTGATCAAGCGCTAAAAGTTTTCCGCTATGTCGATGATTTTTTGATCATTTTGAAGTCAAACTCTCCCAGGGCTGTTCCGGACGTCGTAAAAATGTTTAAAGATGCTGGTGGTGGCCTCAGATTCACTTTCGAGATGCCCAGCTCGGATACCCTCCAGTATCTAGACCTCAGTATCGAGTACCTGGATAATGGTATGTGTTGGGAATATCTCCCTTGAACGAAGAAGCCACTGCTGAACTTTAGCTAGGGGCATTCCAAAATAGTCAAGGCTGGTATAGCCACGTCCTGCTTAAAAGCGTCCCTTGCGAAATCCTGTAACCACAAAGTTGAGGCTAGCTTCCTGGCACAGCTGGAGAGGCTGAAGGAAGCCGGGTTTCCGGAGTAGTTGTTGGCTCAGATCTCCGAAAGGATTCTGGCCAAGAAGGGGAGTAGCGGTTGCAATAACAAACAGGACGAGGGACGGAGACGTGTGGTGGGAATTCCGTACGTCCATGGAATTTCACACCGGCTCAAGAAAGTGGGGGCGAGGTACGGAGTGGACGTGATTTTAACGACCAAAAATAAGCTTGCGCGGATTTGTAGTGCTGTGCGTAAAAAGCTAGAGTCTGAGGGCAGTCGTGCTGGAACTGGTTGTTCGGTAGCGCACAGGAAGGAAACTAAGTTCACAGAGTGTAACACTGGAGTCGTTTTACGAAGTGCCGCTCTCGTGCGGAAAAAAGTACATCGGCCAGACGTGTCGTTGTTTAAACGAGCGGATGGCGGAGCATCGTAGGTAGGTGAAGGGCACGGCTTCCTCCGATCTCGCCGTGCATTGCAAGGGTTGCGAAAAATGCTACCCTCATTTGAACAGGACCAGCGTCTTGTTCAAACATAGCGATCAGGTATGCAGGGAGATGGTGGAGGCTTACCTAATCAAGAAAGGTTCAGATTCCTGTGTGGCATCACCATCTGCGGCCTTGCTTGATAGGGAGATAACCTTTTTGGCCAGTTTTCTTAAGGCGAGCAGGCGATATGGGTCTTTGGCGTGATATCAGCGTGACCGTTAAGGTTGTCGTGGTTTTGTTTGTGCGCAGTTTTTGGAATTGTAATTGACGGTTGCATCATGGTGCACGCGAAGGGATAGTGAGTGATTGTGTTTTGGGTTGATTTTCGCGGTTATTGTGTTTTTGTGCTTGTCTCACTGTAGGTAGAAGATACTTATATATCTTCATGTGAATAAAAATTCAGTTGATAGTCTGCGCCCGTGTCGTGCCTTCTCGTTCTGTCTTCGTTTTTTGCGCAGTTTTCAGTATGAAACACCATTCTCCACTGAAGGCCATATTTCCTCCAAATGGGAAGTCAACGCGCTCAACGTCGAGCTGGGTGCCAGCTGATTTCACGCCTCCAGAATAAAATATTTCGATGCCTCGAAATTCATGTCCTTAACCCTGTAGGGTGGTTTGTAGAGAAGAGGGTAAAATTAGGACGCAGCTTTTTATATGACAGTGCGGGGGCTAGCATTGATTCCTTGCTTTCACATAAGTACATCTTTGACGTTTAAAATCAAGGATTTTTGTCTCGTATAGCGAACGTAGTAAGTAATCTTTCGCAGCATGTCCTCCATAAATTTCATGCACGACAAAATTTGCTTCCCGTTATTCCATCACTTTATCTCACATTTTTTGTGCACTGCGTCTTTTAAAGAGATATTAAAAATTTAATTTCAAATTTCCAGCTATTGCGATGTTGTGATGTAAATAAAATATGAAAAATTTAACACACTTTTTCTGCAACCCTGCAGAGAATTACTTAGGCCTAAATTGGGTGGAAAACTGTCCACTTCATTCTTGCGCCACGAATGTACTGTTGAGGCAAAAAATGTTTATTTTTGATGAAACAAAGCACAGCCGAACAATAGGTTAATCGCATTGGGATTTTACAAAGCAGAAAATATTCCATAACATCTGCACGTGTTTTAGTCGCTCTCCATTGTAGACCCCTTAGAAAAGTACACCTCAGCGATAATCAAGGAGCTGCTCTCCGAATGCATTGCGCAATAGATGTGTAGAAATTCTTGCTCAGCAGAAGCCCCTCGTTTCATCAGCAACTACGACAAAAATAATTATGTTTATGCTTTGAATAACAGCTCTGTCAAACGCTGGTAGTGTTGCAGGTGTCAATTATTCGTTAATCTAGTTAGCTAAATCGCAATGGCGGGAAGCATTCCTAGTTGTGGTTACAAAACCTACCTGACTGTGAACACTTTCACGCATCTCTTAAATATTTTTGTGGAAGTGTCTACAAAAGACTCACTTCAATAGTGATCGTTCTCATAACGTAAGGAGATATTTGAAAGCTGGCTTGGGAGACCGGTAAGGAACAAGCTCATTCTCAGCGGAAAATGTAATTCCTGAACACTTGTTTAGGCGCCTGGCAAACCGCCGTTTAGTACCGCTGCTCAGTTTTTCAACTGCACTATACAGGGTATTTCAAATTATTCAATACAAATTCTTCCTTTAAAAGCCGTAGCAGATACCTCTATGTAGTCGTCGAGGGTTTAGCATAGAGCACGGCGAACATTATATATTATAGATTGCAACGAAAGGACGAGTAGTTAAATAGAATACCTGATTAAGTTTTTACCTTGGTTTATTACAGAGGGTTGTACTGAGAAATTATGTCCTTCGATTCTAAAGCTTATAAAATTTATAAAAGCTTATAAATTTATAAATTTATAAAATTTATAAAGTTTATAAAATTTCTCATTCAGCAATGTCCCCCAAAATACGGAACGTAGAAACTACATGTTTGCGCCTCGTTTACTCAGATTTTCCTATTATGCTAATAAAATGACCGCATCGCTGCACATGGTATCGCCACGGGAGTCACGTCAACATCGTCTATGTCCCAAAAGACGTAAAATGCGCCTACATATGATTCAAGGAACGCATATTAATCAATATGCAATTTGGGAAGGCCAACTTAGATCTGAAAAGCGTTTTTTTCACTTCGATATCTGGAAGCATGATACTGATTGTGAAATTTAAAAAACTGCGTTTGATTTTGAATTTTACTGCCTGATAATTGGCAGAATTACCTTCTGCCCTAAAAAAATAGAAAAGTTATTCAGTTAATTCTACTTATTAATTAATCTATTTCTTGCCTTCTACTGAACAAATAACGTCCGTCTTCGCGTAAAATTATATTACAGATTCCACACCCAAGCATCTTCACATCTTTTGAAAAAAACATGCACTTAATAATTTGAAACATACTGTATATGGCTGCGAAATACTAGGTTAAGTTGGAAAATTTGTTTAAAAGCAGCGAGGAAGCGAGCAATGTTAACATTCATTTGCTTAAAAATCACAGCATCCCGAAACAAACGACCACAAGCACATTTTAAATGATTCCCGAAAACAATGTACGAATAAAATTGTTTTGTAATATGCACCCTAGTAAGGTCATTGCTAGCGATTCCTCTCGTGGCACCCGCATAGAGTTATTCAGTGAGATTTTTCGCCAGTACCGTTTCACGATTTCCTTGTGACCTCTTGGTGCGCGAGTTCCTCTTTATTTTCTTAACTGGGGAAAGTTCGACGTATGCCTTCTCAAGGCTACCAATGTTTGCAGGGGACGTTATTTTTTTAGAGATGCACACTAGCCCGGATATATTGTACCGCGATATATCAAATTGTTGTTTATATTAAAGAGTCAGAACACCCTTTTTAAAATCGCACGGAAAAGTTAGTTCTTGGAATGAATTCTGGTTTATAGCGCGATAAGTTCAACCGGCTGCAACTTTCCATCAAACCATGAGATCGAGTTGGAGGGGGGCGAGGAGAGGCGAATTTTAACGCTTTAGCGTTAAGGAGCTCGCATCGAAGAAAAGCCGGTGACTGCGTTATTGGCGTTGGCGTTGTAATACGAGGATCTCCCAATAAAACATATTGTGGAGATACGGGCAATCGAACCCAGGTCTTCGCGACTAGGAGGCGAGCGTGCGCAGAACACGCTACGAAGGCGCTTTTTGTTTTTATTGCCTGCTTTGACAGATCGCAAACATATGCTCTGCGCGCTACTCTCAAACATCAAGAGCGGACATGCGTTTTACTCAGGTTCGAAAATCAAAACTGTTTCAAGGAACACAACTCTCCCATCAACTCCATAACTTCATCTTTAAAAAAAAAACTCTGTGTACACTTCACGCAGCTTAACTATGTTTTCTTTGAAGTAATCTCAGACAGACCCCGCATCTTCATCACAATGTCGTACAGCCATCATGCTTCGCCAAATATTGTGCAGGCCAAGAATGAAAATTACATTGTATTTATAAACATGCGGCTCAACGTCCAGGAATCGTATCCCATACGGCGTCACGGGTAAGTCTTTCTTTATTGTACGGAGCACGTCCCAAAAGAGTAGCGCATCCCAGCAATCAATGATGGTTTGGTTTGTTGGGGTTTAACGTCCCAAAGCGACTAAGGCTATAAGGGACGCCGTAGTGAAGGGCTCCAGAAATTTAGACCACCTGGGGTTCTTTAACGTACACTGACGTCGCACAGCACACGGGGATTTAGAATTTCGCCTCCACCGAAATTCAGCCGCCGCGGCCGGGATCGAACCCGCGTCTTTCGGGCCAGCAGCCGAGCGCCGTAGCCACTGAGCCACCGCGGCGGGGCAGCAATCAATGAAGACGTGTGCTATTGACTCTGGTTTGTGACTCAACAAGCAATCAGCTCCCCATGGTAAACTCAATCCATTCTCCTCCATACATGTTTTAACCGTCAACGTACCAGTGTGCAACCTGAGGAAAAACGTCTTGAAACCCGTTGACAGCACCATTTTTCGTACACTTTTTACAACATTTCCTCCCTGGCCTTCACTATACTTAGATCAATATAGTGGCTTGGGGAAGACACAGTCCAGCAAATCTTTTAACAATTTCTTACACGTGACATTCCAAAGGTATTCCAACCTGAAGCGAGCATTTAGAAACCGGAGAGCAAAGATCACTTCTTTTCAAAAATCTACTTGCACTCTATCGCATCCCGTCTACATTGGAAATAACATAGTTTGGCAAAACCTGACGCCCTGTTGATCTCTAAGAAACATAAGCCTTCACGCCACCTGCCTCAGGTACAAGGGTTACAAGGAAAGACCCCCTTTTTCCCAAACGCATAAATAGCGCCTTTGTTCGATCTGACTACAAGTAAACCTAGTGAAAGTGTTGTGGTCTCATTTTCTGAAGTGTCTTTGTGTACTGACACGTACATTAGTAAAGAACAGGCGAACTTTGAAACGGGACCCGATGACAGTCGCGTTCTACTCTTTAATGGTACATTCGGCTGGTCGTTTTCGAGCGCTCTAGAGCACTACGAAATAGGTGGTTGTATTCAGCTGGTCGAAAAAGGGCAATTTACATGTGTTCGGCTGGTTCTGTTCGAGCGCCTCTGATTTGGAGCGCTCTATGCTAGAGGACTCTGAGTTGCTCTCACTTCCCCACGGAAGAACGAAAGCTCGGCTTGAAATATCACATCACGTGATAGCCATGTTTCCCGGTGTTGGAACCCGCGCAAAGCCAGGCCAATCCAGTTTTCGTAAACTGGTTTAAAATTTGGCGCGAACAGATTGAGTTGCCTCTTTTGCACCGAAGTTGTGTAGTGGGTATCGCTGTGCCAAAGCGCTGCTGAGCGCACGCAGTTTCGCAGCATCATGTCAAAGCGAAAGCGTCTAGTGGCATTAGCGAAGCCATCAGGGCTTTTATTAGCAGCAGATGAGAGCACCGACAGCAGTTCCGACGATGACGTCACTCCTGTGTACACAGAGAAGTTCACAGAGCTGTTTACTGTGCCGGCTAAAAAACCCAAAGTGACAAGTTACGTGGACACAACAATGCGCCATTATTCGGAATAAGAGGTAAGCCCCAAGGTGCGGTAAATATTTATTACTCTAATTTACATGTCTAAAAGTTCCGCAGGAATTTTCGCTTGCCGCGCAAGGTTTGCTAACAGCTTATCTGCAAGTTCGAGGGCTCCAAATGCTATCCCTCAAGTAGAAATCACGCTTTCTCACCCGCGAAGACGGCAGAGGAGCATCTTATTTCGTTTCTTTGGAAAGTTTTCTGTCACCAGCATGATAAGCAATAGCGTTCTTGCTGCACGCAGTTCTTGCACGCTTGCTGCACGCAGTTGCTGCACGCAGTACTGCATTCTTTGCCAGTAGCTAGACTTCCTCGGCAGCGTTATTTGCTCGGTTGGTCATGTTTAAAAGTGGTGAAACTACAGCAAAATAAGCTTACTAGCTGGTACTCCAGTGGTTAGTATTTTTCGTCGCTGGCATTGCTTTCGTGAACCTAACTCAGTTAAATAGCCCGCAGTTCTGCCTACAGGAGTTATTTTTGCGTTTATAATTCATAAAACGTGCAACGTGCATGAGTCATACTGCTTTAAAATTGTAATCGCATCAAAGCCATCTTGCAATGAATAAACATACTCGAGAAAGGAGTATAATAATGACTTTACTCTTGTTTTTCAGGTATGCAAGCAACAAGGCACCCATACTCGAAGCTGCGCTACTCTTTAACATTGCAGAATCCACGGAGATTGCAGTGATAGACAGAGTTCTTCAGTTTTTGTGCCATACAGCACCAGAAGTGCTGTACTTCAGAACTGAGATGGATGTCGTAGCATATGCAAGCGGGGGCAGTAGATTTGACAGCGTGGTGAAGGTTGAAGTAGCCCAGCCTCTATTGATTTTAATGACTCAACCATCCTGCTCAACACATGCTTTTGAACTAATTGCTAATTAAGTCATAACGAAGAGGGATTAGCAGTTTGCACGGATACCTTCCGAGGACGGACAAATCCTCCGGACACTGCTGATTTTTTGTGAAAAATCAGCGCAAAAAAGAAGTGGACAAAGACGAGACGAGACAAGTACAGCACTCGACCTTGTAATATTTTTTTTTCGCAGCGTTTCCTGAAAAATATGTACCTAAATGCCCAACTCAACGCATTAACTTTGCTGGTTCATGAGCCTTGTTCTTTGCATGCGCAGTTGCACAAGGTATCGTTTTTATCCTCTTGATTTTCTCACCTTTCCAGGTTGCTGGCTTCCCAAACCTGACAGGATGGGTAGATGGCACCTACATACCCATGCCTTCCCAAAAAACAAAGTGCGGTCGGCACATGGAAACCGGCACGACCAGGTGTCTCTTACTATGCAAGGCATATGCGATGCCAAAGCAAGATTTCAAGATGTTTTCACAGTGTCGTCTGGCAAAATTTATGATGCTAGGGAACTAAGGTTATCCTCAATCAATAACAATCTTCCAAAAATTTGTGAAGTAAACAAATACCATCTGCTAGGTGATGCAGCTTACCTGTCAGGGAGCATCTGCTCACCCCGTATAAGGACTACGGCAACCGCACTGCAGCAAAAAATGCTTACAACAACCGCCATGCAACCACGACAGTGAAAACTGAAAATGCATTTGGGCTGCTAAAACAGAGGTTTCGGCAACTCAGGTACATTGAGCTAACCACGATTGACGAGATAACACAACTTAAAATAGCACGCTGTCTTCTTCACAATGTTTGCAGTGATGCTGGGGACTCCGCAGATGATCTGTTTACAGAACATGAGGCGGTAGAAAGAGCAATAGACTTTGCCCAGCACTCAAGACGAAATGAAGTGAACCCTGAGCAATGTAGAGGGGGTCAGACTGCACGTGAAAGTGCGCTGCATCGTCTGGGGGAGCTAGAACGAGGGAAACTAGCCGGCCTCTTCCTGAGACGTGTTAGAATGAGTGTGCAGCACGATGCGAATTAGTCAATGCTCCTCTTGTTTGCAACTGTACAAAGCTGTAGCTTTCTCTTTCCATTCATTAAGACATAACTTTATCACTTTTATTTTGAGTTCAATGTAATCTTATTCTGTGCAAGCTGTTATACTTTGCTATTTACATTTGCCTTCACAATGTGAACTTAGAAATTGCAGTCAATAAATTTCACCTGGCTGTTTCATTCTTAGTAATGAGGTTACAGTGCCTATTATTTGTGGCTGTTCTAAAACAACTCACTTTCTGCTGCGCAGTGCTTATTGCACAGAACTGAAATGACAAAATTCTAGTTTGCTACGAACACAAACGAAACAAGCAGCAAGAAACAAAGTAGAAATTACTAAGATATGGTTGTGGACGGAACAGTTCAAAGGAGCTGTGAAGTGCTCCGTAGCTCTCTGTAAACAAGAAAACGTTAACACAGCTGCAGCTGCACACCAATAAATAATGATAAATATGCTGAATATTTTAACATTCAAATAGCAGTGCAAACATTGCTAAGATGTGATGTCTTCTCAGTCTTTGTTATGCAACATTGTCTTCAGGGATTCCATGTGCTCTGCATGTGCCCTAAGCAATTCTTTACCTCGTTCTTCTCTCTTCTTGTCTCTTCCTTGCCTTTTGGCCTCCTTTTCTTGAATAATTTCTCTCCTTTTGTCAAAAATTAAATCCATGTGCTTGGGTCATGAAGTGCTTGCCCGCAAGCTTCTATCTGCTTTGCGCTTTTTGCACGGCCTGACTGTATCTGGTTCTTCAAATGACTTTAACACAGATCCTCAGCTGACAAATCCTCAGGTGCAGTATCAAGCTCCGCAGAGCCGTGCTTACTACGGGATGAGCTCTGCACATGTGTTGCTGCATTTCCAACAGCTCGTAGCACCTCCGGCTCCAGGCTATCATCAATGGCCCTTAGGGCTGAAATTTACTTTTCAAAAGTTGGTCGAAAAGGAGCTTGTCCCGACGTTTTCTTGACCTTCTCATTTCTCTCCTTTCTTTTAACTACAGTTTTAAATCGAGTTTCACACTGTATTGCCGTGCGCTTGGTTCCAAAGAACTCCTCCATCTCACGAGATTCTGTTCGTACATGGCATGCTTTGTCCTGAACCACATCAGTGGACCCACTTTCGGCGTATACAGCGCATATTTATCAAGAAGATACTTCGTTTCCCCAGAGAACCAGGGCAGTGTGCGAAAAACAAAAAGTATTTTGATAAATTTGGACGTACTTGTAGGTCTCGGAAAAAGTGACGCAGAAATTAAACAGCTACTTAATGTAACTGCAATACAATAAAATGGATTTCTTGCACAGCGGCGTTGGATTATTTCCTGCAATGCACAACACATTCTGAAGTGCACAACGGCTAACTGGTCGGGAATGGCCATGGAAAACATTAAATAACGAATAAGCAAATGTGGTGAACGGCGAACCAGTACTGCATTCGCAAAAGTCCACCATCTCCATATTATCAAATATCTAATCGATAATATCTCCATATTAGCGAACGACGTCCATGGAAACCGGCTAGACAATGCACAGATGCTTAGGCAAACCATTTGGTGTCGCATCCATGCTACTTGGCTGCCCATGCTCCTCTAAGCTTGGGTGATCAGGCTCATCAGATGTGCTTGGTTGGCTACCTGAAAGAACAGAGAGGGCAGGAGAGTCATCATATGATCGGTTAATGCGACCTGCACCTACACCATGTTCTATCTTTACCAACACCATTGTATGAGGATGAACAGTATTTGTCCCGACTCAGAAAGATGCATATAAGCTGGTATTAATACAACTAAAAAAAAATCTGATACATTTTTCCACGGATGTGCATGGCATAATGTGGCCACTTTTTAAGGCAACAGCATGAATTTTTCTTTGAAAATGGTTTTTCATACGTGCAAATATACTAGGTAAACAGTGAAGTAAAAATAAAGCGAACGCAAACGACAATTAGGTGCTGGCGAGGAAGTAAAGCGAGATTAATTAGCTTTCCCACGCAGCGCTCTTCTCGTGACCGCCACCGCGTGATAAATATCATTTCGAGATATATTTGAATTCTTGTATGAGCATTTCTTAACGCTGACAACTGTATGCATGAAGGAAATGCAATGCTAGTTGTTGTGACGGCCATCATTTGCCACATTATTGCGAAGTATCAACGAAAAATCAAAAGCCAACAGAGCTTGAAGAAACACGCCTGCCTATAACGCACCACGGAGCACGCAAGCGGAGGCGCAGATTAACAGCAGCAGAGTAGGAATAGACTAAAACTATTTATCTAAATGCAAGCATACGCCACCGGAATTTCGATGTAAATGAACCTCACGCATGTCACCTACGAGGGCCATTTGCCCTCTCAAAAATAGCCCACCATTTAGGCGCCAACATCACACGTCACAGCGAGTTATTGCTACACACGTAAAATTTGGTGCCAGAATTCGCGTTTGCATGTTTTCTTCAAAACAACTGGTGCGGTGTTTAAAATGAATGCATTGCAGTCGCTGTAAACTCACCGTCTAGCATTGAATAGAGTAGCTCGTCTGCCGTTGTGAATTCACAGGGGTTGTGAATTTCAACTCGGAGGACCGGCAGACGATACCTTTTAAGGCGTCAACTGGACCGAAAGCGGAGCCCGGTGATAACACGACGGTTTCGCCGCTGCGGACGGCAGCTTCGGTGCAACCCTTCGTGACCTCTTTGGGCTTTAGACGGGCAGGCAGCGGTGACGAGACCTGTAGGCTTATGTTTTGTGCGGCTGTCGACCCCTGCCATATCATGAAACAGGCACCGCCTAAGCTGCGACGTACGCGTCTGCGACGTACAGCAGTGGTACGCGCATGCTGGTAGATGAGATTCGTGGGCTTTCTTGTGGACAAAGAACGCGTCTTCATTACCAATGGAGAAAGCGTGATTGCACTTCGAACGCAATATTGTGCTCCGTTTACTTATGGCCGCGCCTGCACATTTAGAAGCCTCCCACAGACTTCGACCGATTTATCCAACAATCAAGGCGTCCAGCCGAACGGCCGTTGGCGTTCCGTTTACTGCCTGGCAGGATTTCTGAACGGCAGGTGGCCTCTCTAGAGGTGCAGCCCCGTGTTGCTCCATTGCCACACGTTCTGTTGCTAGCGGGTGACACGATGTTGTCTGGGGAAAGATAGGATGGGAGTGTGAGTCGGAGCACGGGACACGTAATCATTGGGTTCAACCAGAGTCGCGGCGAGGATAGTTGTTATACCGCAGAGTTTTCCTTGAAAGACCTTGAAGCATGCTGGATTCGTAGGATGAACATATTAAGTTGTTCTTGGAATTGTGGCATCTGCCAGTATCGCTGCTGCATTGTTGCATTACTGGGGGATTTACTTTTAGATTTAATGGAGAATTGATCAGCTTCTGCAATTTTATAATCTAATTCGGCCTCTAAGGGAGCCTGCTATGGTAACCGATCGAAGCATGAGGTAGCTTTCCGCTTACATAGCGGTAGAGGGAGACGGGGGACCCTGGGATTATTCAGCAGTGGATGTGGCCGCCTGGCGCGAGGTGGTGAGTGGAGGTACGGATGATTGGGTAGGATTTGCTTCAGGTAGTCGACTGGGTGAAGGGCGTGTACGCTTCAGAAAGGCGTTATCCCGTTGGACTTTGTGACTGCTCGCTTTAAGGGCCGTTATTTTGCCGAGGAGGACTTGCAGCTCTGAAGTCAGAGGCTGAGATTGAGGACAGTGGAAAGAAGCGAATGCTAGCTCACGTATTTGCTTGCTGAATAGTAGCTAGTCGAGGAGACGACCTGAAGGCGCTGGTTAGAATGACCGTCAGCGGCTTTGGCTGAAGCTTGGTACGCCTAGAAAGAGCGGCGGAAGTCTGCGGCGCCTACGCGGCTCTACGCCTTTTAGCGACGCGACTGGCACTGAGAACGATGGGTGGTTGGCGTAGAGGCAGCGTCGTTTGACAATAAAAGGCAGTGGCACGGGGACAGCAGTGCCGGCGTTGGAAACTAGGAGCTGAAACTTGGTCTTTGCGAAGGCGACGGCAGTCGATTGCATATGGTCTAAACGGCTGGAGTAGAATATGCGGTGTTCTGTGGTCCAAGCACTCGATGATTTTCTCCGGGGTCTCGTCTGGGCATTGGTGACGAATGGTACCGCCTGCATATTCGCCTGGTGGGCCCAAATTCATGATGATTGGGTTGCTGCTGGTACAGAGGTAGATCAGCAGGGTGTTCGTAAACGTTATAGCGCGACCGAGGTCAGGGTGCCTGAAGCTTTCTTTGTTGTGAAGAAAATGCATGCGAACACGGTCCGCTGCAGTACCGGAATAGGACATATCGAGGCTGGTTGGGATGGCTGTACGGCGATTGTTCTCGCCCCATGCGCGGAAACTGAGAATTTAGCGGTAGCGAAAGATGAATTCAAAGTATTCAAGAGGTGGTCGGGTTGACCTGAGGACTTCGTGGTAGAGAATTATGAATTTAAAGCATCCCAGTGAAAGTTCAGTTTGGGCTTGAGAATCGGTTTTAAAGTTGACGAGAAAACGGCAGCGCCCATTCGGAGAAGTCGGCTACGTATGACCCCTCCATGGGTAGATAGTCTTCAGGCAGCAGCTTCTCCCTCTACACATGGCTTCATTGCTCGCTGGAGCGCTGGGACCGGTGGCGGAGCCAATGGTCAGCGGCAGCAGGCCTAGCGAGGTCGTCGCTTGGCTTGATGAAAACTAGTGTCCGCGCTGTTCAAAAAAAAAAAAAAAACCACGAACGCCGTCGTAATTCTTGTTAGCAGGTAGCGATTGTGTATTTCTCTCTTAGCGCAGTTGAGGCCTTCACCGGCTGCACAAAAATTGTAAAATAATGATTGCGGTTTCGTATCTACAAACCAGTATAGATATTAGCAGTACGTTTCAATGTTTTTTTCTTGCAGTTTTATAAATATCACCCGATGTGTGTAATTACGCCTCTTTTTGTAATATATATCATTAGGGGTAAATGCTGCCGTTTGAATCAGAGAGCAGAAGCCCAGCAAACACAAGAACCTTTTGGCCTGGCTGCTCTTTCTCTTTGGATGAAAATAGGCGCCAATTTTATCAAAGCTGATTCATGCGCGACAATAAATTTTGTTCGCATTTCTTTGGCACCCTAAATGGCAGCTTATGCGCCTGGAGAGCTTAGTTGTTCTTGTGAAGTCTGGGGAAACGTGGTTTGTACAGTCGCCAGTAAAAAAGATTAGCACACATGACGGAACACCGAAGCGCCGGAATGAAAATGCGTGGCGCTGCGGGTGACGAAGCGGCTGATAACGAGAGTACCAGGCCGTGCCATTCTACACTATTATGGGGTTCAGCGGACGTTCGAGGACAGCAAAATTTATTTTCTGTCCCGCCCTCTCTCTTTTTCTAACACAGGCTTGCTCCCACAGGCGACTGGGGAAGAATAGGACGGTTGTTTATTTTTTGCTTCATTGGCAGTTATTTTGGAGAGCAGCCTCAGCCGCGCTGCGGAAGGATGACTATGAAAGAGGAGGAAACAATTGCCTGAAATAGGATGGTTTATTGGATGTTGCATAAGCGATAGACCAAGCGAAGAAAAATGGCGACATCGTTCACCATTTTAGCGATGGACGACAACGAGTTTTATATAAGAGATCCACGCGAGACAATCTCGCCAGAAGAAACAAAGACATTCCGCGCTTCAACTTCGCTACAAGAGCAGAAATTCTGACATGAGTCCAAGAATGGAGGTCACGGAGAAGCATTGCTGCCGAGGCCGGGTGCGCAGTAGAGACCGTAACCCGCACTTTCCTTCCCTTCCTAGAAGAAGAGAGGATTGGCGACGCGGAGCGTAGCGGACGTCCGAGAACCTTAACTGAAGAGAAAGATCAGCTGATCATTGCCGCCGCCTTCCGCAGCCCTCATATTACCACTCCCTAGATAAAGCAGGAACTGAGCTCCCAGGGAGTCTCTTTGTGGACGATTAGGAAACACCTTCGGTCAGCCGGACTGTGTAGTCGTGTTGCTTGTGGGAGGCCGATTCTAACTGCACATCGCAAATGACTCGGTCTCGACTTGCCACAAGCCACCTCACTTGGACTGCAGAAGATTGGAGGGTAGTCATATTCTGAGATGAACCGACTTTCTCCACGAAGTAGTACCAACAGCGGCGTGTATGGAGAACGGTTGGTTCGCAGCAGGTGCACGGCAATCCTTTTTTGTCTGTTGTTACTCGAAAGCGAGAAATTGATCTGGCCAGTGACAATGGTAGTGCTCCTTTTCAAGTGAAATGCATTATATGCTGCAGTTATTTCTATACGGTTTCATCGCTTACAGTTCATCTGGGTGCCCTGATGCTCCGTCCTTCTCGGACACCTCAACAAACAGCTAAAAATATTTTCCTAACTCGCGATAAGATGTAAACTTTACTCGATGTAAAAAAAAGGCTAATTAAAAAGCTCTCTAAGCTCGATAAATGTTAAGCCTTATGAAGGACATCATGGCGGATCGCCGTGGAGAACAGCTGCTGTCAAAGGTAGTACCTATGTTCAAAGAGCAGTTGGCATAGAGCATGGCAGTTTTGTACTGCGCAGTATCAATCTTCTGCATAGTTCCCGTTTCTTGCCGCATACGTACATTTCCCGGAAATTCGAGGTGCGTGCGGGCTGAGGACAATGATCGTCTGAACTGTGCGCCGCGTTCACACAGTGATACACTGGTATGTACATGATTATGTGCGAGACTGTGTTAAAAGAGCTACTACTGGGGCTAGTTGGAAATACATACTTGAAGGAATTGGTGAGCGCTAAAAACACGGAAAATGGACGAACACACAGGACGAAGCGCTTCGTCCTGAGTGTTCGTCCATTTTATGTGTTTTAGCGCTCACCAATAACTTCGAGACTGAGTTGTTCTTGCAATAATCAGAAAAATATTACAGAAAGTTATGTGAAAGACTGCATGCTCAGTTGCAGATCTGCAGGACAATGGTTTGAATCCAGATGGCGGGATGATATTCTTCACCTTTTAAATTTATTACTCCCTGAATAATGTAGTATTAAAATGCTTTCACAAGCACCACAATTAATCGGTCGAATATTGCAAATCAATGGTTTCACTCTGGTCCTTTGTAGTACTGGCCCTTGGCAATGTGTTTCCAATATTGTGCCGATTACCTATGCTGGTTGGGTTCATAGTTCACCATTCCTCTTCCTTCAACCGAGCCTTGCACTCCAGTATTTTCGAGTATGCGCGTACAAGCACATGCGACATATATAGGCGAACCTGCCATACGTGCGCACATATGTCTGAAATTCATAAATCGCATTTATAGCAGTCGTGTAACACGTGTATGGCATATATTAGGTTATGGACGCACTGCTGTGTATGCTGAGTAGGTACCTAGGGGCAGACATAGCACCACATTGTATTACACAGGAGCGTAGTTTCCCAAATTCATGATAAATAACGATATATGTTTGCGTTCGGCTAAGACCTGAAACAATCGAACTTGCGAAAAGAGGTGCGGCGTTTGTCCGCATATATACTATATGTGCAGAACTTTTCTCTACCAAGGTTGACGCCACCTAACTAGACCCTATTAAGTGGGCGGAACAGGAACTTGTAGAAAATCTTGACTCACCAGTGATACAATAAAACTGAAGTATGAATATACTACGCAATTGGAGATAACTGATTCGCAGAAGGTAAATTTCCAGCCATCAGAACTAAGGTAAAATCAGGAAGTGATCGAAACTTGTTTTTAAACAGGGTACGAAAGTAATAGAAGGATTGGTTGAAAGGAAATGAAGAACGTGAGTTGTAGCGAAATAGTCTTCGTGATCTCGTTTAGACAAAACCCCGGAGTAATCGCCGCCGACGTTCGCGGCATGAGCAAAGGTCACCAAAGGCTGCTCGGGAAGAGGAACCTTGGTCTCAAAAGCCCCACCGGTGGCTGTGTTTGAAGCAGCCACCTGTCAAACGAATGACACTTCGCTTAACCACGGCACCACTACGCGAAGAGTGTGTGCAACCTCCCAGAGTTTTATGAACGTAAAGCAGAGAATGACCACTTCCCATATATAGACAGTAATTCATTACTGCTATCGCGTCATTCCTTAATGAGGTGTTAAATGTCCAGTCGAGTTTTTACCGGCCGTCTAATGCTTGCAGTGCTGTCAAGTTGCGCTCAAATTTTGCATTAGGAAGTGGTGCAAGCGTCGGCAATTTTTGGTTTTTGGCTATTGATTGCTGGGGAAGCTTATTTACGATACTTTATGTCAGACAAGAATGTGTTTCTTTTTGTCGAATTTTCACCTAGAAATCTCTGCTCCTGTTTTAGTGCTAGAGAGGGAGAGAGAGCAAAACTCCACTAAGCAAATAGAGACGATGAGCCGGCGCAGACGGTGAATGCTGGCATCTTCTTGGTCCTTGTCCCTAGTCCGGGATGCCGCAAGGTACCGCCGCCTCCCGAGCCTGGCGTGCGATGGCAGCTTTTGCCGTCGCACTCGCGCACTCTAGGAGGCATGTCTCCCAAGCCTCTTCAGTGGAGTGGAGGTGGTGAGGGAAGTGGGGACTGCTTTGATAGGCCCAACACATATGGAATCGAGAACAGACCTCGTCACAGTAGGGACACAAAGGATTCACTTTCCGCTCATAGCTAGCTGGACACCAGTAGGTTTTCGTCTGTAGCTGTCGCAGAATGCGTGTCTACCTTCGATAGCCTAATTGCCAGGGAGAAAACTGGCGAGGCCCTTCTTTGCAATAGTCGTCGATTTACGCAGAAGCAGTTGGCTAGACTCATCGGTTGGGGAGGGTGCGGAGGTAGGTGCCCGGAGTATAAGTGCTCGGGAAGCCGCATTCGCAGCTTCACTACCATGGAGTCCCTGGTGGGCCGGCGCGGCATCCACACGATGCGTCTCGGTGTGGGTTTGGCGTTTTTAGCGGCTTTGTACAGTGTGTGATAGTCTAGAGGGTCTGCTAGAGGAGACAGAAGCGAGAGCGAGTCTGAAATGACAACCTTGCATAGCTGATCGTCTCGGCTCATGATCGGGCTGAACTTTGAGCCTCATTTAGGTGACAATAAAGCAGCCACTGACTGTTGTGGGGAATACTTTAATGCTTTTGGTCTGCTCAAGTTGTCAAAATGTTTATAGGGGCCTGCGGTTGCCTATCGCTTGTTGACTACCAGAAGGAGACGCAGTTTAATTATATGCATTAACTAAGCACAATTCAAACTTTCTTTCGCCTCCGAAATAATGTCTACGCTTATAAGCGCAGTACTTAACGCAGCATTAAATTTCGCTCTTCTCCTGGATGCAGTTTATCGAGATGGCTGCATATGTGTATACTTGAAATGAGCTGTCAGTTACAAACTCGCTTAAGCACCTCAGCATCTTGCTTTGAATGCCTGTCCCCTAGTCGCATTGGCTACCGAAATATAAATTGCCGTTGTAGGTCTTTTACAGTTTGATATAAGAGAATAAGAAAGTGCTGACTGCTTATAAGCATCTACTGTGTGGTATTTAGAAACCTCACCACATGATCGGTTTTCTAGAATGTTGTTTTGAAACCAGATGGACGCATATCGAACAGTTTGTTACCTCAGACAGGAAGCTGAGCCTCATTACAGGAATTTTTCAAATAATATTACTAATACTGGGATTTGGTGCAGCGTTTACGGGTTTTCGAAAATGTTCTTACATGACATTTTAACATGCCTGAGCTGTTTTACTGGCGGCACAAACTTTAGTAAAGGTGTTTAGGAATCCTACCGCAGCCTGTTAGAGATGGGCAAGCTTCCTGGAGTATCATTTTATACGCCTGGTGCCATATGCTTAGCAGTTTATAGCACGCTAGGTCGTTCTTGCAGCGCGGGCAACTTGTATTTTTCGTTCATGTCTCTTGTAATGGGGAGTTTTGATTTTCTGCAGTGGTATTGTGTTTTGGATATGTGCCTCTAGGGCTGGAGTCGCTCTATACCAGCACGAAATCTTTGTGTAATATACTGAGCGCTTGTTGTGCAGTTCTTTGGATGCCTCGAGATGAGAGCAGTGGAAATATGAAAAAGGATTAGGAGCATTGAACCAGGGTACTTGCTCCCACAGTGATTATAAATGGAGGAAACTCTTTATTTAAGCCAAATATTTTAGCTTTGAGGTCTTTAGGGAATTGGGGCCAATATGACGTTTTCGACGAGCAGTTATTTAAACATCAGATAGTAATTACGAAACGTTTACGTTCACAAGACATCAGGCGGTTGTTTTGATATTTTCTGACATTTTGTGATACATGACAGGCTGTACGAATTCGTCATCATGCCCTTCAACTATTTAATGGCCGTGCCAATTTTGAGCGCATGATGGAAACTATATTTCGAGGCTTTAAATGAAAAACGTGCTTATGTTAGCAGTGCAGCACCGTTGTTTTCTTCCTGTTTTTCCAGACGCACCTTATTTGCTTGGCGCATGGTTGCAGATTTCTAACCTCAGGCCGGCTTCAACCTAAATTGAAGAAATGTCGCGTTGACGCCCGCTAGTTGACGATTTAGACCAGGTCGTATCTAGGTACGGTTTTGTTACCTGGCACAGCAAAGCTTCGTGCTATCGCTGAGTTCCCGAAACCCTCCACGGTGACAAACTTCGCAGTTTGATCGGACTGGGCTCCTAATTCCGGCGTTATTCCACAATTTTACATCTATCATCGCACCTCTGACTACCCTTCTTCGGGGAGCTATGGCCTTCTAAGCCTGAGTCCTGCTTGCGGCGATGCGTTCAGCACGTTGCTCCGACTGCCTACCTCCCCGCCCATAATGTGCCACTATGACGCCGGTGCTCCAACTGGAATCAACAGATTCCAGTGGCGCTGGTATCTTTCCTCTTTTTGCGGAGCATCAACATGGGTTTGTCAACTATGTTTTTGCATGCGCCAGCCGCTCTGTGAGAAAGCTCCATTTTAACTACTCAGTAACAGAGAGAGTGCTTGGCCATCGTTTGGGCAATCGAAAAATTTCGGGCTTACGTATAAGGCCAACCAGTGAAGGTCCTTTCGGATCAGCATTCCGCCTGTTGGCAATCCTTCTTAAAAAATCAAAATGGCCCTCCTCGTCCGGGGGCCTTGCCTTTCAAGAGTGTGATTTCGGTGCGTTTTATCGGTCTAGCAGAGAGCACAACCACGCCGACGCTTTGGCTCCCTCACCTCGACCTCTGGCCACTGAATGCGCTTTACCTTCCCCATCGACTGCGCGTACATGTCGTTGAACGATATGGCCACCAATCAATACAAGGATGTTCGTTTAACAGTAACTTTTGCTGGGCTAGTTGGTGTGGAATTGCGTTCAGGAAAGTAAAAACAGCGCTAAATTGCACACAAACCACACAGAAAGACCGACAGGACGGGCGCTGACTCCAACTAAGCTGCAATCCCTAAGAAGACAAGCGGCCCAGACTAGGGAGGCATTATGGAGGTGCGTGCTGAATAAGAACCTACACACTGTTTTAAAGCATCCAAGGAAGCAACGAAACAAGAGCGGATATGGGGTTCTCGGCAACGTGAATTTGCCAAAAGACATCGCGGACGTCTTGGCAAAATGACCAAAATACAGCTTTGAACCTTCCGTACGGGCACACGAGCTGTTGGCTTTTAATCGGCGCGTCGCAAGGAAAGCAGAAAAAGAAAATGAAGAAAGGTGCGTTCTCGGCGGTGTTGACAGTTTGGCAAGGACCACACTTCTGAAGAAACCCGCTCCGAGAGGGAAAGCCTTGACTGACAAGGTGATTGCATATTGCAAGGAGAACGGCCTGTCCTTGCTGCAGGCGGACAAAGAAGGGAACATCGTTCTCATGCCTTCAAGCCTTAACAACGAGAAAGCCTGTCAAACAATTTCGAAGGACTTTGTGGAAATCAAGCCGGCCGCCACCAGGATCAAAGGCAAGGCTATTGACCTGTGCAAATCCATGGAGCTGCAGAGCCTCGCAAGAGGTGTTTTGAACTCTTCTGTGAATAAATTGTCAATCTTCTTTGCTGTTAAGACCCATAAACCAGATGCACCGTTTAGGGCCATAGTTAGTGAGAAAGGTACTTGACAGCAACACATCAGCCGCTTTTTGCTTAAGAACCTGAGGGATTCGCACGTTTCTGACCCTTTTTCCACGAAAAATTCTTTAGATGTATTGGGCGTGTTGGAGAGGGAAAAGGAGGTTGGTTGCGCCTTCTCTATTTCTGCATAGATTTTGTAGATCTTTTTTACTCTGCGCTGTTCGAGAATGTACTCTGTGCTGTTCATTGCTGTTCGACAATGAATTGAAGCAAGCGGCACTATTGCATTTCAAAATAAGGCACGGATAAGTGTTGATAATGTTATGTCTCTTTTAGAGTTTTATATTAAGTTCACCTTCATCCAGTTTGACAACCGGCTGTTCCTACAACGCCAGAGCATTTGCATCGCTTCATGTGTCGCGCCAGTTTTATGTAACATTTTTCTCGCATCCATTGAGAACATTTTGGCATCACTAACTGACGACGGAACTGTCCTAAAATTTTTTAGATATGTTGATGATTTTTTAGTGATTTTAAAGAGACATGACAGAGGCCGCTATGAAGAGACTGCCATAAAAATTCTAGAAATATTCGCACAACATGGGAAGGGGCTCTCTCACATTTGAGCTTCTTGAACAGGAGCGCCTCCAGTTTTTGGACCTTAATATTAAACTGGGGGACGGAAGTGTTTGCTGGCGCTACCTGCCCAGGGCCAAGTAAGATTTTTTATCGTATGATTCGGCTCAATCCAAAACTGTTAAGAGGGCTATCGCCACCCTTTGTATGGAATCAGCACTCCTCAAGTCGTGCTCTCACATGATGCGGGCGAGCTTCCAGGGCGAGGTGAACAGACTGCGTAAAGCAGGGTTCCCGGACCACGTCTTGGCTGCCGTAACCGAGGCATTGCTGAGGAAACTTAAGGGCAAGCCAAAGGGTCAACGGCGGAAAGAACCTTTCGGTGAAGCCAAACCAATGGTGATACCGTATATGCACAAGGTGTCCCACAGTTTACAAAGAGTTGGCAACAAGTACGGAGTCCAAATGATCTTGTCCGCCCCCTGCAAATTTATCAAGATGTGCCCCAAGATTAGCAGCGGTGCTGAAGCAACATCTGGGTGTGGGAAGAAGCACTCAAAGCCCTACGTAAGGTGTGCCACGGGAGTGGTCTACGAGATCCCCCTTACATGTGGCAAGGTGTACGTCGGTCTGACTGGGCGCTGCGTCAACGAGCGTGCCGGGGAACATAGAAGGTTGTTAGGGAACGCATCAGATTCGTTCGAAAACCTACTCGCCCATTGCCGCTTTTGCATTGATGAAAATAAAAAGCAGTGTGCACCACGACTTGGAGATTAAAATTCTAACCACAAGTAAGGATAGATTTGCTCACGAACTGGCAGAAGCCTTTTTCATCAAAGAGAGGGGTGGCATGTGCATCAGCACCACTTCTATCTCCCTACGAGGAAGTGAGCACAGATTGTTAAAAAATACGCGATTATGAGAAGTTATCGTCCGTGTGTGTGTGTGTTTGTGTTTGCCATGTAGGAAATGCGCATGCGTTCACCTTCTTCGGGCTATATACAGTGTCTGTCCTGAAAGTAATGAGACAAGCCGCAGTGTGGCGCATGCATGCGCTA
Source organism: Amblyomma mixtum (assembly GCF_055824585.1). NCBI lineage: Eukaryota > Metazoa > Arthropoda > Arachnida > Ixodida > Ixodidae > Amblyomma > Amblyomma mixtum. The sequence continues at coordinate 15,271,500 of NC_143020.1, forward strand.
GATCGAGGAACCACTTTTGAGGGAAGGAGGGGGAACCTTCAGCTTCACAATGCAAAGACCTCAGTTGGCTTCGAGCAGGTCAAGCGAGTGGACGTGTTCAAATTTGTACCCCTCTTTCGTCGCTGCGTCGAGGAAACCAAGGAGCGAACGTTGGCACAGAGCGACGCGGGGAAGCTTTGTAATAAACCGAATAAGTCACCGACCGAGACATTTGACAGCATGTGGTAATGACGCAGTGTCCAGATAGCAAGCGTTCCAATGGCACAAAGCATTTACAAATGTTCGTGAAGACGTTCAGAACCACAAAGCCAACATTGCCGTCCATAACCATCATCTACGGGCGCCTGGATAGCTGCTCGTCGTGAACGTCGCCACGACCGTTTGTAAAATGCTTTGTGCCATTAGAACACGTGACGTGGACATCGCGTTGTTCCCACACGCTGTCTTGATCACGTTGATTGACTCCGTAGCTGACTTACTCAGCTTATTGCAAAGCTTCACCGCGTAGCGCTGTTCCAACGTTCGCTCCATGGTTTCCTCGACGCAGCGACGAAACATGGGTACACGCTCGAAGGCCGCCGCGGTGGCTCAGTGGTTATGGTGCTCGGCTGCTGACCCAAAAGACGCGGGTTCGATCCCGGCCGCGGCGGCTGAATTTCTTTGGAGGAGAAATTCGAGGCCCGTGTACTGTGCGATGTCAGTGCACGTTAAAGAACCCCAGGTGGTCGATGTTTCCGGAGCCCTCCACTACGGCGTCTCTCATAGCCTTAGTCGCTTTGGAACGTTAAACCCCATAAACCAAACCATACAAGCTGGAAGCTGCCCACTCGCTTTGCCAGGTCGCAGCCAACTAAGCTCGTCTAATTGTGAAGCTGAAGGTTCCCCCTCCTTCCCACAAAAGCAGTTTCCCGATCTAGCGCGAGCACGCGGCACACTGGGCCTAGTCTCATTACTTTCAGGACACACCCTGTATATGCAAGATGTGGCTTTCAATAAACCTAGTTGGAGTCAGTGCCCGTCCTGTCCGTCTTTCTGTGTGGTGTGTGTACAATTTAGCGCTGTTTTTACTTTCCTGAATACAATACAAGGATCCCTGCATCATTTCTCTTGTGAGGTTTCTTTGGGACCCTTCGATCGTTTCGGCCACGTGAGCAGTCCGCTTTGAGGATGCCTACTTCATAATTCGTGATGGCTCTTGTAACGCCGAAATTAACTCTCTGACGGCCGCAAAAGGCTCTTGTGATTCCCGGAAATTTACTGTCGGCAATATGCCCTACATTGCATGATGATCCGCAAACCGGTCAGGGCGGTGCCTTGAACAGCTATACCCGGCTTCGCATCCGCTATTACTGGCACGGTCTGTACACATAAGTTCCCAAGTTGGTCCGTTCCTGCTTCGACTGTCAACGTCGCAAGCCCGGACACCTTCATTAGACCGGCCCAACAAAGCCTTTGCTATGCTCGTTCAGGCATTTCTACCTATTTGACACTGACCTGTACAGACCGCCTGCCTAGACTTCCGGAAAGCGCTGAGTGATTGCTGCCGACATCCTGACACGGTACGCCGAAAGCACCGCCTTCCCTAATGCTACGGCGGGGCACGCTACAGTCTTGCTCTTGCGCTACTTCTTACGCGTCACCTGCGCAAGACACTCATCGAACCACCTGCAGGCGAAGGGCCTGACTGAGTGCTTTAATCGGAGATTAGGTCACATGTTCTCAACGCATGTGGCTGCGTACCATTTCAACTACCACATAGTGCTACGCAATGTACGACTGGGTTTTCGCCCGTCTTCCACCTGCATGGCTGGGGATCACCCTCACCACTTGACACCATTCTTCCGCCATAGTACCGAGGCTAATCGCGATCTCAAAATGCTACAAACTGAAGTGGCTACGACACGCTACCGGCTATAAACCTCTAATTGCACTCGTGTACCCTTTTGATTTTAGTTAAAATATAACTATTAAAATGAGTAACTAATGCAACCGACTCGAATTAGTAATTATAATCAGTAACTATTAGAATTAGTTGAAAGGGCAACTAGTTAACATGATTCGCTTTATGTCCGCCACCACCGATATTACAATGGCGTACACACTTCTCTACCTCAAAAATCGTATTCTTTATAATTAGTGGCCGGGATGTCTGAAACACCTGGCATATATCCATATGCAGATATGGGACTGCGTATACGATATTTGCTAACATATGAAGCTTTTGTATGACGGCGTTTGTAGGAAAAAGGTATCAGACAAGAAAAGCAAATGGGTAACCTTCAGAGAGAGCGAGAGCAGAGCCGGTCAGAGAACAAACGCCTGCTGATGTCCAATAGAAATCAAGAAAAAATATGAGTGGGCGTGGCATGTTATGAGTATGAAAGGTATCCGGTTGTCGTTAAGAGTAACGTACTGGGTGCCAAGAGTAGGCAAGCGTAGCAGAGTGCGGCAGCTACTTGTGCGGGAGGATGAGATTAAGACGTTTGAGTGTATAATGATGGTGAAAGGACGCAATGCAAGGAGAGTAAAATTTTTCCCGGCAATCACTAGCGTAGTCACTTATGTTTCATCGCGCGTAACCCTTTTAAAATACTGATGATGTGCTTGCTGACTACTGCAGAACACATATTGTACAAGATAGAAAGAAATATATTTTTCTGTGTGAAAAATTTTTATCACAGCCTAGAGAAATAACCAGACCAATACTTGAAACGATATGCGTCGTGACGGTCATGATAAAGTATTTCTTGCCGTAGCTCCTGAACCATCGCTTCAGAGATGCTTCGTTCATCATAAAAGGCTGAAGAATGTGTAATGTCACCGTCGTGCTTCGCTCAGTAGCAACGGGAAATTTCTATTCCACTCGACTATCCTTTTTAATATTACATTTACATGTGCTATGCAAATACATATGCGTGTGCTATGCAAGACCTGGAAATGCAGGCATTTTTTAGCTCGAGTTCAATAATATTTTCACCACACGAAAATGAAAAGAAAAGCCTACGGCACATATATGCGTTTCACACGCTTCCATTTGCCGTAAAGAAGCAAAAAAGAGCAATAATCACAGAGCTTCTCGGAATGCAGCTGGTTGTTTAAGACCAAGCTCCGTATGTCGTCGACCGGAAAAATGAAACTCGGAAATTCTTGTTCTGCAGTGTGCTTTTTTATGTCCGTTTGCGCATCAGAAGCATTGTGATTGAACAGCAGACGGGAGCTTTTTGCGTTCCGCCTCCATCGGAATGCGGCCGCCGTGGTCGGGTTCGAACCGGGGTACTCTGTTTCAGTAGACGAGCGCATTAAACACTAACCCCAGGCTTAGTGTTTAACACTGAGCCTGAATCATTTTCCAACCCAGGGAGATTTTCTGAAGCAGACACCAGCCTCCTGGGAAGGCCATATTTCCTCCCAGTAGAAAGTCAAAGCGCTCAGCATCGAGCTGGGTGCCGGCCCTGTTGCCGCTACTAAAATAAAATCAGTTTATGCCTCGAAACTCTAGTGCTTAACCCTGTAGGGCGGCTTGTTTAAAAAGTTGCATTATGAGAACGCAGTTGTTTATGAGTGTGCGGGAGCTAGGACTGATTTCTTGCTTTCGCATAAATACATGTTTCACGTCAAAAATCGAAGATTTTCTTGTCGTATAGCGAACTCAGTAAGTAATCTTTCGAAAAACAGAGAGCGATGTAACATGTCCTCCACCAATTTCAAGCACAACCAAATTTGCTTACCGTTGTTCCATCAGTTTAACTAACAATTTCTGCACACTACGTCTTTTAAAAGAGACATTAAAAAATTTAATTTCACGTTTGCAGCCATTGCGATATTCTGATTTAATTTAAATATGAAACATTCAACAAAATTCTCTGCATGCCTGCAGAGAATGAACTGCGCTTCCGATGGCTGGAAAACCATCAATTTAATGCTTGCGCCATGAATGTACTGTATAGGGAGAAAATGTTAGTTTTTGAAGAAAAAAAATACAGCCGAACAATATGTTAAGCGCAGTGGGATTCTACAAAGCACAAAATATTCGAGAATATCTGCACGTGTTTCAGTTTATCTCCTAATGCACAGCGTCATTGATGCAACCGCGCATGAGTTTTTTTGGCTTTAAGTTTTCGATAACAGCTAGCTTCTTTGTCTAACTCTCGTTGAGTTGCAAGCGTCAATGACTAGTTAATCTTGTTAGCGACATAGCAATTGCTGGAATATTTCCTGGTTTTGGTTACAAAACGTATCTGACTGGGAACCCGTGCAGGCATATGTTAAAAATTTCGGCGAAAGGAAATGTTTACAAATGACTGCCTTCAATAGAGTTCCGTATAATAACGTGGGAGGACATTTAAAAGCTGTCTTCAAAGACAGCTAAGGAACAAATTTCTTCTCAGCGCAAAAAAGAATTCCTGGACACTCATTTAGGCGCCAGGAAAACTGTCCTTTAGTACCGGTGCTCGGTTTTTCAAGTAGAATATACAGGATGTTTGAGATTATTCGTTACAGATGTTTCTTCAAAAAGTCGTGACAGATACCTCTATGTGGTCGGTGATGGTTGAATATACAGCATGGCGAACATTATATTTCATAGAGTGGAATGAAAGGACGACTAAATAAATATAATCACTGATAAAGTTTTTATTGTTGGCTTTATTACACAAAGCAATTGGAGTCCTTCGATCTTTAAGCGTGACCGAGTTTATAAAAGTTCTGAATTAGCAACGTGCTTCAAGATACTGAGCGTAGAAGATACACTGTTGCCAGCCCGTTGAGTCCCGTTTTTTGCTTTACATGCTAACAAAATGAAGCACCTGGATCGCCGCACATGGTATCGTCAAGGCAGTCACATTCACATCTTCTATGTCCCAAAAGACGTAAACTGCGTCCGTCTAAGTTTCATTCATGGATCGCATATTTAACAATATGCTACTTTGGAAGGCCAACTCAGATCGCAAAGGCATTTTTTCACTTTCGATACCTCGAAGCATACCATCAATTCTGAAAGTAAAAAAAAAAAGTTTTCGCCTTTTATTTTTACTCCCTGAAATTTGGTGAAATTACCTGGCGCCCTAAAAAATAAAAAGTTATTGAGTTGATTTTGGTTTTAATTTGTCTTTTTATTGCATTTTACTCCATAAATAACGTCTCGCTTCGCATAAAACTAAACTGCAGATACCACACCCAACAATCTTTTACTCCTTTATGAAAAAGAAATATGCTTTGAGTGACTTGGAATATACTCTATATGGATGTGAAATAATGGATTACAGGGTAAAAATTTTTTGAAAGCAGCAAAAAGCGAATGTTCAGTCATTTGTGTAAAAATATATCATCACAACATAAACGAACCCTGGCGCATGCAAACAATCGCCGAAAACAATGTACGAATAAAACTTTTGTCTTCTAATGTGCACCTTAATAAGGTCATTGTTAGTGACTTCTACTGAGGACGCCCGCATAGAGTTATTCCGTGAGATTTTTCGCCATTACCGTTTCACTATTTCCTTGTGACCTCTCCGTGCGCAAGTTCGACTGTATTTTTTTAACTAGGGAAAATGCGACGTGTGCCAGCTGCATGCTCCCATTGTTTGGAGGGGAGTTATTTTTTAGGGATACACTCGAGCTCGGATATATCGTACCTTGATATATCCAATTTTTCTTTATATCGAACAGCCGGAACGTCCGTTTTAAAATCCCACGCGAGATTATATTCTTTGCTTATATTCCGGTAACCTAAACCGGTTGTAAGTTTCCAGCGAGCGATTAGCTCCGGGGGTTGTCCGAATTTTAACACTATAGCGTTAAGAAGCTCGCGTAGCAGAAAACGCGGTGTCGGCGTGGTCGGCGTTGTAAGACGAGAGTCTCCAAATAAAAGCATTGTAGAGATACAGGGAATCAAACCCAAAACTTCCAGACTGGGAGGCGAGAGTGCGCAGAACACGCTACGGAGGCTCGTTGTCTTAGAAATGAACTTAGTGAATGCATTGGTTTATGGTTTATGGGGTTTAACGTCACAAAGCAACTCAGGCTATGAAAGACGCCGTAGTGAAGGGCTCCAGAAATTTCGACCACCTGGGGTTCTTTAACGTGCACTGACATCGCACAGTACACGGGCCTCTAGAATTTCGCCTCCATAGAAATTCGACCGCCGCGGCCGGAATCGAACCCGCGTCTTTCGGGTCAGTAGCCGAGCGCCGTAACCACTGAGCCACCACGGCGGGCTAGTGAATACATTGTGCGCTTTGGTATCGTGAAGTATAATTGTGTACTGACACGTACATGAGCAAATATGAGTATGAGAACTTTGTAACGGGACCCAATGACAATCGCGTTCTACTCTCTAAAGCATTTCAGTTGAATTCCAAGAGAGAGCAACGAGGGCCTAGTTGGTATGACATGATTACAAAACATAAAACTGAGCAGGGGACAAGCCATAGGAGCTGAGCTCGTCCTGTTTGCTTCTCTGCTGTGTTTTGTCCACTGTTCAGTTTTATGTTTTGCAATCATTTACAATGATTACCAGGGGATGTGGCACCACCGCGCCATCTGTGTGGTAGAGGTGAAAGTAAATGCGAATAGCTTGCGCAGAGGCACGGTAGGCGGTGTTATGACCGCGTTCGGTTTGAGTTTGGGTTTAAGGCGTTCTATATTCCACAGCGACTGAGGCTATAAGGCACGCCGTAGTGGAGGGATTCGGTAAATTCGGTGACTTGGGGTTATTTAGCGTACACTGACCCCGCACAAGAGCTGTGGTTTTAATTTACAGGACCGGCAGGTGACACATCTGAAGGCGTCAACTGGTCCGAACGCGAAGCCCGGTGATACACGTTGGTTTCATGGCTGCGGGCGGCAGCATGGATGCAACCCTTCGTGTCCTTTTCGGGCTTTAGACTGGCAGGCAGCGGTGACGGAAGCTGTGTGCATTATGTTTTGTGCTGGTGTCAACCACTGCGATGTCATGAAACAGGTGTTGCCTGAGCGCCCGTGACGTACAGGTGCCGTCAAAAGTAAATGGAAGGCAACATTCATGAACAAAATTAATGATTGCCCCCCCACCCCAATTCATGCATCCTTGAATACATATGTGCAGCCTAGTTGTGATTTTGCGAATTGCAGTACGCACCAGCAAGCATGGACCATTATGCTTTAGATTTTAAAGAAATAATTTTTTTTCGCAAGGTCGCCTTCCATTTACTTTTGACGGCTAGTGTACTATCAGCAAGAAATGAAACGCCAACAAGACAACTGAGCCACGGACTGCAAAGTACGCAGCTCTTATCCAGTAAAAGCTCAATACTAGCTCCTATTATTTGAATTTCAAAGGCGCGAAGGCTCTTCTTCAGAAGTGCTATTCAACCTCGCTTGTATATCCAGTCCAGGAACTTATATGTTGGTGTTTTCTTATTACCACCTCAGTTTCCTTCTTCGCGTTTCATTCGTTGCTGATAGTACGTGCCTGTGTGCTGTTGTGGTCAACGAATACGACGGCAGCAGAGACGCACACGTCCATTCAAGTCCCTCATTCTGTCTTTCTCTTTAACTACACAATTCGTCCTTTCCCACACGGTGTAGTTGAGATGTCTACTGATATGTGGGACAGCTACTGCGCCTGCCTTTACTCTGAAATCGTAATCACAACAGAGATGCAAAGAGGGCAATTCAGGGAGCAGGTTCACTGGAGCCCGTTGGTGAACCATTCGGGCGGTGGATGTGCTTTGAGAAGCCTCCCACGGACTCCGACCGATTTATCCCATGATCAAGGCGTCCCGCCAAATAGGCAATGGCGTTGTGTGGACTCCCTGGCAGCGTTGCAACGCTACAGGTTGCCTTTCTCGAGGTGTAGCCCCGTGTAGCTCCATTGCCACACGCTGTGTGGCTATCGGGGGAGCACGATGTTGTGTGGGGAAAGCTAGCATGGGAGTGGGAGTTGGAGCAGGAGGCACGGAATGTTTAGTTTAACCTGAATCACGGGTCGGCTACTTCTTATACAGTAGAGCTTTCCTTCAAAATCTTTTAAGCGTGTTGGAATCTTTGGATGCAAATATTAAGTTGTTACTGGATTTGTGGTATCTGCTGGCATCGCTGCTGCATACGTTGCTGGACAGCGACGCTCGCTTTTGGATTTGATATAGAATTATTAACTTCCGCAATGATATCCTCTTAATTGGCCATTGAGTAAGCCTCAAATTTTATCCAGTCTGCAATGGTAATTGTTGGAAGCAAGAAGTAACTTCCCACTTATATAGCGGGCGAGGGGGAAGGTAACATCCTGGAATTATTGGGAAGTAGATGTGGGCGCCTATGAAGAGGTGGTGAGAGGAGATAAGACTGATTGGGTATGAGTTGTTTCCGGGGGTCGACTGAGTGAAGGGCCTATACGCTTTAGCAATTCGTTTTCTCGTTCGGCTTTCTGACTGTTAGCTTTAAGTGTCGTTATTTTGCCTAGGAGGACTTGCGCCTCAGAAGTCAGAGGCTGAGAGTGGAAAAAGCGAATGCCTAGCTCACGTGTTTGCATGCTGAATAGGAAACTAGTCGAAGAGATGACCTGAAGCCGCTGGTTAGAATGACCGCCAACGGCTCCGGCCGGAGCTTGGTGCGACGACAAAGAGCGGTGGAAGTCTGCGGCGGCCGAGCTGCTGTAACACTTTTAGCGACGAGACTGGGACTGAGAATAATGAGGGGGTGGGGTCGCTGTTCATGTTCGCAGCATAGAGGCTGTGTCGCTTGATAAAAAGCAGTTTGCCGGGGACAGCACTGTCGGCGTACGAAACATGGATCTGAAACTTGGTATCGCCGAAGGCGATGGAAGCAGACTCGATCTAGTCTAAGCGGCGGCTGTACAGTATGCGGTGTTCTGCTTTGAAGTACTCGATGATCTCCTCCGGGGTCGTCCGGGCAATGGTGATGAATGATACCTTGTGCGTATTCACCTAGCGGGTCGAAACTGGTGACAATTTGGTGTCTGCTGGCCCACAGGGTGATCGTAAGGGTGTTCGTAAATGCGATGCCAGATCGAGATCGGGGGTCTTGAAGTGCGCTGTGAAGAAAATCTATCCGAACGCTGTCCGCTGCAGTACCGGAGTAGGACATATCGTGGCCGGATCGGATGGCTCTGCGGCGATTGTTCTCGCCCCATGCGCAGAATCTGAGGAATTCATCATCATCATCATCATCATCAGCCTGACTACAGCCACTGCAGGGCAAAGGCCTCTCCCATGTCTCTCCAATTAACCCTGTCCTTTGTCAGTTGCCGCCACTGTATCCCCGCAAACTTCTTAATCTCATCCGCCCACCTACCTTTCTGCCGTCCCCTTCTACGTTTGCTTTCTCTTCTGAGGAATTGGTGGTAGGGAAAAATGTATTTAATGTATTCAAGAGATGTTCGGTTTGGCGTGAGGACTCCACGAGAGTTAATTAGGAATTTAAAGTATCCAAGTGGTCTTCGGTTTGATCTTGTGAATTAATACTAAAGTTGACGAGAAAACGGCACAGCCCGTTCGCAGAAGGGAGCTGCGTATGTTCAGTGCATGGGTATATACCCTTCAAGCAGTATATTCTCCCCCTCCATATGACTTCTATGCTGACAGAAGCGTTGGGTACGGCGATGGAGACTATCGTCAGCGGCGGTAGGCTCAGCTAGGCCGCCGCTGGGTTTGTTGCAAACTAGTGTCCGTGCTATAAAAAGAGAAAAAGCCGCTGCTACAGCTCAGTGGTTATGGTGCTCGGCTGCTGACCCGAAAGACGCGAGGCGAAATTGTAGACGCCCGTGTACTGTGCAATAATGTCCGTGCACCTTAAAGAACCCCAGGTAGTCGAAATTTCCCGAGCCCTTCACTACGGAGTCTCTCATAGCGTGAGTCGGTTTGGTACATTAAACCCCAAAAACCAAACCAAACCTGTTCAAAAATAAAATCACGAACGCCCTCTCGTAATTCTTGTTATCAGGTAGCGCTTGTGTATTTATCTCCGAGCGCGGTTGAGATCTTCACCGGCTGTAGAAAAAATTTCATAATCATTGCAGTTTTGCATCTACAAACAAGAATAGACATTACTAATACCTTGAAAAATTCTTTCTTTGAGTTATAAACACTGCACGATGTATTAGTTTGTCTTTTTCCGGATTATATATATGATTGCGGTGTATGTTGCTGTTGGAATCAGAGAACCGAACCCCAGCGAACCTATCAACCTTTTCGCCTGGCTGTCCTTTCGTTTTCAAATAAACGCCATTTTTCAGAGCTGATTCATGCGCTAAATTAAATTTTATTCGCCTTTGTTTGGCACTCTCACAGGCAGATTATGCGGCTGAATAGCTGAGTTCTCCCTTTGGAGACTGGGTAAAAGAGGTTTGTACAGTGGTGAGCAGCCTTGTCTAGGGCGCTCGGGTGGTGCACTTCTTTGCAAACAAATCCAGATTTTGTGGCAGCCTCTAGGGACCAGCTGCAACGCTTGCACGGAAGTAGCGCCAGATAGCCTCGTAAACAAAGCAGGCACGAAAACGTTGCTCTGTAATGAGGGGCTGTTCTCTAATTTCGGTTTTTGTTACCAATTGCGCACTGCTCAAGCGCTCTAGACAAGGCTGCTCACCACTGTTCTTGTTCACTTGCTTGCTCACCAAGTTTCAGGGACTTTCATTTAAAAAACGTCCAACCTGGCTCTTCTGGCGAGCCTGTTCAATTTCCGACTCAGTTTTCATCTTTATCATTTGCTTGTGCCAATCAGACATGGGCTAGCAGCTGCTGTGTAAGGTTTTGTACGGGAGTTTTTTAGTGCAGTTGATTTCCTTAGTGTTCGCTGTTATTAAAAGAACTGATTTCCGCAGCGCTCGTTCTTCACTTAGAGTATGTTTGAACCCCTGACGACGGCAGATCCAACTCATAATTATTTTTGTTGTGTACCTCTGCCTGCCGACGAATCTTAAGTATGATGGGGACACTACATTCAAGAGAATTCAGCAGATGCATACTCAACGTTCTCTTATTACGTTTTTTTTTCAAATCGATTCCCCTCTCGCGTCAAGTCATAGCTTCGAATAGAGAGGTTTTTCTACACTTAAACAGAGAGCTAAAAGGATCTTCCAAACTCCTGATAAGCTGTAAACCTTACTCGCTGTAAAGAAAGGCTCTCTAAAATTCGTGCAATCTCTTTTTGCCGACAGAACTGCTCAGGCTCATGAAGAACCGCATGACGGATCGCTTTGCACAACAGCAGCGCTCAGAGGTACCTACGTTCATAGAACAGCGTGCATCAGCATGGCACTTTTATACTGCACAGTATCAATCGTCTGCATAGTTCCCGTTTCTTGCCTCTACTTATATTTCCCTGAATTTCGAGGTGCGTGTGGGCTGATGAGAATGATCGTCTGAACATGCGCGACGGGTTCACACAATGCTACACTGGTATGTACAGTCTTTGTCAAAAGTGTACGGCCCAAGGGGTCTGCTTCTGAGCCCTGCAGCGCGGCTCCTCTTGCATACTCAGGGACCATAATGTCACGAAGGCGGGATGAATTTTAGTCCTCAAACCTCAAAAGCTTAGGGCTGTCAAATGTGCTTAAGAGCCCCGCTACACGGTTTTGAAGCAAAACCTTTCGGCCGTATATTTTTGACAGACTGTACATGACTACGTGCGAGGCTGAGTTTTTTATGCAATAAGCAGAAAAAAATTACAGAAAATTGTGTGAAAGATTGCATGTTCAGTTGCAGATCTGCAAGACAGTGGTTTAAATCCAGATGCCGGGATAATATTTTGCACCCTTTAAATTTATTACTGTGTGAATAATTCAGTACGGAAGTGCTTTCTCAAGCAGCACAAGTAATTGGCCCAATATTGCAAATCGATGGTTTCACTCTGGTCCTTTGTAGTACCGGCCCTTGCCAATGCGTTTCCAATATTCGTCCCATTACCTATGCTGCTTGGGTTCATAGTTCGCCATTCCTCTTCCTTCAACCGAGCCTTGCACTCCAGCATTTTCGCGTATGCGCGTACAAGCACGTGCGACATCTATGACCGAATGTGCCATACGTGGGGACATATGACTAAAATTGAAAAAACGCACTTATAACAGTCATGTAACATATATATGGTATATAATAGGTTATGGGCGCTCTGCTGTGTACGCTGTATAGGTGCCTAGCGGTAGACATAGCATCAGACTGTATTGTACAGGAGCGTAGTTTGCGAAATTCATGAAACTTCTACAGTATAATTTTGCGTTCGGCTACGACCCGAAACTGACAAAAGTGCGAAAAGGGGTGTGGCGTTTGTCCGCGTATATATTATATGTGCAGAACGTTTCTATAGCGTGGTTGACGCCACATAACTGGACCCTAATAAGTGGGTGGAATATTAACTTGATAAAATCTTTCCTTACCAGTGATACATTAAAGCTACAGTATTAAAGTACTACACAACTGCAGGTAATTGCTTCGCAGAAGGAAAATTCCCAGCCATCTGAACTAAGGTAAAATCAGGAAATGATCGGAACTTCTTTTTAAATACGATACGAAAGTAATACAAGGATTAGTTGATAGGAAATGGAGAATGAGAGTTTTAGCGCAATAGTGTTCAAGATCTCGTTCAGAGCAAACCTAGAGTATTCGTCGCCGACGTTGGAGGCATGAGCAAAAGGTCACCAAATGCTGCTCAAGAACCTTGGTCTCACAAGCACCACCGGCGGCTGTGTTTGAAGCAGCCACCTGTGAAACGAGGGACGCATCGCTTAACCACAGCATCACTACGCGAAGAATGTGTGCGTCCACCCAGCGATTTATGAACGTAAAGAAGGGAATCACCGCTTCGCATATATGGGCAGTAATTCAATACTGCTATCACTTCATATCCTTAATGAGGTGTTAAATATCCAGTCGAGGTTTTACCGGCCGTCTTATACTTGCAGTGCTGCCATGGGGAAGTGGAAGCAAATGTTAGGTGCTGTCGGACACAAGGAATCTAGAAGCTCGAACTTCGTTGCGCTGGCAAAACCATAAGGGTGTGGATTGACCTGGGCACAGCAACAAGCCAGGAATGCCTAGATGTGGCTCATCAGATGTTTCACGTACTCGGGTACACATTGCAACAATAAACGGAGTGTCTACTGCTAACAGCTACACGCGTGGGGTGAAAGATGTGAGCATAGTAGGGTTTTGAAGACAGGCTCAACAAAAGCGCAATAAACCATCATCATAACGATCATCATTATCCTTACTACGTGCACTGCTGACGAAAGGCCTCTCATATGTCTCTTAAATTAACCCTGTCCTTTACAAGCTGCGGGCCCCGTATCCGCGCAAACTTGTTAATCTCATCCGGCCACCTAACTTTCTGCCGACACCTGCTACGCTTGCCTTCTCTAAGAGTCCGCTCCGTTACCCTTAAGGACCAGCGGTTATCTTGCCTTCACATTGCATGCCCTGCCTAAGCCCATGTCTTCCTCTTGATTTCGACTAGGATGTCATTAACCCGCGTTTCCTCCGGTCTCTAAAAAGCAAACCACAGCATGTGTTGAAGAAAAACATGTGATTATAGTAATACTACTTAGGATCTCTTTCACTAAGGCGGAAAGTCTTAACTTGTGTCCGTGATACAAGGCAGTGGGTGCTGGGAGGAAAAAAGTATTTATCATGAAGTCAATACCCTATAGTTTCGCGTTGGTTACGAGAGACACATGATGGGTACTCCACACCCCTTTGGACAGGCAGCCGCTTTTTAGCCTCCACAGGTGCCATTGGACAGCTTTTGCTTTGTTTGAAAAGGTGGTCCTGGAGCAGCGGCTGTTCTGTTGAGAAGCGCTGTACCAACAAGCTGAGGAGTATGGTCCTGTATGGGCAGCGTACGTACCACTGAACAAAATTTAGAGCTTCTTTAAGTTAACTTATCCGAAATTATTCCAAACATAAGCGATGTGATTACTACTGCCAACGCACTTGCACCTAATCGGGTAGACTGATTTGGAAACAAGTTCATGCCACGGAAAAAGATGTTTCTATTATGGAGAAAATTGTTCGTTTCCGCAACACGTCATTAGGATTCAACATGTAGCCTGAGAGCTGCGTTAGATTAACCTTCAGCTTATTGCATTCGAACATCGTTACACTTTGAAATGTTAGGAAAGTGGACTCCTTAAGATCGAAACACGTGCATTGGTGCCACTGAAGGACGTCTTGCGATTAAAGCAGTCAGATAAATTCCACTTGGGTTTGTCGAGACAATCTCTTCTTTGCCTTGAGTTGCAGCGAAATTAGATATAAAATGTTATTAGATATAAAATGTTAAAATGTCAAGTTTCACTTGACTTCGTGAGCTTTTATGCCTGCAAGCTTAATTAAAGTGTTCGGGAGTGTATTAGCATAATGGTAGACAAAGGAGAACATAAAACGGTACGAGAATAGGGGCGCTTCTACTGTTCCTGTCCTCTGTGCCGTCTCTTCGGTTTTCTGTTTTCCTCAGTTTATTCCCGCTTCATTACGTCAATAATGACCAAATGTACTTTAACCCACATTAAATACAAGTTATCGCCTTGATGACATGCTCATCTTTGGAGTTCCAAACCCTTTTTGATAATATCAAGACATTTTGCGCAGAAACGCAAAAAGCACTGACGATCTTTAAAAATGGTCAACGAAAGCGAAAATTGAGCTGAAAGTACATATGTTCAGGGCAGACAAGCTAGCATGTCAAAGAACAGCGCAGAGCCGTTCGCAAATATCGGCCGCGGTGGCTCAGTGGTTACAGCGCTCGGCTGCTGACCCGAAAGACGCGAGTTCGATCCCGGTCGCGGCGACTGAATTTCGATGAAGGCGAAATTGTAGGGGCCCGTGTGCTGTGCAACGTCAATGCACGTAAAAGAACGCTAGGTGGCCGAAATTTCCGGAGCCCTTCACTACAGCGTCACTCATAGCCTTAGTTGCTTCGGGGCGTTAAACCCCAACAAACCGTTCGAAATTGCCTCTGAAGCTCTTTTTTTTTCCTCATCCATGGATGATGTGTGGGCACAGTAAAGAAAGGGTTTGCTTTATCACTATCATTTTTTCCAGTCATTGTAGTTTCCTTTCGAAATACTGATTATAAGTTCACTTACTACTGATGTCGTTCAAAAAACAACTGCCGACTTATTTGATGACAAAAATTTTACCACCGTCGAATAAGTCACTAGGGAAATACTCAAAACGTATTGTTCGCGCCGGGAATGATAAAGTATTTCTTGCCGTGTTATGCCGTCGAATGTGTAATGCCGTCGTCCTGCTTAAGTAAGGATGGGAACGTTCCACTCCACTCGAGCAGCGTTGTTAATTGTATGTCATAATTTGCTGCTGCATAAACTGCGCCATCTTAATCTCAATCCTAACGTCTTCGACTGGATTAAATATTTCTTTCTTAACTGTTGGCAATTTGTACATGCTGATAACACTAATTCACCGATTCCTAACGTGCGATCTGGTGTTCCACAGGGATCGGTCCTTGGACCACTCTTATTTTTAATCTATATTAATGACCTTCCTTCTGCCATATCCTCTAACATTCACCTTTTTGCTGACGATTGTGTAATATTTCGGAAAATAAATAGCGTTAACGATACGGACACTCTCCATTCAGACCTCAATTTGGTGTCAGACTGGTTCACTGCATGGAATCTGGAATTAAACATTAATAAATGAAAGCTTTTCGTGTTTCCCGTGCATCTAACGCTCTTCCTTCATAATATCTTAATGGAACTCCTCTTTATTGGATAAAAACATACAAGTACCTAGGTATTCATATCATTAAAAATTCAACATGGTCTATTCATATTGACTACGTTATTAATAACGCTAACCGCATGTTAGGATACTTACGTCGCAATTTCTCTGCCGGTCCCTCATCTCTTAAACTTATATCTCTAAAACACTCATATGTCCTAAACTAGAATACGCAGCACCAATATGCAACACTACACATGAAAACCTCGTATATCCCTTGGAACTAGTCCAAAATAATTCCGTTCGCTTCATTCTTTCAAATTACAACCGTACGGCAAGCATCACAGCCATGAAATCTAACGTTTCACTCCGACCGTTACAATCTCGCCGTAAAATTGGTCACCTAACACTATTTCACAAGCTATATCATCACGTAGCGCTTCACGACTATTTCATATCACCCCCAGAATATATTTCACGTGACATCGATCACCGCCACAGGGTTGGCATCCCAACATGCCACACAAAATCTTCTTTTCAGTCATATTTTTCCCATACATCTGTGGTGTGGAACCGCCTTCCACCTGATATTGCAGCCATTGCAGATAACAAAACCTTTCACGACGCAATAGCTAACATTGTTTATTCTGAAGGAAGTTTATCATGTGTTATATCTGTTTCCACTGTGTTGTGTTCATTGATTTTATGTTATTTACGCTTTGTGAATGTTTGTTTTATTCTGGAGAAAATGTATTTTATACTACCTGTTTTCACTGTATTATATTAATTGTTCTTCATACTAATTAACCCACTCCCCTCTGAGTGGGTGCCTTTTGGCCCTGAGGGTACAAAAAATAAATAAAGAAATAAATAGTAACTGCAAGTGATACGACCTTGCTTTGTGGGAGTCACTCCGGATGTCGAAATTTTTTGGCTTAATCGATTGAGGTTTTCAGCATAAGAAAAAAAAGATAAAAAACAACAGCGCATCTTTGCTTCCTAGTCAATACATTATCCCTAATGAAGTCCAGAAGTACAATTATCAGCGCTGCTCTGAAGGCGGCTGGACCATTCTGATGAACCTTCATGTGTCGTTGATCGGTGTGCTTGAGATCAGAACTTTTTATCTGGCGCAACGTAACTTTATGCCCTTTGCTGCATCAGAAATTCCAGTCGAACGTGCGATGAAAAACACGTAGTTACCCTCTGTAGAAGCATCACTAATGCAGTCGATAATCTCTTAAGGAAATGGTTGCTACTGGCGAACTGGCGGGTTCTTTTGCAAGCGAATAGTTTCAATTCGTTTTTTTTTTCCAGAACTTGAATACAGCTGGTAAAATATTTCGTACAGGGAATATTTACGAACCATATCCTCTTTCTCTTTCAACCTCGCTCATTTTCGTAACGTCTGGAAATTTCCAAACGTCGGCACGAGGCACATGTGTAGGTTATAATTCAGACCGGCTGGAAACACAAATGCAAATTATTGAGTGTGCTACCAGGCAAGCCAAATGTTTACTACTGCTGCTCTCTTTTTCTCGGCCGCCGCGGTGGCTCAGTGGTTATGGTGCTCGGCTGCTGACCCAAAAGACGCGGGTTCGATCCCGGCCGCGGCGGCTAGAATTTCTTTGGAGGAGAAATTCTAGAGGCCCGTGTACTGTGCGATGTCAGCGCACGTTAAAGAACCCCAGGTGGTCGAAATTTCCGGAGTCCTTCACTACAGCGTCTCTCATAGCCTTAGTCGCTTTGGGACGTTAAACCCCACAAAACCAAACCAAACCATCTTTTTCTCAAGTACTTCATTTATTCTTTATGAATGAGGCCTCATGTGCAGGGGATTCTTATAAAGCTGTGAGGAAGTTACTCTAAGCATCCATACGTAAAAACAATTCACAGCACCTAGAATTCAAAGGACCCAAGCGTGTACTAAATGACCCTAGAATATAATGCGTCGTGCAAATGCCAACTAGCTCAACTTTCTGCTTTACTATCATCAAATTATACAGCGAAATAAAAAGCAGAGAGCCAAGA
Source organism: Amblyomma mixtum (assembly GCF_055824585.1). Classification (NCBI taxonomy): domain Eukaryota; kingdom Metazoa; phylum Arthropoda; class Arachnida; order Ixodida; family Ixodidae; genus Amblyomma; species Amblyomma mixtum. The sequence goes on from NC_143020.1 coordinate 15,289,202, forward strand.
TGAAGTTATACATTTCTATGGAACCGTGGGTAATGAAAGGACAACACTAACAAAAGACGAAAAGAACACCCATGCGATTCATATCCGTATATGTTTACAAGATATTCAATACAAAGTTTTCTATGCAAAATTCTTGAAAAGACAGGGAAAAAAAACATGCAAGGTAAACAAGAAAATATGACATATATATGGGCTTAGGGAAGGGCAACGAAGGAAAATTCGCATTTTAAATGTGAGTCAAGCAGGAAGTGTTTGCTGATAGTGATATTATTTGGCAAAGTGAGCTGATATTAGCCGCCTGAATTTAGAGTTGTCACGTTCATGGACTAGTGGAAGAGCAATCGAGTTCCATTCTTCAATCGTGAAGGGTAAGAACGACTAATTAAATGCGTTTATCGAACCAGGTATGCGCTGCATGCTCATAGAATTGAAAAGACGACGTAATGTTCGTACTTGTGGTACTAAAAGGAAAGTTTTCAGGTCAGGGCGATTAAATTATCGATTATCAAATGGGCACAACCGCGAAATCTTAATTAGTTGAGCTAATGAGTCAAGGCTAATGGATGATTTAATGAAACTAACGCTAACCCGCCTATCTTATTCGGAACAGATGAAGTGAGCTGGCTGATTATGGATGTTTTCAAGAGATTCAATTCAATATTGCTGCTCAGGGCTCCATATTGCGCTGGCAGATTGAAGTTTTGGTCTTACGTGCACCTTGCAAGCTAGTTTTTTATGTAACCGAGGGATCAGGAAACGCTTAATGAAATGAAGTGTTTTGGATGTCTCTGCCACTAATTTTGTGATGTGTCAGACCAGTTGAGTTTGTCGGTTATAACAACACCTAAGTATTGGTAAGATTCAATACGTGAAATGGCAGTAGGAGTTTAACGAGTCTGAATAGTTTAAGGTGGAATGCTTTCGGGTTATTGCATACTTTTACATTTGGATATGTTTAGATTCATAAGCCAGGTGGTGCACCAGGTTTCTATTATATCGAGGTCTTCCTGTAGGAGTGTCTGGTCAGAGGTAGCCGTTATATGAACGATAAAAAATGCAATCGTCAGCGAAAAGGCGAATTGTTGAGGAGAGGCTAAAAATAAGAGTGGTCCAAGGAGAGAACCTTTTGGGGTGCGCCTGAAATAACTTTGAAAGTTTTGGAGGGGTGGATGCCAATAACAATAAACTGGGTGTGATCTCAGGGGAAAGAAGAAATCCATGACGGTATTAAGGGATCTAGCGAAAGAAAGGAGAGTTCAGCCATAAGACGTTGAGTTGGAACCCGGTTAAAGGCTTTAGAGAAATCTAGGTAGATAATATCAGTTTGAAATTATTCATAAGATCAGGTGAAGGTCGGTAGTAAACTCGAAAAGCTGGGTTTCGGATGCCAATCAGAGCGGAGTCCATGCTGTTTGGTAAAAAGGAAGCAATTCCTCCCCAGTTAAAAGTAGACTTGTGAGTATATGATGTGTCCCAGTATTTTAGAAACAATACATGATAACAAGATTGGTCGATAGTTTGAGGGATCAGAACGGTCGCCACCGTTGAAAATTGGAACAACCTTACTTAATCTCTAGTCATTTGGGATTGCAGAACTTTAAATTGATTGTCTAAAAATGATTTGTAATATCTGACATGAGATTTCCCTTGTACCTTTTAGAATCTTTGTAGTAATGTCGTCCGGCCCGAGAGCGCTTGTGGGCTTCAAGTTATCAATCAGTTTAGCTATGCCTTCGACTGAACTGGAAATTGGAGGCATCTGGCTGAAATTACCGCTGGGAGAGCTCGGTACATTTATGATTGGTTCCCGAGTAAAAATTGAAGAAAATTAGGTGTTCATGACATCTGCGCATTGATCTGCAGGGACGTGCTAGCCATCTTGGTAGTGCAAGATGATATTTTGAGGCGGGTTACGGTTTGACATCCGGATATTCCAGGACTTTTTAGGGTTATTCCGGATGATGCTTTGCAAGTCTTTATGGAATTTTTTTTTTTGGAGTGCCTCGAAAGATTTGTATAAGCCCGGCGGCATTAAAAGTAATTTTCCCATTTGGAAGCACAGACGGAATTTTCTGCAGCACGGAAAAGTCGCTTTTGTTTCTTAACAACCATCGAAGGCTCTTAGAAAATCAGTGCTTATCAGCATCTCCGCGAATGCAGATTAGCGGGGCATATGTTTCCATGAGTGAAAGAATATTTTGCTAATAAATTAACCTTTAACTATTAACTGTTCGGGTGCCAGTAGTTTTAGTGAACTGATAAAGAAACGCTTCCCGGTCAAAGTTAATTTGCACGTAGTCGGCTTTGTTGTTGTCGCGAATATATTTTCCAGATCTATTGCGGGTAGGAATGGAAATAGCCAAATTAAAAAATAAAAGTTTGTGATCACTAACGCCGCTAGTACACGAAAGAGACTGACATAACTCAGGCTTTGAGACAAACACTGGATCGAGGATGTTGGTGCCACAAGTTGGAGTTCTAACAGACTTAAACAGGTTAAATGTAAGAATTAAATCAACATTTTTTTCGACTAACGAGAGGATGCTGACAACTGGTCCCAGTCGATATCCGGGTAATTAAAATCTCGCATATGACCAAGTTCGCTCGCGGAAAGCGGAATTGGATGTGTAAAAGGACGGAAACCAGTTCATCAATAAAAGAGCAATCTTAATCTGGCGGACGGTAGCAGGCGACAAGCAAGGTGCTGCTGAAATTAAGGGACAGGTTAATACATACTAGCTCAAGGCTAGAACGAACATGCATGAAGTGTGAGACTAGCGTTGATTTGACGAGAATTAGGACACCACCTCCTCTTCGGCCAGCTCTGTCATGTCAGTATCAACCAAAACGATTTACTAGTCTCGAGAAGTTCGCTTTCCCGAATGTCTGCGGTAAGCCACGACTCGGTAAGGACCGCAATATCCGAGCAATTATCATCAAGAAGTGTTTCCACACTTTCCTTTTTTTGTATGTAGCTGCGATAGTTCGTGAACATGACCACCATTTTATGATCAGATAAAGTGGCGCGCGAACTTTGCGAAGGTTGAGCTGGGTGTTTAAAGGGAAGCTTCGAAGCGGGCGGTTTTAGCTATGACGAACGTTCGATTACGCGATCCTTTTTGGCGTCATATATGTATTGTTTTTTGATGATCAACAGTTTGTCGTAACGTATGTTGAAAGTGGCGTCCTTTCCCTACCAAAAGTGTACAACTTTTTCCGGGCTAATCGAATATGGACAAAATAATTTTCACGAACAGAAATTTTTGATTCCTTCAGCTTCGGCCCTGCTTCCAGAATTTTTGACTTCACCTAAAAAGTAAAGCTTTTTGACGGGCTAGTTCAAATATGAACACCTTAAAAGGTGCTATTTTGACAATGGTTGCGCGGTTTTTTTATTCTTGGAAGCGGCCCATTCGATGCGCACGTTCTATATCATCAGCATTTATCGATAGATCAAGGTGCTCTGAGCAGAAAGATTGCATGCTCCTCTGATTGCTCCCAATTTGCACCGACCGCATCCGTGACACAAAAAAAGATTAAGTTCGCGCAGCGCAAGCGATTTCTTGCGTCATCGCACTTTTCTGTGAGTATTTTTTTATTTCGGAGGAATGCCTGGTAATTTCAACGTTCGAGCCTGGCTCTGTAGTTTTTCTGCTGGCTTGACCTGTGTGTACTATACGTTCTAAAGCTTCAATCCTCAGGGAAAGAAAGCTGACGTAATTTTCAATGCTACTCTGGGCACTACGGTTGTTTGAAAGCTCAGCGAGTACAGTGTTCTGTGATGCTTTCTCTGATGAAGTGGTGCGTTATAGGGATGCATGCATTATGCACCGCCATGAGCAGCAACTTCTTTATACAGAAGTTTTCTCACGTGTGCAGTTCAGTGGCTTCATCTGTCATATAGAACTTAACATCGAGCAGGGGAGATGGTTTAGTGGAGGATTCAGGGAGAGCTGCTTCGCGTATTTATGCATTGATATCTACACATTATAAAGAAGTGCACACACCAGCCTGCTGAAATGATTATTGCTGTGCACTATTATAAAGGCACTAATCTGTTAAAACACCCCTTCGGAAAGGGTGGAATTTTTATAATGCGCTCTATGCGGCTTCCTTCGTTGGTAAATACCCTTTTTTCGCGATCTGTGGCATACTGGCGACAATCGAACCATTCGGGCGAAAATGGTTCAGAGTGAGCAATTTTTTCAGTTTTGACTGGCGACTTACGTTTCAATAATGGCGGTCGAATATTTAATAAAAGCCCCCTGACACATCTGTTAAGACGAAGCTCTCGAAAGACTTGGTTCAGATGTGCTCTTGGGGATGGCTTACCGAGGAGCATTAAGCACAATAGAGAAACGTGATTGTAAGAAACAATGTTACAGACTTTGCTTTAATTAAAATTATGGAGTTTGTGTTTTCTTTTGTTCTATAATTTTGAGTGCGACTTTGTTACCTGTGTAATAATTGGAAAGCACTGTGTGTGAGGATCCCTCCTATATTTTTCATTGCCTCTTAAAATTTTCTTTTTGGAAGTATTCGTGTAACTTGTGCATGCGTGGCATATGCTTTTTTGGAAAGTTTGCCATGCTAAATGGCCATGAATGGAAATAGTTGTGTCATCGTCCCTTGGATTGTAAGTTAAAGAACATCAGTGGGAGCAGCTGCTGTGCTGAATTTTCCTGATCCATATAGGTTTGTTTCTGAGCACTTTTTTGGACGAGCACTGTGGTAATATGGTAGCAGAAATATATGGTGTAGAAGAGATCAATAAAGTGTTTAGGAAATAAGCGTAGTTCATATATATGTTATGGGCGGTTAATTGCTGCTCGCATAAAAGTTATTCATGCATGATGCTTTCTGCACGTGAGCTCAAAGAACATAACAAAATATAAGCAAATTCAAACCATTTCTATAAGGAGGAGGAGGCGGGGATGTTAACCGCTAGATGAAACCAGTTTTCTACCATGCACTGGGAGGAAAGGGGTGAGGGGATAGAAAGGTGACGGAGGAAAGGGAGAGATGAGAAAAAGCGTAAGGCGAAAAGGCTCATGCAACGTCACAGCCTGTCGTGAAGGCCCGACGAACTTAAGAACCGCAGGTGGTCCTGGAAGACCGTCACCGCCGATGATCGCCGCGGCCAGTGCCCCAGAATCTTGAACTCCGTTAGCGCCCGTGAATCGATGTGTTCTAGCTCACAACGTAGAGAATGTCGTGAAGAACTGTACGCTGGGCATTCACAAAGAACTCATCGCGGTCAAAGATGTCACATGCATGGTTATCAGCCGTGCCAATCACAGTGGAATAATGGTTTGTGAATGCGACAGCAAGCCACACACAACACAGCAAAGTTGCATCGCTTGGTTGTAGGCCACATGGAAGCCGTGGCTTCAGGTCAGGATTCAGGAATAACAGACGCCCACTGTTTCGAACACTGGACGGAAGTCCACAAGGCAAGCATAATCTCTCGCGCCAGTGTACGAAGCCTACCCGCTGCATCGGCTCTCGAAATGGGGGTGGACACAGAATCGCCCTCCTGGTGTGCAGTTTGCACGGCCTTGCCCGCGCGGCGGTTACCTGCGATGGCCCTGTGTCCTGGCAGCCGTCGTTATAAGGTGGTCTCACTGAACTATATATGCACTTATCCATTCAGGAACGTACTCAAGGAAGTTTATAGTGTAATAGAGACTTGCTACTAAGCATTTACATGACAGTACGTCTGGATATCTATTGCCGGGGAAGTTTATTTTTGATGGTTTATGTGAGACAGGAATGCGTTTCTTTTCGAATTGGCACTTAGTGGTGGTAGAAAGAGAGAGGGCAAACCTTTATTAAGCAAATTGAGACAATGAGCCGGTGAAGATGGTAAACGCCGGCATCTTCTTGGTCCCCGTCCCTAGTCCGGGATACCGCAAGCTCCCGTCGCCTCGCGAGCCCGACTTGCGAGGGCAGCTTCGGCCGTAGCACTCTTGTACTCTAGGAGGAAGGCCTCCCAATCCAAGCCTCCTTAGGGGGAGGGGGGCTGCGTTGGGGAGGGAAGTGGGAACTATGTTTGATAGGCCCACAACGTGTCGAATAACGAACAGACCTCTTCACTGTGTGGGCACAAAGGATTCACTTTCGAGCAATAACGTTAAGCCACGGTGGCACAGCAGTGCGTGTTCGTCTGTAGCGGTGTCAGAATGCGTTCTTCTGCCTGCGACAGCCCCTTTACCGGGGAGAGAACTGGCGGTGACCGTCTTTGCAATAGTCGACGGTTTCTCAAAAGCGAAGAAACGGTCAGCTAGACTCGTCTGTTGGTCTGTTGGGGCGGACGCGGAGGTAGGTGCACTGAGGATAAGTTCTCGGGCAGCCGCATTCGGAGCTTCGCCACCATGGAGTCCTTGGTGGGCCGGCGTCCAAACGGTGCGTCTAGGCGTTGTTGAAGACGGAGGGGTCCTGGAGATGACTAACTCGTTTAGCCCCGCAGGTACCGGCTCCGAATGACGATGTCGGACTGCGTTATCGAGGAAACTGTACAAAAGGGTTTATTTTACATATTTACAGAAGAGAATGGAATCGATTGCTCCGATCACAAACAACGTCCCGTTATATACGCTTCGTATTCCCCAGATCCCTGACTGGGGAATTTAGTTTGAAGAATGTTGTCCAAACGGATGGTCGGTTGATGATGCTGGCGGTACCACCCACGGCAGGGCGGTGCTGATGCCCTCTCGCTCTCTCACAGCTCGGGGGATGAGAAGGGGAAGACAGTCATCCAACACAGATGCGTCACCTTGACCACTGACGCAAGTGTTCTGTGCGTTGCCTCCGTGGGAAAGCAGAATCCCGCAGTCTTCTCGCACGTGGTTGAACCTCCTCGAACTCCCCCGCCGGATGGCCGAAGCACGAGACCCCTTCGACACAGCGTCTTTCAATTAACAGCCTCGCTCAGCGTGACCTTGCGTAGCATCATCCCGTCCGGTGACCCGAAGGCCGACTCGGCCAACGTATACCGCTGCTTCCGCCGTGCTGCTGCTGTCGCAAGCTCTCGCCGCATCTTTGCCTAACGACGACACTCGTCTGACAGTAATTTCTCCCAGGCCCGTGGGAGACAGCCTCCTTCGATCGGTTCGGAGGTTCGGTGATTTGGAGTGCAACAGCCCCGGCCGTCGTCGTCTATGCTTCTGCCGCCGGCGCCAGGCCTCGTCATATCCCTTGCTTTGCGATGAGTCACACCCGGCTCCCAGGACCACGTTGTCCACTCTTAACAGCTCGTCCGCGGCCCTAAAAATCTCGAATGGCCAGCGTTCACGACCGCTGGGCATTAAGAGATGAGGCCGGAGTCGGGTGGAAGGGCTGGTTTCCAGAAATGGCGTTCAAGCTCGAACATTCAACAAAGAATGGCATCAGTGGACTGTTCCACGAGACAGGGCACTGACCCACAAGCAAGCGCTCGGAATTTGCCAAAGACCCACCAGGCTTCCCACAATGACAATAAATGTTTACTAAAAGATTACTGAATTTTGGAGCAATTTTGGTGCCAAGAAAGCGCAAAATATCCCCTTTGAAATCGCCAAAGACGGACCGCTTGGACCAAGGTTAAAGAAAAAACACACACACACACACACAGTAGGTTGTCCTACTAAGTTCTCCCGCTTAAAATAGTCGGCTTAAAGCATCAGCATTTCCGTGCAGTTTTCCCTTCTTGTAACGCACCGAGAAATTGTACTGTTGGAGAGCTAGACTCCATCTGAGCAAGCGACCATTTTTGGGAGGCATTTGTCGCAGCCAGGTTAGAAGGCAATGGTCAGTCTCATAGATGAACTTTGCGCCGCACAGGTAACACGACAACTTCTGTGCCGCCCAAACTAAACACGCGCACTCTTTTTCTGAAGCGCTGTACGCTTCTTCTCTACAGGTCAGCTTGCGGCTGACGTACAGAATCGGGTGTTCTTCGTGGTCGTCGCCCACTTGGCTTAAAACAGCACCCAGTCCTCTAGCACTGGCGTCACGCTGAACTATAAACTCCCTACCATGGTCAGGGGTCCGAAGCAAAGGTCGGGACACGAGCGCTTCCTTCAGGCTCCGGAAGGAGTTTTCTTTTAGGTCATCCCAATGTACGTCACTGGGTGCTCCCTTTCGTAAGGCGTCAGTTAAGGGACTTGCCCGCTGTGAGTAGCTCGGTATATACCGCTGGTAGTATCCAACCAATCCCAAAAAGGAGCGAATGTCTGTCTTCGTCCGTGGCTGCGGAAATGCCGCTATCGGGGCAATTTTTAACTCGGATGGGCTCCTAGTTCCCTGGCCTACAACGTGGCCCAAGTAGGACACATGAGCGCAACCAAACCTACACTTTTCCCCTTTCAATGTCAGTCCGGCCTGTCGCAAACTAGAAAGCACGCTCGTTAGGTGCTCTAGATGCTCTTCCCAGGTGTCCGAAAAAATAGCGACATCGTCTAAATAAGGGAGCGCAAAGCCCTGCATATCCTTTAGTACGATGTCCATGAGTTTAGAGAAGCTGAAGGGGGCATTCTTCAACCCAAAACTAAGCATTAAGGGTCGAAAGGTGCCTGCTGGCGATATGAAAGCAGCATACCGGCTCGCGCTTTCCGAGAGGGGAACCTGCCAATATCCGCGCACGAGATCGATGGTGGAAATGAATTTTGCGCCGCTCACCCTTTCTATCCTTTCCTCTATGTTGGGAATCGGGTAAAGCTGATCCTTGGTAATCGCATTCAGCTTTCTGTAATCCACGCATGGGCGAGGATCCTTGCCTGGGGTTTCAACCAGGATCAGCGGTGAGGTATAGTCACTTTCCGCGGGCTCTATAACCCCTAACATTAACATGCGCTGAATTCCAGCTTCCATTACCTCTTTTTGCTGTGGTGATACCCTGTAGGGCTTCGACCGAATCGGCTCATCAGACGTGAGCTCTATTTCATGCGTCAGGAAATGTGTCTTTCCTGGGCGGCTGCTAAATAGATCGGCGAATTTGCTCAACAACTGCTTTAGCGCGTCGATCTGGGCCGAGCTTAGAAATTCTGCACCTACGGAAAGAGCCAAGATGTTCTCCATGTGGCCACTAGCGTCAGCGCTTTCCTTCCAATCTGGACTCTCGCCGTGCGGCTCTTCCGGTTCATTTAGCGTCAGATTGACGATCCCGCTACGTTCCACGAACGGCTTCATCAGATTGCAGTGATAGATTTTCACCTGTTTTCCTCTGCATGGAACCTTTAGCGCATAATTAGTGTCTGAAAGTTTCTGCAAAACTTCCACTGGACCATCCCAGTGAACTTCTAGCTAGTTCTTTCTCGATGGCCGGAGTATCATCACGCGATCGCCCACGGTGAAAGCCCGAAGGCGGGTGTTTTTGTCATAATAGACCTTGGCGGCCTCCTGGGCAGTTTTCATATTTTGGTTTACTAACTCCCTTGTATCGTTAAGGCGGTCCAGTAGCTGAAGCACGTACTCAACCACTGTCTGGTTCTCTCCTGTCCCTTCCCACATTTCTCTCAGCATTCGGAGGGGAGAGCGGAGGGTTCTTCCGTATACAAGTTCTGCTGGGGTGAACCCCGTGGCTTTGTGGGGCACTGTTCGTAAAGCGAACAGTGTGGCCGGCAGACAATCCTCCCAGTCGGCTTTGGGCTCGTAACCAAGAGCACGTAACATCCGCTTCAGCACCGAATGCCACTTTTCTACAGTGTTAGACTGCGGATGATACACCGAGCTGTGTAGCATTTTTACTCCGCACCTTTCTAGGAACGTGGTCGTCAAAGCGCTTGTAAAGACTGTCGCCTGATTGGCCTGGATTTCGGCCGGAAATCCTATGCGCGCGAACACCGACAAAAGAGCGTCAACTATTTCTGCGGAGCTCAAATCCTTCAATGGAAGTGCTTCGGAAAATTTTGTGGCGGGACAAAGCATAGTGAGCAGGTACTTATAGCCTGACTTTGTTTTCGGCAACGGGCCCACTGTGTCTATTACAGGCCGACGGAAAGGTTACGAGATCAATGGCACAATTTTTAGTGGAGCCTTCCATGTCTCTCCCGGCTTGCCCACGCGCTGGCAGGCATCGCACGATTTCACGTAGCGTTCTGCATCTTTGAAACATCCTGGCCAGTAATATTCCATTAACAGCCGCTCCTTTGTTTTATTGATTCCGAGATGTCCTGACCAGCCATTACCGTGGCAGAGACTCAGAATATCCGCTCGGTACCTTTCACGCACGACCAACTGATCAAGTGTTTTGCCTTTTCTGTCCTGATAGTGTCGGTACAGTAAGCCTCGTTTCTCATGCATCGTTATGTTGCGTCTCGCGATTCCCTCTTCGGCTGTTAGGCGCAATCTTTCCAATGTAGGGTCCTGTTTTTGTTCTTTTATTAGGGACTCCCTGTTCACCTGCAGAAGGCGATCAAAGTTACGCGAAGCTGGAGATAAAACGGACCCTTCAGCCCTCTCTGCCTCATTTACCGACTCAGTGATCGAAGTGTCTGGTCGCTCATCTGCTCGGTCATCCGTCTGCCTTTTATGCCCTGGAGGCTCTTCACCCTCCTGATTGGCTTCCAACGATAAGTTGGATGGTGCATCTCTAGCTACCTGAAGTTCGGGAATCTGGATCAATTGAGAAGCGAGCTGGAGAGTTTTAGACCTTGTCAAAGCTTGTACCACCCCACTTCCGAGTTTCTGGCCTCTCTCGCGTAGCAATTGGTCGGATCGATTCGAGAAAAGGTATGGGAATTGAAGTGGCATGGCCTTCGAAACTGCGGCCTCAGTTAACAGCTCTCCAAACGGCCCGCAAATCCTCACTCTAGCCATCGGCAGGCATACACTGTGTTCTTCTACCGCCGGTTTTATCCACGACACTTCCCCCGTGAAATCGTCCGCTGTAACATAGGACGGATGGACAACGTCCATCGTCGCGCCACTATCACGAAGCACTTTGCAAGGTTTCCCGTTAACCTGCATTTCGTGCAAGTACGGTCTAAGGAGCTCTAAATTCTCGTCGCTATCATCGATGCACGAGAACACAACACGCTGCTTTGTACGTTTGGCTGCAAAGTGCTCGACACGATTGCAGTTGTAGCAACGCTGTGGCCTACTAGCCTCGAACTCTCTTTTCCCGGCTTTGTCTGCTCCCTCTCTCTTTGACTGTTCTTCTTGCTTTTCTGGCGCTTTCTTTGACGCCTCCGACTGTCCAGAACTTCTAGCAAGCTGCTTCTTTCTGCTAGGTCCTTGATCTCGCATTGTGTTTCGAGCGTGTGACGCACCCCCTTCAGTGCTCAACCTTCTGCGCGAAACGTACTCCTCTGCCAGCTCAGCGGCTCTTTCAACTCTGTCGACCTTTTCCCTGCCTTGAACCCACAGTTTCACTGCTTGTGGAATGCGTCGGTAAAATTGCTCAAGGCAAAAACACTCGATGATTTTGTCTCGGCTTTCGTAAACCTCAGCTCCTTTTAGCCATTCTAGCAGGTTAGTCTTAAGGCCATACGCGAAATCCGGATAGCCCTCCCTATCGTTTTTGATTGTGCTCCTGAAGCGCTGTCGGAAAGCTTCGGCTGAAAGCCGGTATCTTTTCAGCAGGCTGGCTTTTACCTTCTCATAATCTGCTGCGTCTTTCGTGCTAAGTCTCGCTATGACTTCAGCTACTTCACATGGCAAGAGGGTCAGAAGCCGTTGTGGCCATGTACTGCGAGCAAAGTTCTCCCTTTCACAAGTTCTCTCAAAATTGCCCAGGTACAGTCCTATGTCCCGACCAATTTCATACGAATGCATGTACCTGTTCATTCGATACGATTCTGCATCGCTTGGTCTTTGAGGAGTTCCGGCTCTCGCACCAACGCCCTCTTTTTGTTTTTCGTTTTCAAGCTGTATACGCTTTAGATCCCTTTCGGCCTTTTCAGCTTCCCATTTTTTTCTTTCTTTCTCTTTTTCCCACTCCCGATCAGCTTCCTCTTTACGCGCTTTTTCCTCTGTGCGCGCTTTTTCCTCCTGTTCGGCTTTTTCTTTACGGGCTTTTTCCTCCTGCACCAAGTTCCATGAATCTGCAAGGTGATCGTTGTCCTTGACGTGTTTAAGAATGATATCGCCCAGTTCAATTTTGGTTATTTTGTTCTGCACTTCCACTGACAGTTCCTCGCATATCAACAGCAAGCCCGACTTCAACAATTTCATTAGGTCCATTGTGACGCTTTCTCTGCTTTGGCTCTGCTAATTCAAAAAAATGCCTTGAGAATAACCCTTCTCAAATGACAAACCCTTGATTCCCAGTCAAGATTTTTCTCTGAATCTAAAGCCTGGCGAATCCCATAGCAAAAGCCAAAACGCTCACCCGTGGAGAAAGCACGATGTCGCACGGTGCATCCCAGCTGCTGCCAACCAGTGTCGAAGACGGAGGGGTACTGGAGATGATTAACTCGTTTAGCCCCGCAGGTACCGGCTCCGAATGACGATGTCGGACTGCGTTATCGAGGAAACTGTACAAAAGGGTTTATTCTACATATTTACAGAAGAGAATGGAATCGATTGCTCCGATCACAAACAACGTCCCGTTATATACGCTTCGTATTCCCCAGATCCTTGACTGGGGAATTTAGTTTGAAGAATGTTGTCCAAACGGATGGTCGGTTGATGATGCTGGCGGTACCACCCACGGCAGGGCGGTGCTGATGCCCTCTCGCTCTCTCAAAGCTCGGGGGATGAGAAGGGGAAGACAGTCATCCAACACAGATGCGTCACCTTGACCACTGACGCAAGTGTTCTGTGCGTTGCCTCCGTGGGAAAGCAGAATCCCGCAGTCTTCTCGCACGTGGTTGAACCTCCTCGAACTCCCCCGCCGGATGGCCGAAGCACGAGACCCCTTCGACACAGCGTCTTTCAATTAACAGCCTCGCTCAGCGTGACCTTGCGTAGCATCATCCCGTCCGGTGACCCGAAGGCCGACTCGGCCAACGTATACCGCTGCTTCCGCCGTGCTGCTGCTGTCGCAAGCTCTCGCCGCATCTTTGCCTAACGACGACACTCGTCTGACAGTAATTTCTCCCAGGCCCGTGGGAGACAGCCTCCTTCGATCGGTTCGGAGGTTCGGTGATTTGGAGTGCAACAGCCCCGGCCGTCGTCGTCTATGCTTCTGCCGCCGGCGCCAGGCCTCGTCATATCCCTTGCTTTGCGATGAGTCACACCCGGCTCCCAGGACCACGTTGTCCACTCTTAACAGCGTGCGTTCGGCGTCTCTAACGGTTGTGCAGAGTATGTGATAGGCTAGAGGAGATAGAAGCGAAACGCGACTCTGAAATAAGAACCTTGCATACCATGTCGTCTCGGGACATGATTGCGCTGAGCTTGGCGCCTCATTTAGTTGACAATAAAGCAGCAACTGATTGTGTTGAGGAATACCTGAGTTCTTTCGGTCTGTACAAATTGTGGAGACGTTTATAGGCGTCCGCAGTTACTAATCACTTATTGATGTACCGGAGAAGATGCTTTTCATTTCAGTGATATACATGAACTAAGCACATATTTAGGATTTTTTCGCATCCAAATTCATTTGCACAATTAAAAGCGCAGTACTAAACATAGCATTGAACTTCAGCCTTCTTCTGGACGAATTTTAGTGAAAAAAGTCGCATATATTTGTACTTGAAAAGAGCTGTCGGCTATAAACTCGCTTAAGCAACACAACATTTTGCTCCAAATGCCTGTCTCTCAGTCGCCTTGGCTAAAAATTCTAAAGTGCCGTTGTAGGCTTTTTACGGATCGATGAAGAGAATAAGTAACTGCTGTCTGCTTATTACCATCTGCTATGTCGTATTTTCAAACCCAAGCACATGATCTGTTTCCGAGAATGCTGCTTTGAAAGCAGATTGACGTACATTGAACTGTTTTTAGCTCAGACAGAAAGCTTAGCCTCATTACACAAATGCCTCACATAACGTTACTAATACTGAGTGCTATATACTTAGCAGCTGATAGCACACTACGTAGCTCATGCAGCACAAAAAGCTTGTATTTTTCGCCCATGTTTCTTGTAATAGAAGATTTTGAATTTCTGCAATGGCGTTGTGTTTTGTCTTCCTGTCTCTAGGATTGCAGTCACTCGATACCGGAGCAAAATCTTTGTGCAATATACTCAGCTCCTGTTGTGCAGTTCTGGGCATGCCTGGGGATGAGAGAAGCTGAAATATGAAAGATTAGGTGCCATTGAACCAGGGTACCTGCTCCCACAGTTCATTTAACTGGAGTGAACTCTATATTTCCGGCAAATATTTTCACCACGATGTTTTTAGGAAATTAGTGCCAATGTGACGTTTTCGGCGTGGCATTATTTGAACATCAGTTAGTGTTTACATGCAGGTTACTTCCGCAAGATCTCACGCGGTTGTTTTATTTTTTATTTTGTGACATTTCGTGGTGTACTACGGGCTGTGCGAATTCAACATCATGCCTTTTCACTATTTAATGCCCGTGCCACTTCTGAGCGCATGATCAACGCCATACTGAGCAGCTCCAAATGAAAAACATGCTTATGTTACTTGTCGACACCTTTGTTTTCTTCCCATTTTTTCAGACGCAGCTCGTTCTCTTTGGGCATGTTTTCAAATTTGTAACCGCAGCACGACTCCAACATAATTTGAAGAACTGTCGCGTTGCTGCTCGTTTGTTGATAATTTACACCAAGTCATTTAGAAGTAAGGTTCTATTCCCTGGCCCACCACAGCCTCGTGCTATCGCTGAGTTTCGAATCCCTCCACGATGATGGAACTTCAAAGTTTCATCGGCTTATGCTCTCACTTCCGGCGGTTAATCCGCAATTTCACATCATCCCTCCCCTGATTACCCTTCTTCGCGGGAGCAGTGGCCTTTCAAGCCTGAGTCCTGCTTATGATGATGTGTTCAGCACGTTGCTTCGTTTGCTTGCCTCCCCATCCATATTATGCCTATATGACCCCGGTGCTCCAACTGCAATGTATAAATTGCGGTTGCGTTGGAATCTATCCTTTTTTGCGCAAAGTAAACAGTAGTTTGTCGACTACGCTTTTGCATGCGTGAGGTACGCCGTGACAAATCCTTAGCTGAACTACCTTGTCAAAGAAAAAGAGTGTTTGGCCATCGTTTAGAAAATCGGAAAATTTCGACCTTACGGATACGGCCTACCTGTTGGGGTCATTACGGCCTATTCCCTCTGTAGGCGGTCCTCCCTAAAAGAACCAAATGGCCGCCTCGCCCGCTGGGCCTTGCCTGTTAAAGAGTGTGATTTCCGTGTGGTTTACAGCTGTAGCAGACAGTATAACCACGCTGGCGTTTTGGCTCGCTCATCTCCACCTCTGGCCACTGAATGCGCTCTCTCTTTCCCCATCGACTGCGCCTCCTTGTCGTTGAACAATATGGCCACCAAGCACTCCAAGGGTCTGTTGATCACTCCACTTGTAAGGTTCCTCTCGGACCCTTCGGTCGTTTCAGTCGCGTGCGCAGTCCGCCGTGAGGATGCCCACTTTAAAATTCGTGATGGGCTTTTGTAAGGCCGACGTCCCAAATGGCTTTTGTGATCTCGGCAAATTTACGGTCGGAAATATGCGCTAAATTAATGGTGACCCGCAAACCGTTCAGACCGGTGCTTTTAAAAATAATACACGGCTTCGCATCCGCTGTTACTGGCCCGGTATGAGCGCATATGTTGCCAAGCTTGTCAGTTCTTGCCCCGACTCTCAACGCCGCATGCAGTCACCATCATAGACCGGCCCCGTAAATCCTTCGCTTTGCCCATCCAGGCCTTTCGACCGAGTTGACATTCACCTGCACAGATCGGCTGCTAGCCTGCCTCCGGAAACCGCTGAGTGGTAGCCTTGCTGTTGCGTCACTTCTTACACGTCTGGTTTGGTTTGGTTTATGGGATTTAACGTCCCAAAGCGATTAAGATTATGAGAGACGCAGCAGTGGAGGGCTCCGGAAATTTCGACCACCTGGGGTTCTTTAGCGTGCACTGACATCGCACAGTACACGGACCTCTAGAATTGGTCCTCACAAGAAATTCAACCCCCGCGGCCGGGATCGAACCCGCGTCTTTCGGGTCAGCAGCCGAGCACCATAACCACTGAGACACCGCGGCGACACTTGTTACACGTCACCTGCTGAGACACCGTGGACGACTGTTTCTGTCTGATGCCCTTTCGTCCCTTCTGCAGCAACGCAACGTAACTCGTCGCACCACCTGCAGACGAAAGGCCTGACTGGGCGCTTTAATCGGACATTAGGTGACATGTTCTCAACGTATGTGGGTGCGGACCATTCCAACTAGCACACCTTCGTCACGTACGCCTACAACACGGCTAAGCAACGCACGACTGTTTTCTCGCCCGTTTTCCTCCTGCACAGCTGTGGACCATCGTCACTAAATGACACCAATTTTCCGCCACAGTGCGAGGATAATCACGATCTCGAAATTCTACAAACTTCAATCGCTATTTCTAACTGCCGGCTACAGATCTGTAATTCCAATCGGGTACCCTTCGATTATAGTTAAGAGTAATTGTTAGAATTCAGAATTAATTCAACTAATTAGAAATAGTAATTCTAGTGAGTAACTATTAGAATTAGTTTAAAACGTTACTTTTTAACATGATTCACTTCTTTATGACGCCCGCCATCATTGGTAATACAATGGCGCATTAACTTCTCTACTCCAAAAATCCTATTCTATAAAATTAGTGCCCAGCATCTCTGAAACACCTGGCATATATGCATATCGAGATACGGGGCTGCGTATTCGACATGTCCCAACATATGAAGCTATTGTGCGATGGCATTTATAGGAAAATGGTATGAGACATGAAAAAGAAATGGGTAATCTTAAGAGAGAGCGAGAGCAGAGAGGGTGTGGGAACGAGCTCCTGTTGATGACATCGAATTAGAAATAAAGGAGAAATATGAGTCTGTGTTGCTTGTCATGAAAATGAAAGGTATCGGGTGGTGGTTAAGAGTAACGGAGCGGGTACCAAGAGTAGGCAAGCGTATCAGAGTGCCGCAGCTACTTGTGCGGGTGGATTTAAGACGTTTAAGAGTATAATGCTAACGATGGTGAAAGGGCGCAATGCAGAGAGTGTAAACTTTTTCCGGGCATGCACTAGCGTAGTCACTTATGTATCATCGCATGTAAAGCTGTTAAAATACTGATGATAATCTTGCTGACTACTGCAGAACGCACGTCGCACAATGTAGCAAGGCAAACATTCTTCTCTCTGAAAAAGTTCTATCACAGCCTTTAGAAATCACCAGACGAATACTTGAAACGAATTGCCTTGTGACGGTCATGATAAAGTATTTCTTGCAGTAGCTCCTGAACCATTGCTTCAGAGATGCTCCGCCCTTCATGTAAGGTTGAAGAATGTGTAACGTCACCGTCCTGAATCCGCCAGTAACGACTGGAAATTTCTACTCCACTGGACGTTCTTTGTTATTAATAGACTTGCATGTGCTTTGCGAATGCACTTGCATGTGGTGTGCAACAACTGCCAAAGTAGGCATTTTTTAGCTGGAGTGCTTGAGATTTTTTTCACATGAAAATAAGAAGAAAAGCCTACCGCATATATGTGCGTTTGACTCGCTTCCATTGTCCTTAAAGAAGCAGAGAGCATTAATCAGAGAACTTCTCGGAACACAGCTGGTTGTTTAAGATCATGCTCCGTATGTCGTCGACCGGAAAAATGAAGCGCAGAAATTTTTGTTACGCAGTATGCTTTTTTATGTGTGTTGGCGCTTCAGAAGCACTGAGATTGCAGAGCATACGGGTACTTTTTGCGTTTCGCCTCCATTGGAACGCGCCCGCTGCGGTCTGGTTCGAGCCGGGGTACTCTGGCTCAGTAGACGACCTCAATAAACACTGAGCCACAGCGTGAGGCCTGAATCATTTCCAACCTATGGGGATTTTGTGAAGCAAGCACCAGGCACCTGTGAAGGACATATTTCCTCCCAATGGGAAGTCAAAGCTCTGAAAATCGAGCTGGGTGCCAGCCCTGTTCCCGCCTGTAAAATAGAATCAGTTTATACCTCGAAATTCTAGTGGCCTGTAGGACAGTTTGTATAAAAAAGTGTATAATCAGAACCTAGCTGTTTATGAATGTGCGAGGTCTAGCACAGATTTCTTCCTTTCGCATAAATACATCTTTCACGTCGGAAATCAAAGATTTTATTGTTGTGTAGCGAACTCAGTAAGTAATCTTCCGAAAAACAGAGAGCGACGTAACATGTCCTCCACCAATTTCAAGCACGACAAAATTTACTTCCAGATATTCCATCAGTCTAACTCCCAATTTTTGCGCACTACGTCTTTTAAAAGAGACATTCAAAAATTAATATCACATTTCCAGCCATTGCAATGTTGCGATTTAAAAAATATTAAACATTTTGCTCAATTTCCTGCATCCTGCAGAGAATTAACTGCGCTTTTGGTGGCTGGAAAACTATAAATTTAATTCTTGCGCCACGAATGTACTGTTTACGGATAAAATGTTTGTTTTTGATGAAACAAAATACAGCCCTACAACAGATAGCGCAGTGGGATTCTGTAAAGGCGAAAATATTCGAGAACAGCTGCACGTGTTTTAGTCTATCTCCTTTCTAATCCCCTTAGAAAAGCATACCTGAGCGATAACCAAAGACTTGCTCTCCGAATGCACTGCGGCATTGATAGATAGAAACGTTTGCTCAGCAGAAGCCTCCTGTTACGTTCGAAACCGCGCCGGAAATTCCTTTGCTCCATGCTTTCGATTACAGCTAGCTGTTTCGTCAAACTCTTGTTTATTTGCAGACGTCAATCACTCGTTAATCTGTTTGGCCACATCGCAATCGCGGGAAGCTTTCCTGATAGTGGTTACAAAACATACCTGACTGGGAACTCTTTAACACATCTGTTAAAAATTTTGGTGCAAGGATGTATTAAAAAAGGCTGCCTTCAATAGTGATCGCTATCATAAAGTGAAGACATTTTGAAAAGCTGTCTACGGAGACAGGTAACTAATTGCTTGTCAACGAAAAATCTAATTCCTGAACGCTCATTTAGGGTCCAGGCAAATTCACAGTTAGTACCGGTCCTCGGTTTTTCAAGTAGACTATACAGGGTGTTTGAGATCATTCATTAGAGATTTTTCTTTGAAAAGCCGTGACACATACCTCTATACCGTCGGTGAAGGTTGATCACACAGCATGGCGAACTTTATACGTTATAGAGTGGAACAAAATGATGAGTAATTAAATAAAAGAAGTAATCAGCTTTTTATTTTCGTCTTTGTTACACAAGGTTGTATTCAGAAACTGAAAGCCTTCATTATAAAAGCGTGAGCTAGTTTCTAAAAATTCTGAATCAGCAGCGTGCTTCAACATACTGACCGTAGAAAATAGACGTTTGGCTGATCGTTGAGTCTGGTGCTCCTCATTACATGCTAATAAAATCAAGTCCCTGCATCGCTGCATATGGATCATCACGGGAGTCACATGAACATCATCTATGTCTCAAAAGTCGTAAACTGGTGCTACGTGTGGTTATAGGAACGCATATTTTTAAATATGCAACGTGAAAACGCACACTTATAGAGATCTCAAAATCGTTTTTTTACGTCGGATGTCTCGAAGCGTGATATACCAATTCTGAAATAAAAAAAAAACTGTATTCTTCTTTGATTTTGACACCCTGAAATTCGGCAAAGTTACCTTCTGCCCGAAGAAAAATAAAAAAAAGTAAAACAGTTAATTTCACTAAACATGGTTCGTTTTGTTGCATTTTACTGCATAAATAACGCCCGGCTTAGCGTAAAATCAAACTACAGACACCGAACTAAATATATCTTTCACACCTTCAAGCAAAACTGCTTTGAATAATTTGAAACACACTCTATATGGCAGGGAAATAATGGGTTGCATGAGAATTTTTTTTTTCAAAGCAGTTACGAAGCGAATCCTAACAACAATTTGCATAACATCTTCTACCATCAAAACTAAACGACCCAAGCACATACTAAAAGATTATCAAAAACAATGCATGATGTACAGTGTAGGCTGGTTGCTTCGAACTCAATAAAAAGTTATCCTGGAGATTGCGTTGTTGTCTTTGATTTTCGTGACGTTGCTTTGCGTACTGACGCGTACTCAGTAATTACCAGTATGAGAACATTGAAACGGGATCTGATAACAATCGCGTTATAATCTATAAACCATCTCAATTAACTGTCATGACGGACGGACGGACGGACGGACGGACAAACGAGCGGGCGGGCGGGCGGACAGATGCACCGACGGACGGATGGACGGACGGACGGACGGATGGATGGATGGATGGATGGATGGATGGATGGATGGATGGATTGATGGATGGATGGATGGATGGATGGATGGATGGATGGATGGATGGATGGATGGATGGATGGATGGATGGATGGATGGATGGATGGATGGATGGATGGATGGATGGATGGATGGATGGATGGATGGATGGATGGATGGATGGATGGATGGATGGATGGATGGATGGATGGATGGATGGATGGATGGATGGATGGATGGATGGATGGATGGATGGATGGATGGATGGATGGATGGATGGATGGATGGATGGATGGATGGATGGATGGATGGACGGACGGACGGACGGACGGACGGACGGACGGACGGACGGACGGACGGACGGACGGACGGACGGACGGACGGACGGACGGACGGACGGACGGACGGACGGACGGACGGACGGACGGACGGACGGACGGACGGACGGACGGACGGACGGACGGACGGACGGACGGACGGACGGACGGACGGACGGACGGACGGACGGACGGACGGACGGACGGACGGACGGACGGACGGACGGACGGACGGACGGACGGACGGACGGACGGACGGACGGACGGACGGACGGACGGACGGACGGACGGACGGACGGACGGACGGACGGACGGACGGACGGACGGACGGACGGACGGACGGACGGACGGACGGACGGACGGACGGACGGACGGACGGACGGACGGACGGACGGACGGACGGACGGACGGACGGACGGACGGACGGACGGATGGAGGGACGGACGGACGGATAATGTGAGTTTAAGCGCAACACCGTTCACGATCCCGCTCGAGAAAAGCCGGAGTATTGGTCATTGACGGTGGCGGCAGAGCAAAAGGTCCCCACAGATATCAACAGTGGCTGATCGAGGTGAAGAATCTGATGCTCACCTGAGGAGCCTCCTGAGCAGCCACCTGCCAAACCAGTGGCGCATTGGCTTAAACACTGCACCACTGCGTCAGGAGTGTCTGCGTCCTCCCAGCTATTTTTGAATGTAAAGCATAGAATGACCACTTCTGCATATATTAACAGTACTTCATTACCTCTATCGCGTCATATTCTTAATGAGGAGCTTAACTGTCCACTCGAGTTTTTCCGGCCGTCTAATGCTTGCAGTGCCGTCGTGGGGATGTGGAAACAAATGTTTGGTGTTGTCTGACACAGGGAACCATAAAGTCGAAATTCATAGCACAGGAAAAACCAAAAGGAAGTTGTTCTCCCTGAGCACAGCAATACGCGAGGAACGCCGACATGTGGCTCAGCAGATCTTTCACATACTCGGCTGCACAGTGCAAGAATAAACAGAGTGTCTACTGCTAACAGCTATATCGGTGAGGTGAAAGAATGTGAGCGTTGGAGGGTTTTGAAGACAGGCTCAACAAAAGCGCATTAAATCATCGTCAACATCGTCAGCCTGACTACAAGCACTGGTGGCCAAAGGCCACTCCCATGTGTCTCCAATTAACCCTGTCCTTTGCCACTGGCGGCCAACATATCCACACAAACTTCTTATTCTCATCCGCCCACCTAATTTTCTCCGGGCCCGATGCCACATTTGTCTTCACATAGAGTGTACTCCGTTACCCTTAAGAACCAGCGGTTATCTTGCCTTCGCATTACATGCCCTGCCCAAGCCCATTTCTTCCTCCTGATTTTTAGTAGGATGCCCTTCAAACACGTTTTTTGCGGCCACTAAATAGGAACCCGCAACATGTGTTCAAGAAAAGCATGTGATTATAGTACCCCTACTTATTGTCTCTCCCACTAAGGTGGAAAGTCCATAACACGTGCCCGTGAAACAAGGCAGTGGGTCTGGGAAGAAAAAAGTATTCATCATGGATTTCACACCCGATAGTAGCAGGTTGGTTACGACAAACACACATGCGGGGTACTCCGCATCCCTTTCGTCCGGCTGCTGCTTTTTAGCCTACAGAGATACAGATATGTAATGGGGCAGCTTTTGCGTTCGTTTGAAAAGCTGCTACTGGAGCGGCGACTGGTGTTCTATTGAGCAGCGCTATGCCAATAAGCCGAGGAGTACGGTCGAGTATGAGCAAAGTACGTACCACTAAACAAGATTTAGAGCTTCTCCAAGTTATCTCGAAATCTTCCGGACACGAGTGATGTGATTATTACTGGCAACCATCTTTTGCCTAATCGTGTACGCTGATTTTGAACGGGTGCTTCTATTACCACGTCATTAGGATCCACCATGTAACCTGAGAGCTAACATTAAGCTTATCGCATTTCAACATCTCTAAAGTTTGCAATGTTCAGAACATGGACACCTTAAGATAGAAACACGTGCATTGCTCCAACTTATGGACGCCTCGCGAATTAAAGCATCCAGATAAATTGAAAATTGAGTTCGCCGAGACAATCTCTTCTTTGTCTCGTGTTGCAGCCAAATTATATATAAAATGTTAGTTGGCTTCTATGTCAAAGTTTCACGCCACTTCGTCCGATATTATGTCTAGAAGCTGTGTGAAAATGTTCAAGTGCGTATGTGGACAATCGAACGCCAAGTAGAACAGAAAAAGTAAAAGAATAGGGGCGCTTGTACGGTTCTTGTTCTTTGTGCCATCTCTTCGGTTTTCTGTTTTCCTCTGTTTATTGGCGCTTTAACGTCAATAACGTCAATAATGACCAAATGTAGTTTAACTCACATTCCATACCAGTTATAAACTTGATGACATGCACATCTTTGGAGTTCAAACACTGTAATATTACCAACATATTTTGTGCAGAAAAGAAAAAAACACTGACGGTCTCAAAAATGCGCAACGATAATGAAAATTAATGAGAGTACTTATGTCCAGGCCAGACATGCTAGCTTGTCACAGAACAGCGCAGAGTCGGTTGAAATTGCCTTTGAAGTTCTTTTTTTTTCCCATGCATGAGTGATGTGCGAGCACTCTAAAGAAAGCGTTAGACTATGACTGATATTTTTTCAGAGCCATTGGAGTTTCCTTTCGAGATACTGATAATGAGTTCAATGACTACTACAGGCAGAAATGTCGTTGAAAATATAACTGCCGACTTATTTGATGCCACAAATTTTACCACCGTCGAGGAAATCACCAGACGAATACTCAAAACGGATTGTTCCCGACGGGTATGATAAACTATTTTTCGCCGTAGTCTCGGTGTCAGCGATGCGGAGACGCTGCCTTCCTTATGTAGGTGTGAAGAACGCGTAAAGTCGTCGTGCTGCTTCAGTAAGGACGGGAACATTCGGCTCCCTTCGAGCATATTTGTTAATGATGAAACACATTTATTTGCACCCGTCAAGGAATCAGAGGACGAAAAAGACGAGTCTTGACCGGCGTCATCTTCCTCCCCTTTCAGCAGGCTGGGATCCCTTGGGATTCAGCGGTTTCCAGGGCCAGACGGATTGGCATTGTTACGACCGTGCTTTGTAAGGAATCACTGCAGATATCGAAATTTTTAGCTTAATCGCTTGAGGGTTTCAGCACAGCAAAAGAACAATAAGAAAAACAGCGCATATGTGCGTGTTAGTCAATTCATTGACCTTAAAGAAGCACAGAATAGCAATAATCAAAGCGCTGCTCTGAAAGCAGCTTTGTCCTTGCGATCAATATCCTTATGTCGTTGACCGGAGTGCTCAAGGTTAGAACTTCTTGTTTGGCGCCACATATATTTATGTCCTTTGCCGCATCAGAAATTTCTGTTGAATATGCGACGAATTACATGTACGTACTCCTTATAGAAGCATCTCAAATGAAGTCGCGCGAAACTGGATGCTACTTCTGTACTGATAAGGGCTTTTGCAAGCAAATAGCTTCAATTTCTTTTTACAAAAACATTTGAACACATTTCGTAAAATAGTTCATAGAAAGGTATGTTTACGAAACATATCCTCGTTCTCTTTCAACCCCGCTCTTTTTCATAACATGTATAATTTCCAACCGTATGCACGAAGCACATGTGGGAATTCAGACCGGCGGGAACCAGAAACGCAGATTGTTGAGCGTGCTGCCGGGCGTGTGAACTGTTTACTACTTGTGCTCTCTTTTTTGAAGTGCCTCATTTATTTTTCATACGTGATGCATCATGTGGGAGGAATTCTTATAAGGCTTCGAGGAATTTAATCTAAGAATAGTGGTAGAGGCACAACGATTTAATTCGTCAGAGATGGAACAATCACCGACCTCCCCTCTGTGAGGCGAATTCCGCCTGCTTATTCCCACTACCGTCTCTAGCACCGAGCAATATGTCCCAAGAAATTGAGGTATGGTTAATTATATTTAACAAAACATGAACTCGAAGGCCATCGGAAATGGCCATGAGTAGACGACTAAGGATACATAACAGAAACCACAGTTACACCGCTAAAATGCTATGTGCAAGAAAGAAATATAGATTGGGTATTTTGCTCCCTCTATAGATAGAATTAATACGAAAACATGCCTTCTTGTACACTACTATAGAACAAGTGCCCGTTTCACTACTGCAGTACACTTCACCTATTTTTAAAGTTAAAACTTTTTTTAACACGTTTTTTTTTTCGCCATAAATGCATTGAGGTGTAAGCATAGATCAGACAGTGATGTATAAGCTAATAGCCACAGATAAAGGTTTCTATTTATGTACCTTTGAGCAAATGCTCGCACCGCCGTATCGTTATCACGCTGACGTTTATAGTGGCGTTAAGCTGTGTAGTACTTGTTCGTTTAAGCTCAAAATCGCAAGTGACGCCGCTGCATCAGATAGTCACGAAGGTACAAAATTTACATAGAGTAATTACGGCCGCATGCAACCGCTTATGCGTCCTTCTGTGTCCTCCCAGCGATTTCTGAAAGTAAAGCATAGAATGACCACTTCTGCACATATTAACTGTAATTCATTACCTATATCGGGTCATATTCTTAATGAGGAGCTTAACTGTCTACTCGAATTTTACCGGCCTTCTAATGCTTGCACTGCCGTCGTGGGGAAGTGGAAGCAAATGTTTGGTGTTGCCTGGCACAGGAAACCCACAAACTCGAAATTCATAGCGCTGGCAAAACCAAGAGGATGTGGTTCTCCCTGGGCACAGCAACACGCGAGGAACGCCGACATGTGGCTCAGCAGATCTTTCACATACTCGGCTGCACAGTGCAGGAATAAACAGTGTCCACTGCTAACAGCTATATCGGTGAGGTGAAGAATGTCAGCGTTGGAGGGTTTTCAAGACAGGCCCAACAAAAGCGCAATAAATCATCGTCAATATCGTCAGCCCGACTACGTGCACTGCAGGCCAAATGCCTCTCGCATGTCTCTCCATTTAAGCCTGTCCTAATTGCCAGTCGCGGCCACCATGTCCACGCAAACTTCTTAATCTCCTCCGCCCACCAAATTTTCTGCCGGCCCCCTGCTATGCTTGCCTTCTCTTATAGTCCACGCCATTAACCTTAAGGACCAGCGATTATCTAGCCTTCGCATTACATGCACTGCCCAAGCCCATTTCTTCCTCCTGATTTTTACTAGGATGCCCTTCACTTATGTTTTTTCCGGCCTCTAATTAGGAAACCGCAACATGTGTTGAAGAAAAGCATGTGATTATAGTACCCCTACTTATTATCTCTCCCACTAAGATGGAACGTCCAGAACACGTGCCCGTGAAACAAGGCAGTGGGTGCTGGGAAGAAAAAAAGTATTTATCATGGATTCAAGACCCCATAGTAGCAGGTTGGTTACGACAAAGACACATGCGGGGTACTCCGCATCCCTTTCGACCGGCTGCTGCTTTTTAGCCTACACAGATACAGCACTGTAATGGGGCAGCTTTTGTGTCGTTTAAAAGCTGCTACTGGAGCTGCGGCTGGGGTTCTATTGAGCAGCGCTGTGCCAATAAGCCGAGGAGTATGGTCGTGTATGAGCAAAGTACGTACCACTAAACAAGATTTACAGCTTCTCCAAGTTATCTCGAAATCTTCCGGACACGATTGATGTTATTATTACTGGCAACAATCTTTTGCCTAATCGAGTACGGTAATTTTGAACGGGTGCTTCTATTACCACGTCATTAGGATCCACCATGTAACCTCACCGCTAACATTAAGCTTATCGCATTTCAACATATGTAAAGTTTGCAATGTTCAGAACATCGACACCTTAAGATAGAAACACGTGCATTGCTCTAACTTATGGACGCCTCGCGAATTAAAGCATCATGATAAATTGAAAATTTAGTTCGCCGAGACAATCTCTTCTTTGTCTCGTGTTGCAGCCAAATTATATATAAAATGTTAGTTGGCTTCTATGTCAAAGTTTCACGCCACTTCGTCCGATTTTATGTCTAGCAGCTGTGTGAAAATGTTCAAGTGCGTATGTGGACAATCGTAGGCCAAGGAGAACAGAAAAAGTAAAAGAATAGGGGCGCTTCTATGGTTCTTGTTCTTTGTGCAATCTCTTCGGTTTTCTGTTTTCTTCTGTTGATTGGTGCTTCAACGTCAATAACGTCAATAATGACCAAATGTAGTTTAACTCACATTCCATACCAGTTATAAACTTGATGACATGCACATCTTTGGAGTTCAAACACTGTAATATTACCAACATATTTTGTGCAGAAAAGAAAAAAACACTGACGGTCTCAAAAATGCGCAACGATAATGAAAATTAATGAGAGTACTTATGTCCAGGCCAGACATGCTAGCTTGTCACAGTACAGCGCAGAGTCGGTTGAAATTGCCTTTGAAGTTCTTTTTTTCCCATACATGAGTGATGTGTGAGCACTCTAAAGAAAGCGTTAGACTATCACTGATATTTTTTTCAGAGCCATTGGAGTTCCCTTTCGAGATACTGACAATGAGTTCAATGACTACTACAGGCAGAAATGTCGTTGAAAATATAACTGCCGACTTATTTGATGCCACAAATTTTACCATCGTCGAGGAAATCACCAGACAAATACTCAAAACGGATTGTTCCCGACGGGTATGATAAACTATTTTTCGCCGTAGTCTCGGTGTCAGCGATGGGGAGACGCTGCCTTCCTTATGTAGGTGTGAAGAACGCATAAAGTCGTCGTGCTGCTTTCAGTAAGGACGGGAACATTCGGCTCCCTTCGAGCATATTTGTTCATGATGAAACAAATTTATTTGCACCCGTCAAGGAATCAGAGGACGAAAATACGAGTCTTGACCGCCGTCATCTTCCTCCCCTTTCAGCAGGCTGGGATCCCTTGGGATTCAGCGGTTTCCAGGGCCAGACGGATTGGCATTGTTACGACCGTGCTTTGTAAGGAATCACTGCAGATATCGAAATTTTTTAGCTTAATCGCTTGAGGGTTTCAGCACAGCAAAAGAACAATAAGAAAAACAGCGCACATGTGCGTGTTAGTCAATTCATTGACCTTAAAGAAGCACAGAATAGCAATAATCAAAGCGCTGCTCTGAAAGCAGCTTTCTCCTTGCGATCAATATTCTTATGTCCTTGACCGGAGTGCTCAAGGTTAGAACTTCTTGTTTGGCGCCACATATATTTATGTCCTTTGCCGCATCAGAAATTTCTGTTGAATATGCGACGAAATACATGTACGTACTCCTTATAGAAGCATCTAAAATGAAGTCGCGCGAAACTGGATGCTACTTGTGTACTGATCAGGACTTTGGTAGCAAATAGTTTCAATTTCTTTTTTACAAAAACATTTGAACACATTTCGTAAAATAGTTCATAGAACGGTATGTTTACGAACCATACCCTCGTTTTCTTTCAACCACGCTGTTTTTCATAAAATCTATAATTTCCAACCGTATGCATGAAGCACATGTGGAAATTCAGACCGGTGGGAAGCAGAAACGCAGATTGTTGAGCGTGCTGCCAGGCGAGTGAACTGTTTACTGCTTGTTTTTTTTTTTTTTCAAGTGCCTCATTTATTTTTCACACGTGATGCATCATGTGGGAGCAATTCTTATAAGGCTTCGAGGAATTTAATCTAAGAATAGTGGTAGAGGCACAACGATTTAATTCGTCAGAGATGGAACAATCACCGACCTCCCCTCTGTGAGGCGAATTCCGCCTGCCCATTCCCACTACCGTCTATAGCACCGAGCAATATGTCCCTAGAAATTGAGGGACGATTAATTATATTTAACAAAACATGAACACGAAGGCAATCGGAAATGGCCATGAGTAGACGACTAAAGAAACATAACAGAAACCACAGTTACACCGCTAAAATGCTATGTGCAATATAGATTGGGTATTTTGCTCCCTGTATAGATAGAATTGATACGAAAACATGCCTTCTTTTACACTACAAAGGAACAAGTGCCCGTTTCACTACTGCAGTACAATTCACCTATTCAGAGCCAGACGCAGCAATTTCAAATATGTCATCAACTTCTCGCTAGTTATAAAACGTCTCTCCAAAGGCGAAATCAAAGACCGTTTTAGGAAATATCTATACAAAGTCATCTCTCTTATTTACCCATTTTTAAGGTTAAAACTTTTTTTAACCCGTTTTTTTTCGCCATAAACGCATTGAGGTGTAAGCATGGATCAGACAGTGATGTATAAGCTAATAGCCACAGATAAAGGTTTCTATTTATGTACCTTGGAGCAAATGCTCGCACCGCCGTATCGTTATCACGCTGACGTTTATACTGGCGATAAGCTGTGTAGTACTTGTTCGTTTAAGCTCAAAAGCGCAAGTGACGCCACTGCATCAGATAGTCACGAAGGTACAAAATTTACATAGAGTAATTACGGCCGCATGCAACCGTTTATGCGTCCTTCTGTGTCCTCCCAGCGATTTCTGAAAGTAAAGCATAGAATGACCACTTCTGCACATATTAACAGTAATTCATTACCTATATCGGGTCATATTCTTAATGAGGAGCTTAACTGTCTACTCGAATTTTACCGGCCTTCTAATGCTTGCACTGCCGTCGTGGGGAAGTGGAAGCAAATGTTTGGTGTTGCCTGACACAGGAAACCCAGAAACTCGAAATTCATAGCGCTGGCAAAACCAAGAGGATGTGGTTCTCCCTGAGCACAGCAACACGCGAGGAACGCCGACATGTGGCTCAGCAGATCTTTCACATACTCGGCTGCACAGTGCAAGAATAAACAGAGTGTCCACTGCTAACAGCTATATCGGTGAGGTGAGGAATGTCAGCGTAGGACGGTTTTCAAGACAGGCCCAACAAAAGCGCAATAAATCGTCGTCAGTATCGTCAGCCCGACTACGTGCACTGCAGGCCAAAGGCCTCTCTCATGTCTCTACAATTAAGCCTGTCCTTATTGCCAGTGGCGGCCACCATATCCACGCAAACTTCTTAATCTCCTCCACCCGCCTAATTTTCTGCCGGCCCTCTGCTATGCTTGCCTTCTCTTAGAGTCCACTCCGTTAACCTTAAGAACCAGCTGTTATCTTGCTTTCGCATTACATGCCCTGCCCAAGCCCATTTCTTCCTCCTGATTTTTACTAGAATGCCCTTCACACACGTTTTTTTTCGGTCTCTAAAGAGGAGACCGCAACATGTGTTC
Source organism: Amblyomma mixtum (assembly GCF_055824585.1). Taxonomy (NCBI): domain Eukaryota; kingdom Metazoa; phylum Arthropoda; class Arachnida; order Ixodida; family Ixodidae; genus Amblyomma; species Amblyomma mixtum. The sequence continues at coordinate 15,319,007 of NC_143020.1, forward strand.
AAGAAAAGCATGTGATTATAGTACCCCTACTTATTGTCTCTCCCACTAAGGCGGAAAGTCCTTAACTCGTGCCCGTGAAACAAGGCAGTGGGTGCTAGGAAGAAAAAAAAGTATTTATCGTGGGTTCAACACCCCATAGTAGCAGGTTGGTTACGACAAAGACACATGCGGGGTACTCCGCATCGCTTTCCAGCGGATGCTGCTTTTTCTCCTACACAGACAGCAATGTCTTTGGGCAGCTTTTGCGTCGTTTGAGAAGCTGCTCCTGGAGCTGCGGATGGGGTTCTATTGAGCAGCGCTCTACCAATAAGCCGAGGAGTATGGTCGTGTATGAGCAAAGTACGTACCACTGAACAAGATATAGATCTTCTCCAAGTTATCTCGAAATCTTCCGGACACGAGTGATGTGATTATTACTGGCAACAATCTTTTACCTAATCATGCACACTGATTTTGAAACAAGTTCATTCCACGAAAAAATATGTTTCTATAACGGGTGCTTCATTACCATGTCATTAGGATCCAACATGTAGCCTGAGAGCTAACATAAAGCTTATCGCATTTCAACATCTTTAATCTTTGAAATGTTCAGAATATGGAGCCCTTAAGATAGAAACACGTGCATTGCTCCAACTGAAGGACGCCTCGCGAATAAAGCAGCGAGATAAATTGAAAATTGGGTTCGCCGAGACAATCTCTTCTTTGTCTTGTGTTGCAGCCAAATTAGATATATAATGTTTGTTGGCTTCTATGTCCAAGTTCCACTTCACTTCTTCCGATTTTATGTCTAGAAGCTGAGTGAAAATGTTCAAGTGTGTGTGTGGACAATGATAGGCAAAGGAGAACATAAAAATTAAAAGAATTGAGGCGCTTGTATCCTTCTTGTTCTTTGTGCCATCTCTTCGGTTTTCTGTTTATTGGCGCTTTAACGTCAATAACGTCAAAATGACCAAATGTAGTTTAACGCAAATTCCATACAACTTATCAATTTGATGACATGCACATCTTTAGAGTGCACATCTTTGTAATAATACCAAGATATTTTGTGCAGAAAAGAAAAAAAACATTGACGGTCTCTAAATATGCGCCACGAAATTGAAAATTAAGCTATATGTCCAGGCGAGACAAGCTAGCATGTCACAGAACAGCGCAGAGTCGTTTGAAATTGCCTTTGAAGCTCTTTTTTTCCTCATGCATGGGTGATGTGTGAGCACACTAAAGAAAGCGTTAGATTTTATCACTGACATTTTTTTCAGTTATTGGAGTTTCCTTTCGAAATACTGATTATGAGTTCAATAACTATTACAGGCAGGAATGTTGTTAAAATATAACTGCCGACTTATTTGATGCCAAAAATTTTACCGCCATCGAGGAAGTCACCAGACGAATACTAGAAACAGATTGTTCCTGACGGGTATGATAAAGTATTTTTCGCCGTAGTCTCAGTGTCAGCGATGCGGAGACGCTGCCTTCCTTATGTAGGTGTGAAGAATGTCTATTGTCGTCGTCCTGCTTCAGTAAGGACGGGAACATTCGACTCCCCTCGAGCATCTTTGTTAATAGTAATTTTGCAAGTGATACGACCGTGCATTGTAAGGAATCACTGCAAATATCGAATTTTTTTAGCTCGAGGTTTTCAGCACAAGAAAAGAACAATAAAAAAAACAGCACAGATTTGCGTGTTAGTCAATTCATTGATCTTAAAGAAGTACAGAATAGCAATAATCAAAGCGCTGCTATGAAATCAGCTGGATCCTTGAGATGAACACTCATATGACGTTGACCGGTGTGCTGAAGATTAGAACTTCTTGTTTGGCGCCACATATATCTATGTCCTTTGCCGCATAAGAAATTTCTGTTCAATATGCGACGAAATACATGTACGTACCCCTTATAGAAGTATCCGAAACGAAGTTGTACGAAACTGGATGCTACTTGTGTACCGATAGGGGCTTTTGCTAGCAAATAGTTTCAATTTCTTTTTTACAAAAATTTTGAACACAGTTGGTAAAATATTTCATAAAAGGTTATGTTTACGAACCATATCCTCATTCTCTTTTAACCATGCTCTCTTTCATAACATCTAAAATTTGCAAACCTAGGCATGAGGCACATGTATAATTTAGACCGGCGGGAAGCAGAAAGGCAGATTTTTTAGTGTGCTGCAGGGCGAGTGGACTGTTTACTACTTGCACTTTCTTTTTTCAAGTACCTCATTTATTTTTCATAAATGATGCCTCATGTGGGGGGTATTCTTGTAAGGCTGCGAGGAAGTTAATCTTAGAATAGTGGTAGAGGCACAACGGTCCAATTCATCGGAGATGGAGCAATTGCCCTGTTCCCCTGTTTGGGTAATTCATAATGCATTTTTAAACTACCGTCACTAGCACCGCGCAATATGTCCCTAGAAATTGAGAGATGGTTAATTATATTTCACAAAACAAGGACACAAAGGCAATCGGAAACAGGCCTGAGTGGACTACTAAGGAAACATAACTGAAACCGCAGTTACACCGCTAAAATGCTATGGGGAAGAAAAAATATAGATTGGGTACTTCGCATCTTGTACAGATAGAATTGATACGAAAACATGCCTCTGTAGACTACTATATAGCCAGTGTCCGTTACACTACTGCAGTACACCTCAGCTATTCAGCGCCACATGCAGCAACTTCAAATATGTTATCAGCTTCTCGCCCTTTATAAAATGTGCCTCCAAAGGCAAAAGAAAAGGCCATTGTAGGAAAGATCTATGCAAAGTCGTCTTTTTTTATTTCCCCAGTTTTTTGTTTAAAGCGGTTTTTAACACGTTTTTTTCGCCATAAATGCATTGAGGTGTAAGCATTGGTCAGACAGGGATGTATAAGCTAATAGTCATATATAAAGGTTTCTAATTAAGTGCCGAGGAGAAATTGCTCGAATGTCCGTATCGTTATCATGGTGACGTTTATACTGGCGTTAACCTGAGTAGTATTTGTTCATTTAGGCTCCTAACCGCGAGTAACGCCGCTGCATCAAATAGTCACGTAGGTACAAAATTTAAATACAATAAGTTCGGCCGCATGCAACTACTTATTCGCTATTCGATATTTTAGGTGAGTGATTACCGCAGCTTATACCGAAGTTTCTTCGTCAGCCTTACACTGAGCGACGCCGGGAGCGGTTGCGGTTTTTTTTCTTCGCTGACCGAAAGCACAATCGCTGATACCTGTGCCAGAGTTTTACGGTTTGTAGTGGACGTAAGTAAGCTCAGTGAAGAAGCTGCTACAGCTCCAATTTGACAGCGCATTCACTGCGCATGGTTCTGAAACTATCACACGAGGCCTGATGGAGGTGTTAGACTTTCAACTCTTGCAGCTTAAAAAATGGGCGAAGCTACACAGTCAACGTCCGTTAAGCTTCGCCAGGGCTGTGACCACCCTTTTCTAGGGCGAACTACGCAAGAATATCGAAGGCTGCCTGGACTTGTTGAACCGCGTGTCTGGACAGAACCCAGGGTGCAAACCGGAACCGAACATGAAGCCCATCAGTTTAATCTAACGTGTAATTTTGCCCGTAACAGGCACGCAACCAAACCCATATTTTTTCGCCACCTTGGAACAGAACCAAAACTGGAACATTTGAAAGAAACCTTTTCGAAATAGTTCTGGGCTGTGGGCAGTCGCTCGTTGCTTGCAGTACGGAATACGTTTTTTAGGAGCCAGAATAATAATAATAATAAATATTGCGCCAAATATTTAAAAAAATGTACAGAAATCCAGCCTTCCAAAGCCTCATAGGGCTTGAGTGGCAGAGCCCGACAGGCAGCCGAACCGCGCAGACATACACACAGGCAAAAAAGCGCATTCAAAATAACGGACATCAAATTATTACGGTGGTGAAATCAAAATGTACAGAAGACTCATGTTACATGTAAAAAAAAACTCATCAGATTAAATTGCGAGGAAGAAAAACCAAAATGGCATGACAATACCTAAGATCAATGCAAGAAATATGGCAGTAATCAATGAAATCACAGGATTTACTTGACAGGTGGTAAAACAAATGCGTATGACGTCATAAACCCACTAATTAATGTATCGCAGCATCTTTTTTTATTTTACATTTAGTTTTCGCCCGGCGAATACTTGAGGGTAACCTGTTAAAGTGAAAGGGAACGTAATAATCTTTTACTCGCCTTCCATATCTTGTGGACCGTCGGGGAATACAAAAAGGTTCCTTCGGTCGAAGAGACCGGGTGGGAACATACGGAATCTTATAGTCACTAAACCAAAAATGTTTCAGGATGATTGTTTATATCAAAAGGCGATCAAAATTGGGTAGAGAAAATACCTTAAAAATATCAGAATTTGAGGGAAGGCCTAAATCATAGCCAATATTTTTTAACAATGATCGTAGGAGGCCATTAATCTTGCACTTCCAGCGAACTGCACAGTGACCATAAATTTTTATGCCATAGCGCAGTACGCTATAACCAAGAGCGTTTATGATAACTCGATCTCGATAACTCGATAGTGAGATCTGCTACTACATAGATTTAGCTACCGAAACCTTCCTGCTCACGGCAGGGCAAAAAGGGCCTCTGGTACGCTGGTGTACACTGATGGTAGATGTTGCAGAAGTTGTATGCTCGTGAATAAATTGTCAAAATAGAAAAAGAACGGACGGTCGTGAACGTCTGCTGGCATTTCATCCACCATTTGAAGAAGTGGGGCCGCTGTTTTCCGGAAGTACTTTTCATACTTTGTACATGTTCCTGGATCCCCCTGCTTGCCCTGATAGACTTCGAATTTCAGAAGGTAGCCATTCTTAGCATTTAGGCACCATACTATATACCCAAAGCGAATCGGCTCTCGGCGTATAAATTGCTTACAGCCTTGACGACCACAGTACTGAATCAATCTTTCGTCGTAGCTCAGGTGACGCACAGGTTTAACGTGGTCGAGAAACCTTGCTTTCAACAGCGTCATCAGTGGACGCAACTTTGCCAACTTGTTCCTAAGTGTGATGTTTGCATTGTCTGCGCAGTGCAGGAATCTCATTATCTGCACGAAGCTGTTCCTTCGCATAGCATTGAAGGCCATCATGTTGCGCATATCCTCACCGCTGTCCCCAGTAGCACTTTTTCCTGGCAATTCGTTGTAGCCTGACAAATTGAGGATCCTAATAAAGAACCTTATTTCTTATTTGGTAACCTCCATATCAGGCATGCTCAAAAATAACGTGTAATTTCTTGTTTGCACAACTAGCAGCTCCACGTTGGTTGCATAAAAAGAGTTCAAATCATTCCACAAGTGAAAAATCCCTGTAAGCGGCAAAGTTTAAGTCCGGGAATATGCCGTGGCTTTTCTGAAGATCAACTTAGAAGTCGTAGATGACGTTGCAGCAGTGCCTGCGTCACCTACAGCAGAGGAGACCTGTGATTTTCAGTTTCCTTGCCCGTCGGGATCGTCGTCATAGTCTGAGCCGCTACCACCAATGTGGAGTCCATCCGCGAAAACCTTTTCGGCACCAACCCACAAATGCCTTGCGCTTATATTGTCAATGAGCCCACCTGAGTCTTAATCAGCGGAGTCCTCATCCGATTAGACGCAAGCCTCCGGCGCTTCGATATAAATCGTTGACATGTCATTGTCACCCTCTTCGAGAATGTTCGCTGTATCTTCCAAAGTCTATTTAGATAGTAAAACATCAAATGAGTACTGCAGGAAAAGCCTAGGAGCTGTGCTAGACATATGATTGCAGATATAAAAATTACAAACAAAAATTTACGTAGATCTAAGGCCTAGCGTGGCCATATGGCAAGGCGGGAAATAATGTACGTATTCATGAATTAATCAAACATCTGTCTCGCACAAAAGTTCACTAATGGTCGCACAGTCAAAGAGCACTGCCGAGGAAAGTGTGTCGTGCTATTGCTTAAAAAAGAAGTCAATAAAAAAAAGCACTTACCCCTTGGAGTGTGGCATGGCGACGCACTTCTCAGAGTCAGACTAATTCCCGCCTTTGCAACGAGGTCCCACAAAATGATTGACAGCTGCTGACACCTGGAGTCCTTAAAGCAAACACTAAGCGTTCGAACCCAATATCGGTAGTAATTTTGGCGCCTTTTTTTGAACGTGTATTACATGAAATGCTTTGTATCGACTAACGTGACCGTATGGTCACGCTCGTCCTTAAAGGGTTTTAATGCCATAACAGATTTCCATACCCGCCATACCAGTGCTAATAACATGATGCACGAAAGCAAATAATATGTTGCAAGAAAGCCCATTTCAGGAGTCTTTTCTAGTTTTTCAGATAATTCAACAGATCCTTAGCACTCGCCGTCTGCACAAGTCATCATGTCTTTGAATGCACTCCCCCCGCAAAGCCAGTATCAAAATGACTGCGTAGGAGTTCTCTTTGTCCTGCTATTACCAGATGTATAGACGCTTTACAGCGTGGTATTATAGGCGCTGCCACCTTTGGTGACATGATCACGCCGCCATTACACGCCTCCTGACGGTTCGGTTCCGACAGACAGTGTTTCATATGATACGGTTGTAAAGGAGTGGGAAGACGGCACTATGGTTTGGCCAAAGCTTTGATGGAGATGTGAGAACCGTAATTTGACGTCTTGAGGAGAGCCGCTAAGCTCTCCGCCTCTTCAAGCCAATGGATGGATCATCTGAATGCTTTCCTTTTGCATCCGCTGATGGCTTTCCTTAATTTTTTTATTCTTATTATGTAAAATGCCACGGTTTAATAAGCCTACCGCAAAGCAGGTCGTTGACGTATGGTATACATGCAGACACCGCTCTAAAACGCTCACATGCACATCGTACGCATTTGTTTACAACCTGCTAACGGTGCATAGGAAGCCTAAAATATTTTCTACTGGTTTGTTAAACACAGTAAGGCGGCAAAAATAAATAGACACTGAAATGTTAACCATCATGGTAGCAGCAGCTTGATGAATACTTTCAACTGTAATTCTGAGCAAACTAAAAGCTCCGTCAAATGAGAGCAAAAAATATGGATACATCGCCGCTATCACCTGCCTATCCAACTTTTCCAAAGCACTAACAGATCATATTGTATGTTGAACCCACATGGCAACCATTGTACTTATTTTTCTGTATAATCCACCCCTTATGTAATACCCTACGGGGGTCTTTAAGGTAATAAATTGAACTGAAACTGAACTGAAAATATGGATACTCAGTGCCTAGTTTTCCTATACACTGCAGAATATGATCAATAAAATTCTTCCTGCTTTAGCATTGAAGTGTTTGGATTTTTGACTCCCATAGGAAGCGAACACAGGTAGTAACATTTGGTAGCAGTACCATGAATCGAACAGCGTTCACAAATTGGCGCTCAATCGTTTCGAAAAATGCCGCGATAAAATTGTTATAACGCTCACATGGCAACGCCTTAATACTACACGAAGTACGCAATTATGTCAGCCTCAGTTGTAAAATTCTGGTACGGTTCACGTTCATTATGCGGACATAAAAATGCTCGAGGTCTCGTTGGTTGTAAGTAATCAGCTTCACTCTAAGGGTGCGGAGTCACTTTTAGTGACTCTCTCGCATAGACCGCGAGGAAATGACAACCACCCAGCACAGCAGCAGTAACGCAAATGCTTTATTCCTGATATGGTCTACGAAAATCGCGCTACAAGGAGCGAAGTTTAACAGTAGCACCAAGACGGCGTGTAATAATACACGGACTGGTGGTAAGCGTTGCCTACTCGCACGGCTCTGCACTGAATAATATACAGTAGCGGTATTTTGGAGAGTAACCAGTCTTTTTTTTTATTCTTAATTCCGCATCGGGAGCTCCTTTGCCGCGCACCTTAACTTACGAGGCAAGGCGTCCCAGTACACTGCAAAGGAATTAAAAGCACGAGGCGACGGTTTCGGTTGCGGAAGAGGTTGTTCATGCGGCTATGTTGTGTGCTTACCCTCGCAGATTTTCCAAGATCGAAAAATGTATTTCTATATTGCCTATCTAGCGCTGGCGGGCATGTTTGTTGCGTTCACCCGTCCGGAAAGGGTGCATGGCGAACGGGCGCGAACACGGTCAGTACGCCATTGTGCAGTTCGGTTCCGTGAAGCTCGCACACGTTCACATCCTGCACCTTCAACTCTTTGTCGCAATTTTTGTAATCCACAACACAGCACCTATTTCCTGTGCCTTTTCACATCTTCATAGGAAGAACACATTCGGCAGCCACCCGCGATATTTCCACTGCTGCGTCGAGGCGTACACGCCGGCGACTTCCGAGGCCCGAATGCCGCCGTGTTCCGATTGCGCCTGTGGCGCCATCTCGTCTCAAACGGAAGAACTGCGCGCTGTAAACGGTCTGTAAGTTGGGCACGTGCAGCTTTCAATATCCTTCTTGGACATCTCTTTCAAGGCAGTTCTCGTAAGACTCGATCATGAACCTAGTGTGACACGCGTTTTAGCGGCTGGACGTGTGATGCTACGTGACTCGAGTGCCTTCATAAATGCAAGGCATAAAGTTTCCATTTCGAGTTAGTTCTTTTCGAGTGCAGTCCAGTGAAGTGCCCAAAAAAGGAAATAAAATAAAGAAGTTGCTTTCCTTACCTAGAACGGCAAGGCACAGTTCATCAGCGCTCTTCGTCGGGCGCTCCGCCGGAGTGCAATAATGCATCGGTCACTGCTCCTTTAACGAAGCGTCCGTCGCATGCTGCCCGCCGCTGGTACACTGTTACACAGGGACGTTATCCGGGAAGGGAAAGCCACTGCACACGATGGCTCCTGCTTCCAGAGCACACCGTTGTTCCGTTCAGTTCTTAGTAGCTTCGCTGTCTTTTTGCCGTTAACCGTTACACCGACCACAGCCTCGCTGATTTTGGCGCCGCAGAAACTTCATACAGCTGATGGCCCGCAACCCGCCTTCTAGAGCGGTAGGATAGAGATCATTAGCGCTGTTCATCGCGCGCTCCTCTGGATCGAAACACATAAACACTGTATTTATGTTGACGACATAAGTTTCAGGCCGCACGGTGGCGTTCTTGCGTGGGGCTACGTGCATGCAAAGCACATTGCAGAGGAGCTGAGTTGTTTACTTACGGGCGTTTTCAAAGAGCGGGTCATACCTGCTGACTTTCCATTCTATGTAGTGACTGACAATGCTAAGATTTTTGTTTCTGAGTTTAGTAGAAATCGCTAGGTGGACGGCGCTCGTTTCGCTTGAACCCTCCTAGAGAGGTTTTGCAAACACGTGTGCAAGAGCCCCTACTATCGTTGGGCTCTACAAGCGAAGCTGCAGTGCAACATGACGACTGTTAGGATTGCGTTAAGAGTGCAAAGTTGATATAGTACAGTGGTGCCAGTAGAGGTGACATAAAAATTCCTTATTAGATAGATTAGTCATAACGCCACGCTAGGGCGCTGTCAGAAGATGAAGCAAGCTTTCAGTCTTGTCTTTGCTTAAACACATTTCGGAGATAACTTTTGCACTGTTAAATTTCTTCAGGTAGCAGCGTCCGTGGAAGTGCAGCAAGCAACTGAACAAGCCACTGCACTTGCTTGCTTGTGCTCTACCAGCAACATCAATACACTAGCAAGTTGAAGGTTTGACAGCCGCTGCCTTGGAGTAGTTGGTAGAGCACCATGCGCCATTTGCGGAGATCGTGTATTCACGTGTATGTGGCTTCATGTTTTGTCTTGTACTTTCAAAAATTATCTTTCAGGAAGCTTGTGTAAACGCACTAATAATTTCCTATTAATGAATACTAATTTAAAAACATTCACGTTTGGTTACGTTGATTTCCGTGGCGTTGGCTTCTTGCACGCGGTTATCTTAACGACCATATCAGTTTTCTACTCGTATCTGCTAAATAGGTATAAGATGGTCCCTCTTCTGGCACCCTTCATACCACAGGTACCTTATAAGAGTGTTCTCGCACATCTGTCGCCCTCTCTATTAGATCGCTTTTCACGTGGCACTTGGTGTATTACCGAATGTTCCATGTCACCCGTTATGGTGAAGTGCTTCGACTGTCAATGGTCTCGTTGTCAGGTTACAAGCAGCGCAAATACCTCTAAAAGTCAAAATCTAGAAAGTCGCCGCCTTAGCTTAGGTTTTTGAGCTCAGTGCACGACATGCGCACGTCGTGGTTGGAATTCCTACGACGCAGGTGGTTGACTTTTATTTCGTTTCGAATTAGCTATCAGTAATAGGATGAATACACTACTACTATTCCATTGTTCAAAGCTACAAACGACCAAAAAGAACTCCAGTATGCTTTTCTTGCCTCAAGCGACTACTTCTCTCCCCCGTAGGTGCGAACGAAGTATGATATTCATAGCTGCATGTTATTACTTTATACTTTGTCAGCAGTATGAGTGGTGTGATCATTGTTGTCGCTGATTTCTTTCGTTGAGATAGGAATGTTGGCGCTCGACCTTTTTGATTTTCAAGTAAGGGTAACTTTTTCTTTGTTTAATTTTTAATATTACGTATCTAATTATATGTGCGAGTACGTATAACATCGGATTGCAAGAGAAGCGGCACCCCGCTGCGACGTGTCCTAACAATCCAAACCATATGCGCAGGAAAAGTTGAGTATAAAAAGCATTCAAGTAGCAGGGCGTTTATAGATGTCCCGATAGAATCGCTGCTTTCCATATCATGAGCATCAGAGCCATGCATGTTGTCGTGCTTGCTAGCGTCCTCACTCTGGCATCTGCCAGCTTTGATTACACTGGTAAGGCTTCTGTGGAAGACGTGAAGAATGTAAGTACCATCGCTTTAACCAGAGGCCAGCTACAACTTTCATTGACACCATTTCGTAAGCTAAATTTTTGCAATATATTGCCTCTATTACGCTTGACGGTAACTTTAAGCCCAACGAACAAAGAAATGCACAAGTTGAACCTCTGCTCAAATGTCACTTCAGCGTGCGACGAAACATAACCTCTTAAGTGTCCGTGACAGTGTTAAAAACGAAAGCAAAAGTTATGTGCGTTTAGTTTGATGCCACTATTGTAGCTACAAAATCATAGTGTCGCGCGCTTAAAGAGTCTCGCTAACTTTCCCACCCGCGACCCCTGTTATTCTTCCATGTGGTAAAAATACGCATTGACGCTATTGCGAAGGTCCAGGGAATATCATGTGTGAACCATCATGTAACGGCTGAAGATCATCCCTGGGGTGGGATCGCCCGAGATCTGAGCTGCGTCGTTTTATATGCCAATGGCTTTGAACAGTACAGAAGATAATTTTCGGGGCAGAAATTATTCCCAGTGAAGTGTATGTAACCAAGCGCGAGGCTTCAGCATCAAAAACCGGAGTGCTTAGCTTTTTACAGCATGAGAACAACACACCTGTGAGAGCAACCGCCTCGCACACGCATTTGTGACTAAACGTCGTGCAAGTTGAGATACACCACTTTTCAGTGTTCTATAGGCATTGCTAATGGGTCCTTAGGTAAAATTTCACCGATGGCCTAATCGATGGATGACGCGACAGGGCTTGTGGAGAGTAACAAATGTTCGGGCAAGTTGTAGACAGGAGCTCGTGCTCCCTTTAGCTGTGGCGGTCCGTTTTTTTACTGCACAAAGGAACCTCAAGACAAGCACCTTTATAGTTTTAATGCATGTGAGCTGAGTTTGGAAGCTCTTCTATTGTTTACACATGATCAAAAGCGAAAGGTACGGCGAAGTTAAAAAAATTCTTCGTATTGTATACTGTTCCTATAAATTTACTGAAATATTGCTTTCTGTGACATAGCCCGGAATAGTGATATGAGTTTAAGTGATGTTTAGAGCCAAAGCTCGCGCATAAGAAAGGTAGCGCTTAAGCGCGAAATACTTTTAGCAATCATTATTGGTGCTATGAGTCAAACACCTTCCCAAAACCGAGATGTGAAGCGCTGAAACAAAAACCAAGAAAAAGTGCCATAACCAAACAATTTAGTCCACTAATTCCATCGTAAATGCTTTCATGTAAAAATCAAATTGCAATCTCTCACACAGCTCTGAGTAGCTTTCAGCATAAAATTAAACCCAGGAAACGCATTGCACATAAAACGTTGGTAAATTTTTGGGGAGGAAGAGGTCGACGAGTCACTCTTTCGTACGTAGAGGCGACTGATAGATTTCGGTGGCTGCTTTTTTTTTTCTGGTTTAAGCACGCTTTTCTGGAGCCGGGAATTTTGGCGCCCGCAGCTGCACCCCAGGAAAATCAGCTCGAGTTGCGCAGTCGGTTTTGTGCTCATAAATTATTCGCTAGCAAGTGCTCAGAGGCGCTGCTGCCGGACGCATTAAAGAACAAGTAGCGTCGGCTAACATAGCGACAAGACTGCTTATAGGGTACATCTTTTTTATCGTCTCGGGTCACCGGTTATCTTGTTCTTTGCTCTATACGTTTCATGACTGGTCTGTGTATCCATACGGCGGATGGCAGTGATGCTTATGCAGATCGAGTGGGCATAATAATTTGAGAGTCAGCAATCTTTTTCGCGGTATTAAGTGTACTAGGCTTAAAGGCCGAAGAAGAGATGTGCATCTAACCAGGAACAGAAACATTTAATAGTCACCACTTAACAAGATAATGTTTCCCAATGCGTCGGAAAAGTAGGCTGGAGAAAAAAACGTCCTACATTGGTCGAGACTGACTTGAAGAATGCAGAAACCAGTGTTTCTGGCTTGCTATTCAGTGTGCTACGCCGGTATGATTCCTAGCGCGTACTCTCGGCGGCAAGAGCGCCTGCATTCTCTTAATGCGTACGAGATCTCGTTAGATGCGCGCTTAGCACAGGTGATTATATTGTAAATAGCCATCAGCTGTACTCGTTTTTTAAAATCGTTCAAAGCGGAACTACCACACCAGGCGCAGGATTCTCCGTTGCGCGGCAAAAGCGTAAAAAACCGAAATATCAATCTGCCTTGGGCCAAAATGTGGAACTGTGTAATCCAGCCACACTTTTCTACCGCTCCCGGGCCCCAACTTTATCCTTTGATATCTAGAGTCACAGATTCTTGATATACCGCTTGCAAATGGCGTACACGAAATCATGCCAGGTTGTATGCAAAGTGAGATATCAACTAGTTAGAAACAGTAAGTGCTTTCTTAGTGAAATATGCGGTGCCCCTGTGAGGAACGTCTGTGAAGAAAAAAGGTTCGGGAATGTGCAACTTCCAGCCAGCCTTCAACAACTTGTTCGTGTCGCATTTTTGGATAACAGATAGGGGAAAAATAGAACATTTCACGGATAAAAATTGCCTATATGTTACCTGCGCCCCGAGTTAGTTCGAAGCCTGCGGGTAAATTTAGCGCTTAACACATTATAAGCGCTCGAAAGGAACAAAATATTCATTTTTACTACACAGTGATATACTATATTCTCAAATGTAGAGGCCCTAATAAAACATTTGTACAGTCGACCTCACTTATAACTACCTTAGATACGACTAACGCTGGGAACGAGGACGTTGTTGTCGTCAAAATATGCATTAGGCCAATAGGACAGTATCACATGTAGAATAAACCAACGTGGTAGCGTAACTGGGCTAGAACGAACGAGGAGGCGCCATAAACTCAACAATGTCGACAAAAAATTCGCCCTCCCCGAAATCGCGGAGATCGAAGAGCGCCACCGGGCGCCAGCAACGTTCTTCCTGATAAATATATGGCCGCCCAGCAAGGCAATAAAAAAATGCAAGGCATTGGCGACAACCCGCCATACTTTCACCAAATGCTGCCTCGAAAGCGCTTTCCTTGGAAGCCGACACCTGCATCGGCAAAAGACCCGACAAGGTTTTGCATTAACATCCTACTGTGCACGAGCAGGAGCGGCAGTGACTGCTGGCAGATGTTCTTCGTCAACAGGTCTACCGCACTGTTCCCCTTTGGGAACTACATTGTCGTACTGTAGAAGCCGGGTACAAAGGCTTTGATAACGACTGATTTTGGTTTTTATGCACCGAGCACTCAATGGGGCCTAAGTTCCAATAACGCAATGGGTACTGGGCATGATTTGCTCGCCGAATCGCTATAGTGAGCTCGACAATTACCTAGCGAAAAAAAATACGAGATCCAACTCGTTCGTGACAACTTTCGAACAGACCACGTAGTCACTTCTCCGGTTGTGCTGACAACGTTCTCCGCGCCACCAAACCCGAAGTGCATGATTCAGCAAGAGTCGGTAACTACCTAGTGATTTCAGATACAGCCTCCAGGCGTGGGCATTATTCACGCTCTCACGATGACCTGCCATCAGTGCACCATCCAGCTCATGCTGATAGCAATTCAAGCGCCATGTGACATTGTTCATGCCCGGATATTTTGGTACGCTGCATTATAAATAATTAATGCCAAGGGGATAAGAATGACAATGTTGTGTATACGAAATTGGTTCAATGAAATATGCGTTATTGGCCAAATAACGACTGAGAACAATGCAGAGCATCTGTGTGATTACACGCATGTATATATACAGAAACATATAGTTGTTGTGCAAAAGGCCAGATATCATTCCGCCTGAGATGATTCTTTTTTTGAGGACCAATACCCGGGCATCAAAGTCATACACTGAGGAAGCTATCGTACGCGAAGTACGAGTGCTGCCTAACTGCCGAGAATGCGATGACACTGGCAGTGACTTGCTACTAGCTCTGTGAACAGTTTAAGCAGTATTACTTATACCCTGTTTTTAAAGGAGCTTAAGCGCTGGCACTTAAACACTTATGAAGAAGCTTGACCGCTCTGAAGGCTTGGAAAGTGCTATTATAGCGTCTGTTTTGAAAAAGCCTACGCGCATAACGAACTTTTGAAAGGAATAAAGGCTAGTTTAGTTTGACGTGCTATTTCTTGTTTTTATTCGCGATGCTTGCCATTAGGCGTAATGAGAAACGGAGAGAAAGTTAGAAGAAGCAGTGTAAAGAAGCCTCGCTTAAAAAGTGGCAAATGTTCTCGATAAATTGATTATCATGTGTCCACTTGCGATAGTCTCCTGCAACGTCCCGTCGCAGGCCTACATTCCTTAGAAACCGTTGTCTCACGGAGGCTCTAGCCGGGAAAGTCCACAGCAACTGTTTTTCGTCACACCGGTCTGGCGCAGCACCACACTTGGGACACTTTTCAGTCACTTGGATTTTTTTTTCACGCCACCGATGAGGTACAGGAGTCAGAGCCGCTCCTGCACGAATCCGGCACACAGATACCTCCTCCTCTGGAGTGAGGCTACGGGGGAAAAGGTACGGAGGAACAACACGGAGGATGTAGAGCGCGTGTTCGCTGACGCAAAGCCTATCTCTCGGAAACATGGGACAGCAACGCATCTGGGAGAAGAAGGGAAGTTGGCGGGTCGTCTGATCTCTGAGGGTGTGCCATTGTAACCACATGAATATTATGCGGATCGTCAGCATGTCCGCGAATCCAGTGTATACGAACAGGACAGGGGTATTTCTAACTATCAAATAAGTCATCTTACTAGGAACCTCATATGCAACGAACGCAACCGGCGGGACCATCAGGTTCGTTATGATTCAGCTTATATTATCTCACATAATTCGGGGCTGAAGATTTTTTCATATGGGTCATGCATGAATTGGACATTAATAGGTCAAGGCAGTCGTGAAGGCAGTGCTAAAAATTTTATCTAAAAAACTGGTTCATTCTCCATTTTGGAGCACTAATTTTATCAGCCGCTACCACTTCCACATAATTAACTTACGACACACATTCGATGGAGGGAGGGTGCATACAATCTACAAGCTTTCTTTTGTCCTGGCTACGCTGTAACAAGTCTGCACATTGCATCTAGAGTTTCTCTTTCCTTGTCTGGCGCCCCAATTACGCCTATAAGGTCACATTGCGGCATGTTGCTATGACATTTTTCTGCTGAACACATCGTTTCGGGATAGAATACCACCCTCAGCGGCCGCCCTTTAATGGAGTCGAAATTTAAAAAAAAAACGCCTGTGCACTATAGAATTATGTTTCACGTTGCGAAACCAGGAGATTTTGGAGGAATTCAAAAAGCCGCCCAATTTGTTGGCTAATAATTGTATCCATTCGTATTCATGTTAGACCAGCTTACATTTAAATGTAGTGCCGGGGTTGGCCAGTCCAGATGCTATCTCGGAAAGGAAAAATGCATTGCACAAATGTTTCGAGACGACAAAAACGTTTATTTTGCAGAAATTATACCTTTCGAACAATAATCAATTCTTCCGGACATAAACATTTTTGGCATTATCCTAGCATAACTGACCCTTCCTCTAGGTGATCGCGGAAACACAAATAGAAATGGTGTATTTCTAAGAGCTCTATCTCAAACTATTATATCTGGTGCAGCTCAAGATCATCACATGCTCATGCCATCGCCCAACTGATTAACGCGGGAATGTTTTATTCGCGACTCACATATTGCATTCTATCTTCGGGTACAACAACGCATAAAACCCTAAACCGGCTCATTGCCGTACAAAAAAGGGCACTAAGAGCAACTGCAGGATACTACGGAAAGCCACAATATCTGCATACTGCACAGCTATTTCAGAAGCACCGTATGCGCAAAGCCAATAAGATTTATCGCTTTCGTTTGTTACAGTATATCCATCAGCAGAAATTACATGTAGAAATTTCTGATAACAACTCAGTAGGATACGACCTTCGAATCCACAGAAAGTTTATTCCTAAAGTTCGAAGAAACCATGGCAAACAAACACTAATTTACTAAGTCCCATCTCTTCTCAATAGGTTGAAAGAGGACATTGACTTTTCTGCCAGCAATGCTACATTTAAAAGAAATATTAAACAATACCTAACTGCCAATAATGTTCAATTTTGTTCCCCCTAAAACTTCCTTGGGATGACTTTGTTCGTGAGTGACAGAAGGGCCCCAATCCACCCCCGTCTGCAGTTTATTACTGCATGAATGCAATTGATCTTGCTTGTATAATTGTGGTTATGTTAGTCATTTGACTCTCGCTGTACAGTTTGTGTTCCGGCAGCTCTTGCGTGTGTACGTTTCTACACATGCATGTACTAGTTTTGCTTTATTATTTCACCTGTCTTCTCTGTCAAAGTGTTAGAGTGCCCAGGCCTCGTCAGGCTTTTCAGCCTTTTGTCTCGGCTGCCTCTTTCTGCAGAAAGAAAAACAATTAAGAAAAAAAGAATTACCGGTTCCAACTCTATTGCACGTGGTGACACTGTTTGTGCACCGAGATGCACTTTACAACGACGGCTTTTAACCTCTGAGGAGCATTGAAAACACACTGTAGTGGCAATGGTGATGATCACAGCGGCTTACCTGCGACGCGTTATGCACTGTGGAAGCTTAAGACCAGCTGCTGACTTCCCGTAGCAACCAGTCCCCTCTAACGACCTCGCTACTTGGAAGGTGAAGAAAAACGGCTAAAGCAGCCTAACATCGGGGAAGAAAGATTTTATCATCATGTGCTGTATTCTTTCGCGCGTATCAGGGTGCTGCTTCATACATTTGTCTCTTTCGCAAACCGCTTTTATAG
The DNA here is from genome assembly GCF_055824585.1 of Amblyomma mixtum. Lineage (NCBI taxonomy): Eukaryota > Metazoa > Arthropoda > Arachnida > Ixodida > Ixodidae > Amblyomma > Amblyomma mixtum. The sequence continues at coordinate 15,336,503 of NC_143020.1, forward strand.
CACGGTGTTCTCTGTCGTGCTCTTGCACGCGACGAGCACCACTAACCTATCTGAGGATTACTGCACTGAACAGTATACTTTCTTGCGATTGCAATCATCTTCAGACAGCAAAGGCTGTTAGTATCAGTAGCGTGGCTTTTTGGGCTTGTTGGTACATAGTTCCAATATACTGTAGCGCAGCAAAAGACGAGGACTCAAGAGACGAGAGACGAACACCACGAGCGCTAACTTCCAAAAGATTTTATTCTCCTGAAGCATCACATTTATACGCCAGAAAACGGTAATCACATGTGCGAACAGTATCAATTCCTCAGAAAAACAAGCTCTTTATCTGAGAGGAGAATGGAAGATGTGCTTACACACGAGCATCCTGACCTATTTATCTTTTCAGCTTCGGTGATTTCGCGCGTTACTCTTTCTCTGCTTTTTCTTATTACGACACTTTTATCAAAGAAAGGCTTACAGGGTTTTGACTTGCATGCGAGATTGTGGTCAACCAGCGATCCGCCTTGCCCGTTTCTGACGTTGCGAGCGGCGTGTTCCATTAGGGGCTCGTTCAGACATCTCCCCGTCTGGCCGATATAGTGTTTCCCGCATGACAAGGGAATTTTATACACAACACCTTCATCGCACGTGACGTAGGGCTTCTGGTGCCTAGTTGCGCATCCGCGCGCTTTGTTGGTGTTTGTTTTTCCCAGTTTGCACAACATTGCAAGTTTTTTCGGCGCCGAGAACACGACGGTTGCATTCGCTCGTTGACCAATTCTTTTCAAATTGTGGGAAATCTTGTGGAGATAAGGTAATACAACAAGGTTTTTTCGTTCACGAGGAACCGGTTATGGGTGACATTGATTTTCTGGTCTCATTTTCTTAACAAGTTTTTCGGCAACAGAAACTTGAACATGGGAGGGGTACCCAGCATTAGTCAGCCTCTTGGACTGCTCTTGAAAACTATCGGTCATCATGTGCGGACAAGATTTCTGGAGAGCATTTTGAAAACATAAATTGACAATACCTCTTTTTACCAGTTTTGAATGAGCGGACTGATATGGCAGCATCGGCTTTTTGCTACGCGGCTGGTAGGCCCAGCATATGTGATGAGCGTGAAAGGTGAAGGTAATGTCTAAAAATCTAATGGAGTTATTGATGGACAATTCTGATGTTAAAACAAGCGGTTTAAAATGTTCTTTCATGATAGTTAAAATGCTATGAGCCTTTGGCTGAAGTGAGCCATGGTCACACTTAACAAGAATAAAAAAAATCATAAACAAATCTAAAGACCTTGATTACGTCCAAGCTGTCTAAGTGGCTGGAAACAGAAGGGATATGCATCGTGTCGTGCATAGCGCCGATTCTGAGTAATCTGTTTTTATCAAAACTTGACAAGGCTGTTAGCATTCATAATTCATAATTCATAATGCATTTTTAAACTACCGTCGCTAGCACCGCGCAATATGTCCCTAGAAATTGAGAGATGGTTAATTATATTTCACAAAACAAGGACACAAAGGCAATCGGAAACAGGCCTGAGTGGACTACTAAGGAAACATAACTGAAACCGCAGTTAAACCGCTAAAATGCTATGGGGAAGAAAAAATATAGATTGGGTACTTCGCATCTTGTACAGATAGAATTGATACGAAAACATGCCTCTGTACACTACTATATAGCCAGTGTCCGTTACACTACTGCAGTACACCTCAGCTATTCAGCGCCACATGCAGCAACTTCAAATATGTTATCAGCTTCTCGCCCTTTATAAAATGTGCCTCCAAAGGCAAAAGAAAAGGCCATTGTAGGAAAGATCTATGCAAAGTCGTCTTTTTTATTTCCCCATTTTTTTGTTTAAAGCGGTTTTTAACACGTTTTTTTCGCCATAAATGCATTGAGGTGTAAGCATTGGTCAGACAGGGATGTATAAGCTAATAGTCACATATAAAGGTTTCTAATTAAGTGCCGAGGAGAAATTGCTCGAATGTCCGTATCGTTATCATGGTGACGTTTATACTGGCGTTAACCTGAGTAGTATTTGTTCATTTAGGCTCCTAACCGCGAGTAACGCCGCTGCATCAAATAGTCACGTAGGTACAAAATTTAAATACAATAAGTTCGGCCGCATGCAACTACTTATTCGCTATTCGATATTTTAGGTGAGTGATTACCGCAGCTTATACCGAAGTTTCTTCGTCAGCCTTACACTGAGCGACGCCGGGAGCGGTTGCGGTTTTTTTTCTTCGCTGACCGAAAGCACAATCGCTGATACCTGTGCCACAGAGTTTTACGGTTTGTAGTGGACGTAAGTAAGCTCAGTGAAGAAGCTGCTACAGCGCCAATTTGACAGCGCATTCACTGCGCATGGTTCTGAAACTATCACACGAGGCCTGATGGAGGTGTTAGACTTTCAACTCTTGCAGCTTAAAAAATGGGCGAAGCTACACAGTCAACGTCCGTTAAGCTTCGCCAGGGCTGTGACCACCCTTTTCTAGGGCGAACTACGCAAGAATATCGAAGGCTGCCTGGACTTGTTGAACCGCGTGTCTGGACAGAACCCAGGGTGCAAACCGGAACCGAACATGAAGCCCATCAGTTTAATCTAACGTGTAATTTTGCCCGTAACAGGCACGCAACCAAACCCATATTTTTTCGCCACCTTGGAACAGAACCAAAACTGGAACATTTGAAAGAAACCGTTTCGAAATAGTTCTGGGCTGTGGGCAGTCGCTCGTTGCTTGCAGTACGGAATACGTTTTTTAGGAGCCAGAATAATAATAATAATAAATATTGCGCCAAATATTTAAAAAAAATGTACAGAAATCCAGCCTTCCAAAGCCTCATAGCGCTTGAGTGGCAGAGCCCGACAGGCAGCCGAACCGCGCAGACATACACACAGGCAAAAAAGCGCATTCAAAATAACGGACATCAAATTATTACGGTGGTGAAATCAAAATGTACAGAAGACTCATGTTGCATGTAAAAAAAAACTCATCAGATTAAATTGCGAGGAAGAAAAAACAAAATGGCATGACAATACCTAAGATCAATGCAAGAAATATGGCAGTAATCAATGAAATCACAGGATTTACTTGACAGGTGGTAAAACAAATGCGTATGACGTCATAAACCCACTAATTAATGTATCGCAGCATCTTTTTTTATTTTACATTTAGTTTTCGCCCGGCGAACACTTGAGGGTAACCTATTAAAGTGAAAGGGAACGTAATAATCTTTTACTCGCCTTCCATATCTTGTGGACCGTCGGGGAATACAAAAAGGTTCCTTCGGTCGAGAGACCGGGTGGGAACATACGGAATCTTATAGTCACTAAACCAAAAATGTTTCAGGATGATTGTTTATATCAAAAGGCGATCAAAATTGGGTAGAGAAAATACCTTAAAAATATCAGAATTTGAGGGAAGGCCTAAATAATAGCCAATATTTTTTAACAATGATCGTAGGAGGCCATTAATCTTGCACTTCCAGCGAACTGCACAGTGACCATAAATTTTTATGCCATAGCGCAGTACGCTATAACCAAGAGCGTTTATGATAACTCGATCTCGATAACTCGATAGTGAGATCTGCTACTACATAGATTTAGCTACCGAAACCTTCCTGCTCACGGCAGGGCAAAAAGGGCCTCTGGTACGCTGGTGTACACTGATGGTAGATGTTGCAGAAGTTGTATGCTCGTGAATAAATTGTCAAAATAGAAAAAGAACGGACGGTCGTGAACGTCTGCTGGCATTTCATCCACCATTTGATGAAGTGGGGCCGCTGTTTTCCGGAAGTACTTTTCATACTTTGTACATGTTCCTGGATCCCCCTGCTTGCCCTGATAGACTTCGAATTTCAGAAGGTAGCCATTCTTAGCATTTAGGCACCATACTATATACCCAAAGCGAATCGGCTCTCGGCGTATAAATTGCTTACAGCCTTGACGACCACAGTACTGAATCAATCTTTCGTCGTAGCTCAGGTGACGCACAGGTTTAACGTGGTCGAGAAACCTTGCTTTCAACAGCGTCATCAGTGGACGCAACTTTGCCAACTTGTTCCTAAGTGTGATGTTTGCATTGTCTGCGCAGTGCAGGAATCTCATTATCTGCACGAAGCGGTTCCTTCGCATAGCATTGAAGGCCATCATGTTGCGCATATCCTCACCGCTGTCCCCAGTAGCACTTTTTCCTGGCAATTCGTTGTAGCCTGAAAAATTGAGGACCCTAATAAAGAACCTTATTTCTTATTTGGTAACCTCCATATCAGGCATGCTCAAAAATAACGTGTAATTTCTTGTTTGCACAACTAGCAGCTCCACGTTGGTTGCATAAAAAGAGTTCAAATCATTCCACAAGTGAAAAATCCCTGTAAGCGGCCAAGTTTAATCCGGGAATATGCCGTGGCTTTTCTGAAGATCAACTTAGAAGTGGTAGATGACGTTGCAGCAGTGCCTGCGTCACCTACAGCAGAGGAGACCTGTGATTTTCAGTTTCCTTGCCCGTCGGGATCGTCGTCATAGTCTGAGCCGCTACCACCAATGTGGAGTCCATCCGCGGAAACCTTTTCGGCACCAACCCACAAATGCCTTGCGCTTATATTGTCAATGAGCCCACCTGAGTCTTAATCAGCGGAGTCCTCATCCGATTAGACGCAAGCCTCCGGCGCTTCGATATAAATCGTTGACATGTCATTGTCACCCTCTTCGAGAATGTTCACTGTATCTTCCAAAGTCTATTTAGATAGTAAAACATCAAATGAGTACTGCAGGAAAAGCCTAGGAGCTGTGCTAGACATATGATTGCAGATATAAAAATTACAAACAAAAATTTACGTAGATCTAAGGCCTAGCGTGGCCATATGGCAAGGCGGGAAATAATGTACGTATTCATGAATTAATCAAACATCTGTCTCGCACAAAAGTTCACTAATGGTCGCACAGTCAAAGAGCACTGCCGAGGAAAGTGTGTCGTGCTATTGCTTAAAAAAGAAGTCAATAAAAAAAAGCACTTACCCCTTGGAGTGTGGCATGGCGACGCTCTTCTCAGAGTCAGACTAATTCCCGCCTTGCAACGAGGTCCCACAAAATGATTGACAGCTGCTGACACCTGGAGTCCTTAAAGCAAACACTAAGCGTTCGAACCCAATATCGGTAGTAATTTTGGCGCCTGTTTTTGAACGTTTATTACATGAAATGCTTTGTATCGACTAACGTGACCGTATGGTCACGCTGGTCCTTAAAAGGTTTTAATGCCATAACAGATTTCCATACCCGCCATACCAGTGCTAATAACATGATGCACGAAAGCAAATAACATGTTGCAAGAAAGCCCATTTCAGGAGTCTTTTCTAGTTTTTCAGATAATTCAACAGATCCTTAGCACTCGCCGTCTGCACAAGTCATCATGTCTTTGAATGCACTACCCCCGCAAAGCCAGTATCAAAATGACTGCGTAGGAGTTCTCTTTGTCCTGCTATTACCAGATGTATAGACGCTTTACAGCGTGGTATTATAGGCGCTGCCACCTTTGGTGACATGATCACGCCGCCATTACACGCCTCCTGACGGTTCGGTTCCGACAGACAGTGTTTCATATGATACGGTTGTAAAGGAGTGGGAAGACGGCACTATGGTTTGGCCAAAGCTTTGATGGAGATGTGAGAACCGTAATTTGACGTCTTGAGGAGAGCCGCTAAGCTCTCCGTTGTCGTCAAAATATGCATTAGGCCAATAGGACAGTATCACATGTAGAATAAACCAACGTGGTAGCGTAACTGGGCTAGAACGAACGAGGAGGCGCCATAAACTCAACAATGTCGACAAAAAATTCGCCCTCCCCGAAATCGCGGAGATCGAAGAGCGCCACCGGGCGCCAGCAACGTTCTTCCTGATAAATATATGCCCGCCCAGCAAGGCAATAAAAAATGCAAGGCATTGGCGACAACCCGCCATACTTTCACCAAATGCTGCCTCGAAAGCGCTTTCCTTGGAAGCCGACACCTGCATCGGCAAAAGACCCGACAAGGTTTTGCATTAACATCCTACTGTGCACGAGCAGGAGCGGCAGTGACTGCTGGCAGATGTTCTTCGTCAACAGGTCTACCGCACTGTTCCCCTTTGGGAACTACATTGTCGTACTGTAGAAGCCGGGTACAAAGGCTTTGATAACGACTGATTTTGGTTTTTATGCACCGAGCACTCAATGGGGCCTAAGTTCCAATAACGCAATGGGTACTGGGCATGATTTGCTCGCCGAATCGCTATAGTGAGCTCGACAATTACCTAGCGAAAAAAAATACGAGATCCAACTCGTTCGTGACAACTTTCGAACAGACCACGTAGTCACTTCTCCGGTTGTGCTGACAACGTTCTCCGCGCCACCAAACCCGAAGTGCATGATTCAGCAAGAGTCGGTAACTACCTAGTGATTTCAGATACAGCCTCCAGGCGTGGGCATTATTCACGCTCTCACGATGACCTGCCATCAGTGCACCATCCAGCTCATGCTGATAGCAATTCAAGCGCCATGTGACATTGTTCATGCCCGGATATTTTGGTACGCTGCATTATAAATAATTAATGCCAAGGGGATAAGAATGGCAATGTTGTGTATACGAAATTGGTTCAATGAAATATGCGTTATTGGCCAAATAACGACTGAGAACAATGCAGAGCATCTGTGTGATTACACGCATGTATATATACAGAAACATATAGTTGTTGTGGAAAAGGCCAGATATCATTCCGCCTGAGATGATTCTTTTTTTGAGGACCAATACCCGGGCATCAAAGTCATACACTGAGGAAGCTATCGTACGCGAAGTACGAGTGCTGCCTAACTGCCGAGAATGCGATGACACTGGCAGTGACTTGCTACTAGCTCTGTGAACAGTTTAAGCAGTATTACTTATACCCTGTTTTTAAAGGAGCTTAAGCGCTGGCACTTAAACACTTATGAAGAAGCTTGACCGCTCTGAAGGCTTGGAAAGTGCTATTATAGCGTCTGTTTTGAAAAAGCCTACGCGCATAACGAACTTTTGAAAGGAATAAAGGCTAGTTTAGTTTGACGTGCTATTTCTTGTTTTTATTCGCGATGCTTGCCATTAGGCGTAATGAGAAACGGAGAGAAAGTTAGAAGAAGCAGTGTAAAGAAGCCTCGCTTAAAAAGTGGCAAATGTTCTCGATAAATTGATTATCATGTGTCCACTTGCGATAGTCTCCTGCAACGTCCCGTCGCAGGCCTACATTCCTTAGAAACCGTTGTCTCACGGAGGCTCTAGCCGGGAAAGTCCACAGCAACTGTTTTTCGTCACACCGGTCTGGCGCAGCACCACACTTGGGACACTTTTCAGTCACTTGGATTTTTTTTTCACGCCACCGATGAGGTACAGGAGTCAGAGCCGCTCCTGCACGAATCCGGCACACAGATACCTCCTCCTCTGGAGTGAGGCTACGGGGGAAAAGGTACGGAGGAACAACACGGAGGATGTAGAGCGCGTGTTCGCTGACGCAAAGCCTATCTCTCGGAAACATGGGACAGCAACGCATCTGGGAGAAGAAGGGAAGTTGGCGGGTCGTCTGATCTCTGAGGGTGTGCCATTGTAACCACATGAATATTATGCGGATCGTCAGCATGTCCGCGAATCCAGTGTATACGAACAGGACAGGGGTATTTCTAACTATCAAATAAGTCATCTTACTAGGAACCTCATATGCAACGAACGCAACCGGCGGGACCATCAGGTTCGTTATGATTCAGCTTATATTATCTCACATAATTCGGGGCTGAAGATTTTTTCATATGGGTCATGCATGAATTGGACATTAATAGGTCAAGGCAGTCGTGAAGGCAGTGCTAAAAATTTTATCTAAAAAACTGGTTCATTCTCCATTTTGGAGCACTAATTTTATCAGCCGCTACCACTTCCACATAATTAACTTACGACACACATTCGATGGAGGGAGGGTGCATACAATCTACAAGCTTTCTTTTGTCCTGGCTACGCTGTAACAAGTCTGCACATTGCATCTAGAGTTTCTCTTTCCTTGTCTGGCGCCCCAATTACGCCTATAAGGTCACATTGCGGCATGTTGCTATGACATTTTTCTGCTGAACACATCGTTTCGGGATAGAATACCACCCTCAGCGGCCGCCCTTTAATGGAGTCGAAATTTAAAAAAAAAACGCCTGTGCACTATAGAATTATGTTTCACGTTGCGAAACCAGGAGATTTTGGAGGAATTCAAAAAGCCGCCCAATTTGTTGGCTAATAATTGTATCCATTCGTATTCATGTTAGACCAGCTTACATTTAAATGTAGTGCCGGGGTTGGCCAGTCCAGATGCTATCTCGGAAAGGAAAAATGCATTGCACAAATGTTTCGAGACGACAAAAACGTTTATTTTGCAGAAATTATACCTTTCGAACAATAATCAATTCTTCCGGACATAAACATTTTTGGCATTATCCTAGCATAACTGACCCTTCCTCTAGGTGATCGCGGAAACACAAATAGAAATGGTGTATTTCTAAGAGCTCTATCTCAAACTATTATATCTGGTGCAGCTCAAGATCATCACATGCTCATGCCATCGCCCAACTGATTAACGCGGGAATGTTTTATTCGCGACTCACATATTGCATTCTATCTTCGGGTACAACAACGCATAAAACCCTAAACCGGCTCATTGCCGTACAAAAAAGGGCACTAAGAGCAACTGCAGGATACTACGGAAAGCCACAATATCTGCATACTGCACAGTTATTTCAGAAGCACCGTATGCGCAAAGCCAATAAGATTTATCGCTTTCGTTTGTTACAGTATATCCATCAGCAGAAATTACATGTAGAAATTTCTAATAACAACTCAGTAGGATACGACCTTCGAATCCACAGAAAGTTTATTCCTAAAGTTCGAAGAAACCATGGCAAACAAACACTAATTTACTAAGTCCCATCTCTTCTCAATAGGTTGAAAGAGGACATTGACTTTTCTGCCAGCAATGCTACATTTAAAAGAAATATTAAACAATACCTAACTGCCAATAATGTTCAATTTTGTTCCCCCTAAAACTTCCTTGGGATGACTTTGTTCGTGAGTGACAGAAGGGCCCCAATCCACCCCCGTCTGCAGTTTATTACTGCATGAATGCAATTGATCTTGCTTGTATAATTGTGGTTATGTTAGTCATTTGACTCTCGCTGTACAGTTTGTGTTCCGGCAGCTCTTGCGTGTGTACGTTTCTACACATGCATGTACTAGTTTTGCTTTATTATTTCACCTGTCTTCTCTGTCAAAGTGTTAGAGTGCCCAGGCCTCGTCAGGCTTTTCAGCCTTTTGTCTCGGCTGCCTCTTTCTGCAGAAAGAAAAACAATTAAGAAAAAAAGAATTACCGGTTCCAACTCTATTGCACGTGGTGACACTGTTTGTGCACCGAGATGCACTTTACAACGACGGCTTTTAACCTCTGAGGAGCATTGAAAACACACTGTAGTGGCAATGGTGATGATCACAGCGGCTTACCTGCGACGCGTTATGCACTGTGGAAGCTTAAGACCAGCTGCTGACTTCCCGTAGCAACCAGTCCCCTCTAACGACCTCGCTACTTGGAAGGTGAAGAAAAACGGCTAAAGCAGCCTAACATCGGGGAAGAAAGATTTTATCATCATGTGCTGTATTCTTTCGCGCGTATCAGGGTGCTGCTTCATACATTTGTCTCTTTCGCAAACCGCTTTTATAGCACGGTGTTCTCTGTCGTGCTCTTGCACGCGACGAGCACCACTAACCTATCTGAGGATTACTGCACTGAACAGTATACTTTCTTGCGATTGCAATCATCTTCAGACAGCAAAGGCTGTTAGTATCAGTAGCGTGGCTTTTTGGGCTTGTTGGTACATAGTTCCAATATACTGTAGCGCAGCAAAAGACGAGGACTCAAGAGACGAGAGACGAACACCACGAGCGCTAACTTCCAAAAGATTTTATTCTCCTGAAGCATCACATTTATACGCCAGAAAACGGTAATCACATGTGCGAACAGTATCAATTCCTCAGAAAAACAAGCTCTTTATCTGAGAGGAGAATGGAAGATGTGCTTACACACGAGCATCCTGACCTATTTATCTTTTCAGCTTCGGTGATTTCGCGCGTTACTCTTTCTCTGCTTTTTCTTATTACGACACTTTTATCAAAGAAAGGCTTACAGGGTTTTGACTTGCATGCGAGAATGTGGTCAACCAGCGATCCGCCTTGCCCGTTTCTGACGTTGCGAGCGGCGTGTTCCATTAGGGGCTCGTTCAGACATCTCCCCGTCTGGCCGATATAGTGTTTCCCGCATGACAAGGGAATTTTATACACAACACCTTCATCGCACGTGACGTAGGGCTTCTGGTGCCTAGTTGCGCATCCGCGCGCTTTGTTGGTGTTTGTTTTTCCCAGTTTGCACAACATTGCAAGTTTTTTCGGCGCCGAGAACACGACGGTTGCATTCGCTCGTTGACCAATTCTTTTCAAATTGTGGGAAATCTTGTGGAGATAAGGTAATACAACAAGGTTTTTTCGTTCACGAGGAACCGGTTTTGGGTGACATTGATTTTCTGGTCTCATTTTCTTAACAAGTTTTTCGGCAACAGAAACTTGAACATGGGAGGGGTACCCAGCATTAGTCAGCCTCTTGGACTGCTCTTGAAAACTATCGGTCATCATGTGCGGACAAGATTTCTGGAGAGCATTTTGAAAACATAAATTGACAATACCTCTTTTTACCAGTTTTGAATGAGCGGACTGATATGGCAGCATCGGCTTGTTGCTACGCGGCTGGTAGGCCCAGCATATGTGATGAGCGTGAAAGGTGAAGGTAATGTCTAAAAATCTAATGGAGTTATTGATGGACAATTCTGATGTTAAAACAAGCGGTTTAAAATGTTCTTTCATGATAGTTAAAATGCTATGAGCCTTTGGCTGAAGTGAGCCATGGTCACACTTAACAAGAATAAAAAAATCATAAACAAATCTAAAGACCTTGATTACGTCCAAGCTGTCTAAGTGGCTGGAAACAGAAGGGATATGCATCGGGTCGTGCATAGCGCCGATTCTGAGTAATCTGTTTTTATCAAAACTTGACAAGGCTGTTTCCAGCCACTTAGACAGCTTGGACGTAATCAAGGTCTTTAGATTTGTTGATGATTTTTTTATTCTTGTTAAGTGTGACCATGGCTCACTTGAGCCAAAGGCTCATAGCATTTTAACTATCATGAAAGAACATTTTAAACCGCTTGTTTTAACATCAGAATTGCCCATCAACAACTCCATTAGATTTTTAGACATTAACTTCACCTTTCACGCTCATCACATATGCTGGGCCTACCAGCCGCGTAGCAACAAGCCGATGCTGCCATATCAGTCCGCTCATTCCAAACTGGTAAAAAGAGGTATTGTCAATTTATGTTTTCAAAATGCTCTCCAGAAATCTTGTCCGCACATGATGACCGATAGTTTTCAAGAGCAGTCCAAGGGGCTGACTAATGCCGGGTACCCCTCCCATGTTCAAGTTTCTGTTGCCGAAAAACTTGTTAAGAAAATGAGACCAGAAAATCAATGTCACCCAAACCCGGTTCCTCGTGAACGAAAAAACCTCGTTGTATTACCTTATCTCCACAAGATTTCCCACAATTTGAAAAGAATTGGTCAACGAGCGAATGCAACCGTCGTGTTCTCGGCGCCGAAAAAACTTGCAATGTTGTGCAAACTTGGAAAAACAAACACCAACAAAGCGCGCGGATGAGCAACTAGGCACCAGAAGCCCTACGTCACGTGCGATGAAGGTGTTGCGTATAAAATTCCCTTGTCATGCGGGAAACACTATATCGGCCAGACGGGGAGATGTCTGAACGAGCGCCTAATGGAACACGCTCGCAACGTCAGAAACGGGCAAGGCGGATCGCTGGTTGGCCACATTCTCGCATGCAAGTCAAAAACCTGTAAGCCTTTCTTTGATAAAAGTGTCGTAATAGGAAAAAGCAGAGTAACGCGCGAAATCATCGAAGCTGAAAAGATAAATAGGTCAGGATGCTCGTGTGTAAGCACACCTTCCATGCTCCTCTCAGATAAAGAGCTTGTTTTTCTGAGGAATTGATACTGTTCGCACATTTGATTACCGTTTTCTGGCGTATAATTGTGATGCTTCAGGAGAATAAAATCTGTTGGAAGTTAGCGCTCGTGGTGTTCGTCTCTCGTCTCTTGTGTCGTCGTCTTTTGCTGCGCTACAGTATATTGGAGCTGTTAGTATACAGCTCCCTTTGTGATTGATTTTTATACCGGTAGGTTTCCGAAAAATTCAAAAGAAAGAAGGAGGCGGAGAGATAGAATATACCGCTCTGAAATCCTCCATTGACGTGAAGCAAATAAATAGTGCCCAAAAAATAGCAAAAAAATACAACTGAGCGGAAAGTGCAAGATGTCAAATCGCTGCAAAATCATCTTCTATCACGGAGGAACGATGGCCTTAGGAAAGGAAACGGTGTTTGGAAAGACTTCGTGGCATGCAGCTGCTATGAATGTTAAGAAATGATTTTCGTCTCCTTAACCGAGCGAGGATCAGGTAGATATAGCTCACAGCAATTGGTTGCCTCCCATTCATAACACAGCTTTGTAAAGAGGACGATTTCTATTCACTTCCCATGGCCGAAGGTATAGCCCAGGTTGAACTGCCAACCATACTAGTGGGCTATACATGATCTTTTACTGGAAGACGACGAAGTGCATCCTTGTGGAATCGCTTTCTAACCGTCTCCAGCGTTTTTCAGACTATCTTGTGTGTGTATTGCGGGGACGCCGCCCCCGTCATACGGCAATGGATGTGGATCCTCCTGGACATCCGACCAGACTGCCGGCTCCTTCCTCGAGTTCTTCGAGGAAGCATTGCAGCCTTCCGAGTGACACCGACAGCGAGGATACCATTGAGTGCTTCAGCGAGGACAGTAGCGAAGGCGAATTTGAGGCATACCTCAGCCGCAGGACCAAAAGAAGACTATTAAGAGCCAGCTCTTCATAGAGCCAGTCCACGGTGAAGACAACTGGCCAAGCAACGAAGCATACTATTCTCATCCTGCCTGCGCATCGATCCCACAACATGAGGCGGCTTAACAGGCAAGCTGTCTCAGTACAACTTGAGGCCCTTGTGCCGAACGAAATTTGTGGTGTTGGCCGTCTTAGTAACGAGAGCCGAGTCCGTGCTGCTGTCCCATGACCAAGAGAGACCAAGACACTTTATTGAACGCAGACAGCCTATATATACATGAAATGACGTCACAAGACAGAATCCAAAACAATCCACAAAACCGAAACAAGAATTGAAACAAATACAGAGAACACATGAACCACAATACAACATACTCCCTTTCTTGGGGGAAAGGGATTCACAGAGACATATAAAAATTGACACACAAACAAGAAAACACACACTCTCTCTCCGTTGGAAAAAATTCACAAAAACATATAAAAATTGACACACAAGAAAGCGCACATATTTCACTTATTCCACTTATTCTACTTATTCTCTTATTCCGCTTATTTTACTTATTCCCCGGGGAAAAAGATTTACAGCTACATTAAAAAATGACACAAGCAAGAGAACACACTCTAAGTACACAAGAAATATACATACAAACAAAAAAAACAAGTCACTTTGTTGCAAAGTTCTGGAGCCACAAAGGCTTCCGCACAGTCGTCTTTGGCCGCTGGGCGCGCTCCAGAAGAGGACCTCCAGACCTGAGGTCTGGAGAAAAGTCTCTTGAATTCCGTGAAGTAAATTCGATGTGATCACCTGGTTGCTTGAAGGAGTGGTGAGAGTTCTGGTTGTCACCACTCTGCCCACCTGTAGGCACAGACAACTGTTCAAAAGAATTTGCACTGTTATGTGAAAATTCATGATCACCACACACTGAAGCATCATCACACACTGAAGACTCATCACACACCGAAGACACATCACAACATACGCACATCACAAAAGACACGTCACTGCACAACCCTGCCAGGATGTCACCTATTTGGGTACAAGGTAGGAACAGCGTCGAGCCTGAGGCACTTCTCTGGAAAGAGGCGTGTGAGGGAACCCGATGCAAAGTGCAGCGAGCACATGAAGCTCTCCTCATGCTCTGGCGACATCCAGTCAAACAAGTTATCGTGGCCAAAACACTGTCGCACAAAGTCAATCCACTTTTGACGATTGGGCTCACGCTCGGGTAAAGGATGCGGCACAGTGTTGTGGGACCGCTGCAGGCCACACACGATGCAGTATGGAGCCAGTGGAGGCACTGAATACTTTCGCTCTGAAGAAAACAAGGTCCGAGACACGAAAGCTACCGTTTGGAGTCCGTGTGGATCCACTTGCTGGAGGACTGCTCCCAGTCCTACATCCGAAGCATTGGTAGCTACAACAGTGGGCAAATAGGGATCAAACATCAGTGCATGGAGAAATTCCTCTGTATGTGGCAGTGGGAACACATCAGGTGCCACGACCTTATTGACTTTACGCAAGTCAATACACAAGCGCATTTTTCCATTGGGTTTCTGGATAACCACGACTGGTGAAATCCATTCTGAAGCGTTTACTCTTTCAATAATATCTTGCTTCTCTAACCGTTCGAGTTCTTCAGAGACTTTGGAACGGATAGCAAGTGGTAACCGTCATAGTTTGGCAACTACAGGTTGCACATTCGGACGCACTTTCACTTCATGCTGGAACACTTTAGCCAGTCCCACTTCGTCTGAAAGGAGTTTCGGAAACTCAGTCGCTAATGCGGAGGGAATTTTCTCAACTCGATTTGCCACCGTCTGAAAACACTGCAAAGTTGCTCCCACAATAAATAAATTCAGAGCTCGAATGGCATCCAAGCCAACAAGTGTAGTACTGTCATGCCGGGAAACTCACCCGGATTCCAATTCTGCCGGCCGTTAACTTTCTCCTACGAGCGTCCCTTTTGACAAGCCCTGGTGCTGCGCCGCAAGGCACGCGCCCTAACGCTCCCTTGACAAGCCACGATGCTGCGCCGTACGGCAGCGGAGTCCTATTAAGAAGCATCTGCAAGCAACACGCCTGGACCTGTCACAAGAGGCCAGACAGCGAGGCGCCAGTTTTCCTTCTCCCCGGACGCCACCGCGCGCGGAAAAATTTGAAGCGGTTGGCCCGCGCGATCGCTGATTGGTCCTTTCGGACTGCCGTCGAGTGCTGCCTTTGGATTGGCCAGTTCTGAGGGGCCACCGTTCCTCAGGCTATATAAGCCCCAACGCTGCAGCTGGGAAGTGTGTGACTGAGTGACCGAGTGACCGACTCACCGTGAGTCGAGTGCTGCTCACGAGTGGAGTCGGATGGTGTGACGTGCTGGTGTCTCGCTGATCGTCGCTGTGCGAGAACAGTCGCGTTGTGTAGCTCTCGGCCCCCGTGCCGATGTTGAAGTATATTATGTCCTGTACATAGTGTATAAAGCGTTTTCTTAGTCTCACCGACGCCTGACTCGGAGTCTTCGCTACCGCTAAGAGAGTTGGCAACGCTCAGTCACGAAACGGGTGGCGAGCGCAGCGGGACCACCTCTATGGCAGAACATTGGTGGCAGCGGTGGGATCGACCGACGTCAGCTACCTCGGCGCGGTGAGTGCCTGAAGTTTTCCTCACACGCCAGACTTTCTCTAACACAGGTTATAGTAGCTTAGAGAAAGATTTGGTGTAGCATTGTGTTAACCTTGTGTGTTTCAAGCCTAGGAAGAGTGTTTTGAAAACCAAGGGATGCTGAAGGGGTCAACAAGGCAGTGTGTGAAATGCTTGCGCGTGTCTAACTAGTAGCGATATAGTAGTGTACGGCAAGTAGTTTCTAAAAGGGAAAACAGCAAGAGCCAGTGTGAACGATGGAGAGTTACAAGGTTAAAGAACTTCTCCAAATTTGTGAGGAGTTGGGCATTGATTTGGGCTCAACAAAAAGAAAGAAAGCGATCCTTGAGGTCATGAGGACTGCGGACGTGACGGCTGAGGAAGCCGAAGAGGCCTGGGCTGATATCAATGAAAGGCGTGAACGGGAGGAAAAGAGAGAGAAGGAACTTCGCGAGGAGGAGGTGCGGGAGCGCCAGGCGCTTAGAGAGCACGAGGTTAAAATGAAAGAGCTGGAGCTCCGAAAAACCTCGCCAGCGCCTAGTCTTGCTTCGACGACGGTTCCCTCTAACGCTCCAAAAATACGCGACCAACTGCCGCCCTTTGTAGTCGGCGAGGATATGGCTAAATACCTCGTTAAATTTGAGCATGTGTGCGAACGGAATGACATTGAGCGATCCCTCTGGGCACAGAATCTGTTAGCCTTGCTTCCCGGGGAGGCATCTGACGTGATAACTTGCTTATCGAAAGAGGCGTTTGAGAGCTACAGTGATGTGAAGGAAGCGCTATTGCGAAAGTACAAACTGTCGCCCGAAGCTTTCCTGCAGAGGTTCCGGTATGCACAGAAAGGCAGGGAGTCACATGTTGACTTCGCGTTTCGTCTAAAAGCCGATCTGGTTGAATGGCTGAAAGGCGAAGAGGTTTACGACGACCGCGATAAAGTCGTCGAATGCATCGCGTTAGAACAGTTCTACCGTTGCATTGATGAGGATGACAAGCTCTGGCTGCAAGATAGGCTAAGGGAGGTTAAGCTAGACAAGGCAGCAGAATTAGCTGGAGAGTATTACCTCCGCCGCAGCTTGCACAGCAGGGCAGTGCGTGTAGAAAAAGCAGATAAGAGAGACGGGTTTTCAAGGAAGCCCGATGAACGGAAGCAAATCAAGCGTCGCGAGTTTCGGAAAGACGAGTCCCTTACCAAATAAAATGCAAAGGAAGGGCAGAATGCATCTCAGAATGCTAACGATGGTCCCAAGCAGCGAAACGATGCGACGCGTTCTTTTGAAAAACGGAAGCCGTTAATCTGCTACAACTGCAAAAAGCAAGGGCACATCGCGGCGAACTGCCAAGAGAAAGTTGCTTTTGCAACGATACGGGAAACAAACAAAAACATGCGACTGTTGGAGCCCTACATGCAGGAAATTAAAGTAAACGGCAAGAAGTGCAGAGCACTTCGGGACTCGGCAGCAACTATGGACGTCGTCCACCCGTCTTTCGTCTCCTCTAGTGACTTTACAGGAGAATGCGCTTGGATACGGCAAGTTGCCGAGGATGAGAGTGTCTGCTTACCGATCGCAGCGGTCATCATTGAAGGAGAGTTTGGAAAACTTAACACAGAAGCCGCTGTGTCTGCCGCCCTTCCGGAGCACTTCCCCTACCTGTTCTCAAATAGCTCGGAGCAGATGCTGAAGGATCAGGGCAAATCATTCTTTGCCGACGTGGCGTACATGGCCCTCACGCGATCCAAAGCGCGCCAACTGTCGAGGGAACTGGACTTTGAGTCGGTGAACGAACGGCCGTGCGGCACGCGGAGCGATCAAGGTAACTTGAGTGGCGGGCAGACACGGGAGATGCAGAGCTCGGAGACTGGCTTGGGAGAGCGTGGTTTGGACGAGACTGAGAGTGATACGTGCACTGCTAGCCGCGTTCTAGACACGACGCCGCAGTTAGGCGACGCGGGTTCCATACTCGCTCCGGTTTCTGCCAGCTGGCAGGAGCTGGCCGCAGTTGAAAAGAAAACGCTCATTCGCGAGCAGCAGCAAGATTGCTCAATAGCCGATCTGATGAAGAGCGTCAGACTGGGAGTGGAAAAAAAGAGGGTTTCATTTTACGAGAGATCTGGCTTATTGTATCACTGCTACACCGATAAGCAGGGTCGCAAATATGAGCAGATTTTGATCCCTCGAAAATATCGCTGTCAGTTACTGGAACTCGCGCACGAAAATGCGTGGGCAGGGCATATTTGCTTAAAAAAGACCAAGGCTAGATTGGCTCAGGAGTTTTATTGGCCGTATTGTTGGAAGGATGTCGAACTATTCGTGCGATCTTGCGAAACCTGCCAGAGAGTGGGCAAATCCACTGACAAGTGGAAGGCGCCGATGAAGTTAGTGCCAGTCATAACAGAACCTTTTCGGCGACTGGTAATTGATATTGTAGGTCCTCTGCCAGAATCAACGAATGGGTGTAGGTATGTTCTGACCGCTCTGTGCGTCGCGACCAAGTTCCCAGAGGCGGTACCACTTAAGGAGCTAAATTCTTCCCAGGTCGTGGACGCTCTGCTCTCAATGTTCGCCCGCGTCAGGTTCCCTTCTGAGATCCAGTGCGGCAATGGCAGCGTCTTCACCAGCTGCCTAACTTCTACCTTTTTGGAAAGATGAGGCATTAAAGTGGTGCACAGTTCTATCCATCACCCGCAATCTAATCCAGTAGAGCGAATGCATTCGGTGCTGAAGCGCATATTGAGAGCCCTGTGCTTTTAGCGTCACTGTGACTGGGAGGCCTGCATTCCCGCCGCTATGTTCTCCTTGAGGTCTGCTCCCCATGAGAGCACAGGCTTTAGCCCCGCGGAGCTCGTGTATGGCCGAAGCCTTAGAACTCCGCTGCGTATGTTGCGAGAGTCTTGGGAAGGCAGTGATGATGACCCAAATGTAGTCTCCTACGTCCTCGACCTTCTTCAGAGGCTCGGGAAAACAAAAGATATTGTAGAGAACCACATGAAGGTGGCGCAAATCTTGTCAAAGCTTGTAAGCAAATCTTGTACGACAAGTCAGCAAAAAAACGCACCTTCGAAGTAGGTAGTCAAGTGATGTTGCTGCGTCCGTCGAAGAAAAATAAGCTCGAGGTTCACTGGGAAGGACCCGCGAAGGTTGTATCGAAGCTTTCCGATACCAACTACGAAGTGAAATTAGGGAGACGGCCCAACAAAATTTATCACAGCAACTTGATGAAGCCCTACATTCAGCGTCACGCTATTGTAAGCATGACGATAAATGCTGCCGATGAGGAAGGGGCGGAAATCCTGACGACAGCTGACATGAAAGATTGTGGTTTAGAGCTAATGTTAGAACAGCTGACTTTGGACGCGCGTCTAAGTACCATCAAAAAGGAGGATTTAAAGGGAATAGTTTCCGAGTTTAAGGAGGTTTTTTCGAACCGTCCCGGAAAGACCACGGTCTTAGAGCACGACATCGAGCTAACATCTGAGCAACCGATCCGCAGTAAACCCTATCGTTGTTCACCGGTGCAGAAAAAAATCATGGCTGAGGAGATTCAGCGCATGCGTGACTTGGGGGTTATAGTGCCACGTGAGAGCGACTACACATCGCCCCTGATACTTGTCCAGGTTCCGGGAAAGGATCCGAGGCCATGCGTCGATTATCGGCGTCTGAACGCGATCACCCGAGATCAGACATATCCGATACCGAACCTAGAAGAAAGGGTGGAGACGGTGTCGAAGTCAAATTATATATCTACGCTAGACCTCGTGCGAGGCTATTGGCAAGTACCCCTTACGGAACGGGCTAGCCGTTGCGCCGCGTTCGTTTCCCCGTTCGGAACCTTCCGCCCACTCATGCTGAGCTTCGGACTTAAAAACGCGCCGTATTGTTTCTCTAGCCTGATGGACAGAGTGCTTCATGGTTTGGGCGAGTTTGCATTGCCATACCTCGACGATGTTGCCATCTTTTCGGACACTTGAGAAGAACATCTCGAGCACTTGCGAGTCGTATTGTGCAGGTTGAAAGAGGCAGGCCTTACTGTGAAACCAGCTAAATGCCATCTAGGTTGCGGTGAAGTGACTTATTTGGGCCATGTGGTGGGGCGCGGCCGGCGTAGACCTTCCGACATCAAGGTAGCCGCTATTGTAAACTATCCCCGGCCAACCACTAAGACGGATATAAGGGCTTTTTTTAGGTTTAGCTGGATATTACCAACACTATGTGAGAGACTACTCTGACCTTGCCAGCACGCTAACAGACGCGCTTCGAAAATCGGAGCCCGTTAAGGTGACGTGGGACTCGAAGAAAGAAAATGCGTTCCAAATGTTGAAACAAGCATTCAGTCATAAGCCGGTTCTAACGGCGCCAGACTTTTCGAAAGGTTTCATCATTCAATGTGACGCGAGTGATCGCGGAATGGGAGCGGTGCTATGCCAAGAAGATGCTAGTGGTCATGAACGACCAATTTTGTATTTGAGTCGCAAACTAAGCTGTAGGGAAGAGGCATACAGCACCTCTGAAAAAGAGTGCGCCTGCCTTGTGTGGGCAGTTCAGAAGCTGGCTTGTTATGTCTCCGGTTCTAAGTTTGTTGTGGAAACGGACCATTGCCCTCTAACCTGGTTAAGTAACATGTCGTCTAAAAGCGGCCGTTTGCTGAGGTGGAGCATGACCCTCCAGCAGCACAATCTGGTTGTCCGCTATAAGAAGGGAAGGTTGAACGCGAACGCCGATGCTCTAAGTCGTGCATTCTAGGCCTCGCTTCTTTCAGTGACCTCCTCGTTACTTACCTTCTCTCGCTTTGCAACAAACTATCATGTTCGAAGGAAGAAAGGGGCAAAAATGAATGACCTCATTTGCTTCCTCAGTAGTGTGTTTTCGGTCCAAATGATTTCAAGTGGACCAATCTTATTTTCATTATTATTGCTGATTATTAAGTGCTCCTGCTATTTTGATGTGTTGATACTTTGCAAAATGGTTGTTCGAACCTTGTGTACCAGATCGTACACATGCCTCTTGTTGCAGCGGGAATAAATGGGGACAGCAATTTAGTTAGGTTAATTTGGATTATGGCTTCGTCTGGTGTTTGATGGGAGACAGAGGGCACTTGCTTCTGTTGGGTGTTGCCTTTTGCCGGTCGGTTTTGTAGTCTGCAGAACGACCAACCATGACCAGTGGTGAGAAGCAAGGGGATCAGAAAGACCTCAGCGAAGCTGGTCGAGGTGCCTTGGCGACAACGAGGTCAACAGAGCTCCTGGCCTGCGAGTGGGACCTGGTGCTCGTGAAGTTACCAGGACGTGAACTTGGAAGAAGAGCCTGACGAAGATGCGCGCCTGGCATCCGAGCCACGTGGAAGCAGCTCGTCTTCCCGGCGCCTTATCTGATGGCGGGGATGCTGTCATGCCGGGAAACCCACCCGGATTCCAATTCTGCCGGCCGCTAACTTTCTCCTACGAGCGTCCCTTTTGACAAGCCCTGGTGCTGCGCCGCAAGGCACGCGCCCTAACGCTCCCTTGACAAGCCACGATGCTAAGCCGTACGGCAGCGGAGTCCTAAGGAGAAGCATCTGCAAGCAACACGCCTGGACCTGTCACAAGAGGCCAGACAGCGAGGCGCCAGTTTTCCTTCTCCCCGGACGCCACCGCGCGCGGCAAAATTTGAAGCGGTTGGCCCGAGCGATCGCTGATTGGTCCTTTCGGACTGCCGTCGAGTGCTGCCTTTGGATTGGCCAGTTCTGAGGGGCCACCGTTCCTCAGGCTATATAAGCCCACACGCTGCAGCTTGGAAGTGTGTGACTGAGTGACCGAGTGACCGACCCACCGTGAGTCGAGTGCTGCTCACGAGTGGAGTCGGATGGTGTGACGTGCTGGTGTCTCGCTGATCGTCGCTGTGCGAGAACTGTCGCGTTGTGTAGCTCTCGGCCCCCGTGCCGATGTTGAAGTATATTATGTCCTGTACATAGTGTATAAAGCGTTTTCTTAGTCTCACCGACGCCTGACTCGGAGTCTTCGCTACCGCTAAGAGAGTTGGCAACGCTCAGTCACGAAACGGGTGGCGAGCGCAGCGGGACCACCTCTATGGCACAACAGTACCCTCAGAGACAACATAGAAAAGAATATGAACAGTTCTATCATGATACTTTACTGGTGCAGTGAAACATTCTAGCACATTAATAGAACGCTTGGAATAATCCACAAGTGTTACACGAGGTGCTTCAGGTAGTTGAGTGGTTGAAAAATACCTTCAAAAAGTACTGTTATCAATAATGGAAACAGCAGACCCAGAATCAACTAGGAAAGACAAAGTGACCTCTGCCACTTGCAACTGGATATGAATGCCAGTCCTCCGGTCCTTATCAGTAACGTAAACATTGCTGGCTAAGGATTCTTCTGTATAATGTTCACTCTCAATTTCGTTAGATATGGACGCTGTTTTTTCAAGTTCCGAGACTTGACCATTGCTTGGTGATGATTGAACGCAAGAATGAGTAGGATCAAGTTGTGACCTTCGGTTGAGACTTCGTTCGTCCAGCGTTCGGCTGTGCGACTGCGGTATCAGCTGATCGCGGAGCTGCATTGCGGGAAAGCCTATCCTCGCTTGCTCTGTCACTTGGATCGTTTCTACAGGAAATTGTTCTTGATGGCCTGTTTCTTCTTGTTCCTGCTGTATTTCCCGTACAGCTGAACGCTGCCTACACATGGAAGCGAAGTGACCAATTTTTCCGCAGAAGAAGCATGTCTTGCCTTGGGCTGGGCAATTAGACGCTGCGGCACTGTGACGACTTGATCCGCAACGAAAACAAGACGACTGCCTTGAACGCTGATTTTGCGGTTGAAAATGCCTGGTATTAGGCTGCCTCATAGACTTGCGACATCGGCGATGGTATATTATTTTGCGGAGGATAACTCGGACGCGGGTGCCGCGGGCTGTATTGTCTATGTTGATATTCTGCAGCCTGCGACGCAGGAGGTTGCTGAGAAAAGCTCGGCGCTTGTGATGGAAAATTGTCTGGATGCCGGCCTTCGTGCGGACGCTGGGTGATTCGATGTTGCTTTCCTTATAGGCTGGGCAGGGGCCAAGAACTCTTGCGCCTCGCGAGTCACCTGTTCGTACTGCAAAGCAATGCTAGACGCTGCGGAGAATGTAATTCGGGATCCTTCGAGCAAAAGTCGCTCTCTAACCCTTTGGGAAGAGACTCCTGTCACAAATCGGTCCGTCAGCATTTCTTCAGGGGAAGCATAATCACACAGCAGAAGCAAATCACGCAGGGCAGCTATGTACTCTTTGTTGGACTCGCCCGGTAATTGCTGCCTGTTTTGAAATCTTTTCCGTTTCATCACTAAATTGGAAGGGGTACTAAATTCTTGTTTAAGAGAACAGTTGATTTGTAGACGTCTTGCGTCTCACTTTCAACGCGAGCGTCTGTCGGCAAGTGAGCTAGCGTCTCACTTGTAGATGCGACGCGAGCGTCTGTCGATGAATAGGCTAGCGTCTCACTTTGACATGCAGCGCGAGCAAAATAAATTCTCCTTCCCTCATCTCCTAGACTATAGAGGAGGAGGGCTTTTTTGAGCTCGGCGGTCGCTGCCGATCCACCTGATACAGTCAGGTAAAGTTCAAAAGTTTGTATCCATTGAATAAATGGAACTGGTGGACGACCCGGATGCCGAAGAAATGGGTCCGGTGCGCGGACGGCAGTGAAAGACGATAAAGCCATTTTTACCTTGCAGACGCTGCCTAGCGTAGAAGACGGAGAACGCGGCAGTCAATGCATGAATATTTCCTCTCTTGTAATCGGACCACGTTTTTCTTTGTTTCCCTCGACGACGATCCTTGACTAAACTTGACGCAACCTACTTCAGTCACGAAGACGAACGGTCACATTTGCGACTCAGCGCACGAATGCTCTTTGTTCCAATACTCGCTTGAAAACTTCTGAGCATGAACGAACTTTTGAGAATGAACGCACAATGGAGAATGGAGAATACGCACAAAGTCTGACGTAGGGTAGCTCACATGTGCGACGGCCAACATGAAAGTTTCTTGCCTGCCTTCTTGAAATTCTTCACAGAATGAAAATGTTTGTTTACTCACGGACTTTTCACGATGACCTCGGCCCAGGACAGCGTTCCAGCAGGCTGTGGCTCATCAGGCGACGACCTCGCTGGCGACGACCACGCTAGTCGACGAAGTTGAGGAAAACTTTCATTTTGGGTAGAAAAAACAGCGCGAAAGGGACGGAAGACAAAGATGAAGGAAACCACACGGACGAGCGCTGACTCACAACAATTTTTTATTCAGAAAAAACAGACATTTATAGTTAAAAAGTCACATGACCTGAGGTCACTCGCGCACATGACCAGAATACAACAGTCTAAGAACTATATCATCAGTCAAGGTTAAAACCTTACAACGCGATTTCAGAACATTGTGATTAACCGAAAAAACACGAGACAGCCATGACAAAAAACAAAGGAACTAAAAAACAAAATCACAAATCACGTGTTGTCAAGAAATGCGACCTCTTTATCGACCATCAATAAGGAAGGCTGACTGACGCATTCATCCCGTCCTTTCTGAATATGATATGCCTCAATGAGCTCCCTTGTCGTCTTATCTCTATGGCGGAATAAAATACGTGTGTGCGCGACTAAAGGTCTGCATACTTTCTTATTTTCAATCTTGCAAGCTTTGCAGTGCTCTTTTAGATGCGAATAGTTTGAATCTGATAGTGAACGAAGATGCTCCCCAAGTCGAATATTTACACATCGGCCGGTCTGTCCTATATATACTTTTTTACATGAAAGAGGAAGTTCATACACAAGTGAACATGCGCACTCTACACACCTTGATCTATGGGAAACCAAACAACGAAATGGGCTAATCCTTGATATACTGTCATCGCGGTTCCCTATCATGCGACAAAGCCCCCCCAACTTGTGTGGCGCAGAAAACACCACATTCACGTCAAATCTGCCCGCCACCTTTTTTAGATTATGAGCCGTTCGGTACGTATACGGAATAACAGCAATTTTGTTCTGGTTCTGTCCAATTTTGTATTCAAGAAATCTTTCCGCACTACCCTCACCAGCTTCTCGCAAGTTGCTGAAATCACCCCCTGTGGAAACTGTGCGGCTTCTAATCTACTTACTTGTAACATCAGACTGTCGGCTATGCAGTGATGGCATGAATTTGTGAGGCTTCAACGTAAGGTAGTCATTGCAATTCCATTCTTTACTAGCTTTGAGTGCCCCGAGGTAAAACTTAACACCGGTTTTTGGGATCGGGGTGAATGCATCCAGCAGATGTGCTCTTCCCTAAAAAACAACTTCAAATTTAAAAACTGCAGTGCATTTTCTGACGGCAACTCGAAAGTGAAGGACAGTCCTTTACCACATTCTTGAAAAACCTTTAGAATGTCATTCACTCTTGTACTGAAACTGTCCCTGTCTACTAAAACTAAAAAATCATCAACAAATCTTGAAATATGCATTGCAAGACCCCCAATTTTGTTTTTTATTTCCTTGTCTACCTCCGCAAGATAAATGCTGCTTAGGGCTGGAGCAACCTTCGAAATTATGCATATGCCCTTTCTTTGAACATATACATCTCCTCGCCATCCCACGTATGTAGATTGCAAATAGAAAGCGAAAAGCTCAAGAAAAGCAGACACCGAAATACCGCACCGACTCACAAACCTAGCTTCGTCATTTCCTTCTTCTATGCACTTGCGTACCGCTTTTAACATGCCTTTATGCGGAAGAGAATCATATAGGTCTTGTATGTCTATGCTTAAACCGGTACACCTTCCCGGATTTTCTTGCCTTAGGAACTTGACAAGAACATCGGCATTTTTCACAGCAAAAGGATCGTCAACTGTCAATCCGAAAATGTATTCCTGTAGGTAACTAGAGATTAAATACTGCCAAGTGCCGCCTTCGGAAACTATAGCCCTAAATGGGACATCGATCTTGCGGGTTTTTGCCGAAAAAAATAAGTCCAATTCCGTTCCATGTGATTTCTGAACAGAGGTGGCTAATGCCTTCAAATTAAACTCATTCAACAGAGAAATCACC
This sequence comes from Amblyomma mixtum, assembly GCF_055824585.1. Taxonomy (NCBI): domain Eukaryota; kingdom Metazoa; phylum Arthropoda; class Arachnida; order Ixodida; family Ixodidae; genus Amblyomma; species Amblyomma mixtum. The sequence goes on from NC_143020.1 coordinate 15,362,209, forward strand.
CACTCTTTCACAACCACGTGATCTACGTTGACCCGTTTAAAACACTTTTTGACAGCCGCCAAAGCCTTTTCATTGAACATCCCTTCCGGAATCACAACAAAATGCCCTTCCTTATCTGATAACACAAGTCTTAAATCGGCACTGTGGAAATAATCTACGAGGCCACGCACGTCCATACTCCGTTTCGGTCTGCCCGGTGACACACCCAAGGCGTTGACGTTCTCTTCCAGGAAGCTTGGCCGAAGTTCATCCTTGACTTTTCTGGAGATACTTCTGAAAATGGCTAGCCTCTCCACCGGTGATAGGACTGGCTCCTGGGAGTACTTCGGTCCGTGTTCAAGGGTCTTACGGTGTTGCGGTGGAACATGTGCTTCGCCCAGAAGCTGCACTCTTCCAGCTTGCTTTGCAGTCCTTTCTTTCCTTGGAAGGTGAGGAAGGGCGGAAGCCCACAGGGACTCCGTCGTCTGCAGTGAGGTTGGAAACCACTCCCTGTATACCTTGGTTTGCTGATGTTGTTCCGTACCGCCCACATGCCACCCATAAGCACTCCTTCAGATACCGTGCCTGTCGCCACAGCTCTGAACGAAGAATGCGACAAATACGTCTTGAATGCCCTGGTGACGGCTTTAGAACTCCGCACACTAGCGGCACTTGAAAGGCCGCGCTTGAAATGCCACGCAGCTACTCTGGCTCTGCATACACATACTGCATACAACGAGGCGATGTACGCTGGGGAAGACAGGTCTAAGTTGAAACACGTAAAAGAGCCCTGTGTACTAGAAATACACTGTAGTAGAATGGAAAGTTGGGCGAGTTGGTATACATCTTTGTCTGCCGTCCCTTTCGCGCTGTTTTTTCCACCCAAAATGAACGTATACCAACTCGCCCAACTTTCCATTCTACTACAGTGTATTTCTAGTGCACAGGGCTCTTTTACGTGTTTCAACTTAGACCTGTCTTCCCCAGCGTGCATCGCCACGTTGTATGCAGTATGTGTATGCAGAGCCAGAGTAGCTGCGTGGAATTTCAAGCGCGGTCTTTCAAGTGCCGCTAGTGTGCGGAGTTCTAAAGCCGTCACCAGGGCATTCAAGACGTATTTGTCGCATTATTCGTTCAGAGCTGTGGCGACAGGCACGATATTTGAAGGAGTGCTTGTGGGTGGCATGTGGGCGGTACGGAACAGAACATCAGCAAACCAAGGTCTACAGGGAGTGGTTTGCAACCTCACTGCAGACGACGGAGTTCTTGTGGGCTTCCGCCCTTCCTCACCGTCCAAGGAAAGAAAGGACTGCAAAGCAAGCTGGAAGAGTGCAGCTTCTGGGCGAAGCACATCTTCCACCGCAACACCGTAAGACCCTTGAACACGGACCGAAGTACTCCCAGGAGCCAATCCTATCACCGGTGGAGAGGCTAGCCATTTCCAGAAGTATCTCCAGAAAAGTCAAGGATGAACTTCGGCCAAGGATCCTGGAGGAGAGCGTCAACGCCTTGGGTGTGTCACCGGGCAGACCGAAACGGTGTAAGGACGTGCGTGGCCTCGTAGATTATTTCCACAGTACCGATTTAAGACTTGTGTTATCACATAAGGAAGGGCATTTTGTTGTGATTCCGGAAGGGATGTTTAATGAAAAGGCTTTGGCGGCTGTCAAAAAGTGTTTTAAACGGGTCAACGTAGACCACGTGGTTGTGAAAGAGCGGGTGATTTCTCTGTTGAATGAGTTTAATTTGAAGGCATTAGCCACCTCTGTTCAGAAATCACATGGAACGGAATTGGACTTATTTTTTTCGGCAAAAACCCACAAGATCGATGTCCCATTTAAGGCTATAGTTTCCGAAGGCGGCACTTGGCAGTATTTAATCTCTAGTTACCTACAGGAACACATTTTAGGATTGACAGTTGACGATCCTTTTGCTGTGAAAAATGCCGATGTTCTTGTCAAGTTCCTAAGGCAAGAAAATCCGGGAAGGTGTACCGGTTTTAGGATAGACATACAAGACCTGTATTATTCTCTTCCGCATAAAGGCATGTTAAAAGCGGTACGCGAGTGCATAGATGAAGGAAATGACGAAGCTAGGTATGTGAGTCCGTGCGGCATTTCGGCATCTGCTTTTCTTGCGCTTTTGGCTTTCTATTTGCAATCAACATACGTGGGATGGCGAGGAGATGTATATGTTCAAAGAAAGGGCATATGCATAGGTTCGAAGGTTGCTCCAGCCCTAAGCAGCATTCATCTTGCCCAGGTAGTCAAGGAAATAAAAAACAAAATTGGGGGTCTTGCAATGCATATTTCAAGATTTGTTGATGATTTTTTAGTTTTAGTAGACAGGGCCAGTTTCAATACAAGAGTGAATGACATTCTAAAGGTTTTTCAAGAATGTGGTAAAGGACTGTCCTTCACTTTCGAGTTGCCGTCAGAAAATGCACTGCAGTTTTTAAGTTTGAAGTTGTTTTTTAGGGAAGAGCACATCTGCTGGATGCATTCACCCCGATCCCAAAAACCGGTGTTAAGTTTTACCTCGGGGCACTCAAAGCTAGTAAAGAATGGAATTGCAATGACTACCTTGCGTTCAAGCCTCACAAATTCATGCCATCACTGCATAGCCGACAGTCTGATGTTGCAAGTAAGTATATTAAAAGCCGCAGGGTTTCCACAGGGGGTGATTTCAGCAACTTGCGAGAAGCTGGTGAGGGCAGTGCGGAAAGATTTCTTGAATACAAAATTGGACAGAACCTGAAAAAAATTTGATGTTATTCCGTATATGCACCGAACGGCTCATAATCTAAAAAAGGTGGCGGGCAGATTTGACGTGAATGTGGTGTTTTCTGCGCCACACAAGTTGGGGGGGCTTTGTCGCATGATAGGGAACCGCGATGACAGTATATCAAGGATTGGCCCATTTCGTTGTTTGGTTTCCCATAGATCAAGGTGTGTAGAGTGCGCATGTTCACTTTTGTATGAACTTCCTCTTTCATGTAAAAAAGTATATATAGGACAGACCAGCCGATGTGTAAATATTCGACTTAGGGAGCATCTTCGTTCACTATCAGATTCAAACTATTCGCATCTAAAAGAGCACTGCAAAGCTTGCAAGATTGAAAATAAGAAAGTATGCAGACCTTTAGTCGCGCACACACGTATTTTATTCCGCCATAGAGATAAGACGACAAGGGAGCTCATTGAGGCTTATCATATTCAGAAAAGACGGGATGAATGCGTCAGTCAGCCTTCCTTATTGATGGTCGATAAAGAGGTCGCATTTCTTGACAACACGTGATTTGTGTTTTTGTTTTTTAGTGCCTTTGTTTTTTGTTTGTGGCTGTCTAGTGTTTTTTCGGTTAATCACAGTGTTCTGAAATCGCGTTGTAAGGTTTTAATCTTGACTGATGATATATTTCTTAGACTGTTGTATTCTGGTCATGTGCGCGAGTGACGTCAGGTCATGTGACTTTTTAAGTATAAATGTCTGTTTTTTTCTGAATAAAAAATAGTTTTGAGTCAGCGCTCGTCCGTGTGGTTTCCTTCGTCTTTGTCTTCCGTCCCTTTCGCGCTGTTTTTTCCAACCAAAATGAATGTATACCAACTCGCCCAACTTTCCATTCTACTATATTGAAGAAAACTGGAAGAAAACTTGCAATACCTTCGAAATATGACATTCTGTGGACGGGGCTTCTTCGTGCAGCTTACATAGCAGATAATGGCAGGTCGATTATTTCATAAGATGACGGATTTCATCGGATTACTGTAAGATACTGGCATTCCATGCCCCTATTCCGTTAGGCCTATCCCATCCTCGATCGCCGATGTGGTGTTGGCCGACTTATTTTTATTTTTATTTGTAACATTCTTTCAGACACAGGCGGTCTAGGATGACATAGCAAAAGGCAGATGCTCTCTGCCTGACGAGGGCCCTGTCACCCTTACAGTGCATAGAAAAGTACAAAGGTTAACAGCATTATACAAGTGCTAATGCAACAACATTAAAATAAATAACATCCAATAAAAAGTTTAGTTGGTTATCAAAACATGTATGCTTAAAGCTTTGAGTTGGACAGTATGTAGGTTCTGAAGGCATTTTTGAAGGTTTTTAGTGCTCTACATTGCTGTGATATGTCAAGAAAAGGTGGGTGTGTATTCATAAAATTAGGGATTAAATACGACATTGTTTGTGCTCCATAGCTCGTTCTTATGGCGGGTAATCTAAAGAAATTCTTTCGAATGTTATACCGAGTTGTACTGGGCTGGCGCAAGTAAGTTAACACTGAAGGATTTGTCACGATTTCGTTCCTGATATGGGTAGCAAGTTTCAGCTCATATAACTGATTTATTTTTAGGTCGTTATGTTTTAGGAACACCGGGGCCGTGTGTTCCAGCCGCTCAAGGTTTTCCGTGCATCGCATAGCTCGTTTTTGAAGAAGGATGAATTTGTCAAGGTTAGACTTGGTAGTAGATCCCCAGATTAGTAAGCAGTAATTGAAATGTGACTGAACAAGGGCGAAGTATAACCGGCGCTTTAGCCAGGCAGGAAGCGGGTACCTAATTTTGTACAGCATGCCAACAGATCTGCAAGCACTAGCATGTATCTTGTCTTCATGAGGAGTCCAGCTCAAGTGCTGTTCAAAGTAAACGCCCAAGAATTTAAAACGAGAGCCGAGTCCGTGTTGCTGTCCCATGACCAAGAAAGACCAAGACACTTTATTGAACGCAGATAGCCTATATATACATGAAATGACGTCACAAGACAGAATCCAAAACAATCCACAAAACCGAAAGAAGAACTGAAACAAATACAGAAAACACATGAAACACAATACAACAAAATTAAAGACGTTCGCATGAAATCGCGCAAAACCGTTGTTGCTGTTGACGTCCATCATGCGCCATCGCTCGAATCACTGCGGGCCATCACTGAACTCGGAGGCATGTCGGTCCGTACAGTTATCCCGCTCGGCGATAACGTTTCGTCTGGCGTCATCTATGACGTCGATGAGACGATCACGCAAGAATATCTGCCCAAACTTGTGAAGCCAGGAAACGAAGGCACTGTAATTCTCCAAGTTTCACGTCTTGGGAAATCTCGCTGTGTCAAGATTGTCTTCAAAGGCGGCAGCCTTCCGTCTCATGTGAAGGTAGGCCTTTTTCGTCACGCACTACGGCCATTCATACCAAAGCCCCTACAATGCACAAATTGTATGAAACTGGGCCATGTTAGCGGAGTCTGCGGCAACGCGAGTGTGTGTTCTCGGTGTGCCGAGCCTCATGATTCTGAGACATGAACAGCACAAATTCTAAGGTGTTCAAACTCCAACGGTCCCCATGTCGCCTCATCTAGAGACTGCCCGCGGCTAAATGAAGAGCGTGCTGTCCTAAGACAAATGGTCCGAGACAACTCGACGCACCGCGAAGCCGCCGCGATCGTTCGCAAGAGACGTGCCCGACGCAAGACGAATTCCAGATAGGCTGCTGCCAATGACAGCCGCAACGACGCGCTGTTGGCGCCTCCTGCTCACCCTCCTCCACCTCCTGTTCCTCCTCGCCCCATTGTGCTCCGTCCGCCCTCTGTGGACAAGGGTGGCCAGATGTCATCAGGTTCCGATCCTTGGCCAGCGCTTCCGCCATTATGTCCTCCTGAGGCCCCTCCACGTAAACTCCCATCGCTGAGCACGTCGGCAGCTGCAGACGGGCTCCCGGAGCAAGACCGTCAAACCTGTCGCGTTCGTTAAACATAGACAACTTCGTTCAGCGAGTACAAACGACATCCGTTTATTTCAGGTTACATGACACGACTGCCGCCCCAAGGGGCGCTCCTTTGTTTCCCTTTCCCAGCTTGCTTGGCTTGTCTTGCCTTCCGACTTGGGACGGTCTTGTTTCGGTTTCGGTTTCTCAACACATTCCCCCCCCGAAAATGTCTTCAGTCATTTTTGCCTTTTACGTTAATTCTAGAGGATACACGAGTTGGATTGGTCTCTTGAGGGTTGATCCTCCAGGTAGTCTCAGAAGGCATGATCGCACCTTCCTTTTTTCGCACGCTCAACTTCCCTCTCCAGGTCTTCTCGCTGAGCTTGTCGTATCCAGTATTTCTCGGCATCATCCAGTTCAACTGCCGTCAGTGTTCCTTTGTTAGTGCTCAGATGTCGCAGCTTGTTGACATATCGTAATATCCAAGCTGTCACTCGGAAGAGTTTTGTTGCACAGCTGTATCGACCTGGGTCTAACAGCTTTGGAACCTCAGTGGAGCTTGTTGTATGAATGACTTCCACAATTCGCTTTTCTTCGTTCGCTGTCGGAATGTTCCTTTGTTGAGAGAAGCGTGGCCAATTGTTTTCAGTCGCCTTCATCCAGGGTGTTCCTTCCCACCAGGTGTAACTCTCAACAAGCTGATCTGCTGTAACTCCCCTGGTCATGAGATCTGCCGGATTCTCGGACCCAGGACAATGCCTCCATGCTGAGGTGTCGGTAAGACGCTGAATTTCAGTTACGCGATTCCTCACGAACTGTTTCCATTGCGAGGGTTCTCCCGTGATCCAATGCAATGCGATTGCCGAGTCTGTCCAGAAATGTGTTACTTGTGGTGGTTCCTTCAGGTTTTTCTCTATGTATCGACTCAGTCTTGCCGCCAAGAGGCACGCCATCAATTCGAGTCTCGGAAGAGTCAGTTGCTGGATCGGGGCGACCCTTGACTTGCTAATGAGCATGCTCGAAGTTGCGATGCCATCCGCATCTGTTACGCAGATGTAGACCACTGCCCCGTATGCCACTGGGCTGGCGTCAGCAAATACGTGCAGGACTGTTTTGATGGCAGGTTCGACTGTGCCTGCTTTGTTGCAGCGCTGCACTTGAACTCTTTTCAGTTCGGTTAGTTCTTCGCACCACCGCGTCCATTTTGCGTCCAGATCCTCTGGTAGAATGTCATCCCATTCCACGTTTCTTTTCCACAGCTCTTGGAATAAAGCCTTTGCCCGGACTGTGAATGGAGCTAGCCATCCAAGTGGGTCATACAGTCTTGCTGTAGTCTTCAGAACAGACCTTTTAGTACTTGTTCCTGGCTCAGGTAGCTCGATAGACTGTGGGGCGAAGGTGAGGTTATCTGTGCTGGGATTCCACGTCAGTCCTAACACCTTAAGGACCCCTGGGAGGTATCCCAAGTGTCTTGCTTGGCAATCATCCGTCGCAAACCGTTCGTTCAACGCCTGGTTGTTGGACGCCCACTTGTGGAGTGTCATAGAGGCCGCGCTGAAGATGGTCCTAGCTTCCTCGTAGATCTTCAGGGCTCCCTCTTCGTTTTCTGCTCCCGTTAAGAGGTCATCCACATATAAGGAATGCGCCAGCAGTGATGCTGTGTCCGGATACTCTTCTTCCATATTCTTCAAGTGATGCTGAAGGGTTGCTGTCAACAAGAAAGGACTCGCTGTGGTTCCGAAAGGAACTCGCTTCATTCGTAAAGTCTGCACCTCGCCTGCTGGTCCACTCGTACCTGGCTTCGTATGGTACCACAGAAAGCTCAATGCATCTCTGTCGCTCTCTCTTATCTCTATTTGTAAGAATACCTTTTCAATATCTGCCACCAAGGCGATTCTGTTGCTCCTGAAATTCAGTAGCAGTGCGACAAGGTCGGCTGTCAAATTCGGACCACTCTCTAGGTTTTGATTCAATGACTTTAACTTCTGTCCATGCGAAGAAGCATCGAAAACCACTCGCAGTCTTGTTCTATTGCTCGTTTCTCGGAACACCGGCTGGTGAGGCATGTAGTAGATCAGATTTCCCTGTTCTTCTTTTTCTACTACTGGCTCAGCTATGTCTTCCATGCAATACTGTCTGATGACTGCGTCGTAGGCTTCCAATAATTCGGGATTTCTTCGAAGGCGGTTTGTCAATTGGGACAGGCGTTTTTCCGCAGTCCCCTGGTTGTCGCTTAGATCTATGTTTTGCTTCCAGGGAAGGGCTACCTCGTATCGAGATCCACTACGCCTGATATTGTCTTCGAAAGAATCGAGTAGCTGTTGCCCAACACAGTCGTCGTTATCCATGACTCCGATAGACTCCAGGGTCCAGAAACGTTCCAAGCAGTTCATGGTCTCACTCTCGGCCAATGATATGCGAAGGGCAATGGTTTGCATGCTTTGTGAGTCAACTATGTTTATTCCTACAGGTCCTTGAATGCACCACCCAAAGGCAGTCTCGACTGCTCGGAGCTTTCCGTCTAGCTGCTTGCTTCTTCCAGTTACAAATTCCCAGTAATGCTCTGCTCCGATGAGGAGGTCGATGTCACCTCTTTCGTTATCGCAGGTCCTGTCGGCCGCAGCCAAAGGTCCAAGTAGTTTCTTGATCCTGTGTTCAGGAACCGGGATTCTTTGTTCGCATATGATGTCCGTCTCAAGAACTTCGATGTGTTGAATCTTCTTGTTTTGTGCGGTTAGCGACACCAACACTCTGTTAAAGTCTCGTTCCGACTGGTGTCCACCGAACACGCCAACTTTCAACGTTTCTGTTCCAAGAACTCGACACCCGAGTTTTTCAGAGGCTCGCTTCGTAATAAACGAACGTTGGCTTCCGCCGTCAAAGAGAGCACGTAAGTATACCGCTTTCGTTTCACCGGCCCACAACGCCGTTGCCGTTTGTAGCAGTACTTCTCGTTTGCGAGTTTCTTTTACTGTAGATTGCAAATTCACTGGGACTATTGTCACATCGGTTGCATTTGCTTTGACTTTCGGATGAGTAAATTCAGGGTCGCACATTGTTGTCGCATGCCACCCTGCACAGTTACCGCATTTAATGCTGCTTCTGCACTCGTTAGAACGGTGATTTGGTTTCATGCAGCGGAAGCAGCGTCTTCCCAAACGTAGCATTTTCTTCTTTTCTTCTAACGAAATGCCAGCACGGCAGGCAGCGGTTTCGTGATTATGCTCTTTGCAAAGAAAACAGTGATCTGTTCTCGATGATTGCTGCAGTACAGCAGCTGATGATTTAAATTTCGTTCCGATGCTCTTCTTGTAACTCTCAGTTGGATTTAACGTCTTCAGCATTGATACCTGGTGCTTCTTGCCAGTACCTTGCTGAGCAACCAGATTCTCGCGGCTTTGCACTTCAATCCTCAAAAAGTCAAGTAACATCGAGAAGAAAGATTTTAGGATATCTGGTAGATGTGCAAAGGCGCAGTCGACTTTTGGCCAGAACTAGCGGCTGCTGAACATGCAAACGTACAGTTGGGAACAAAAGTCTGCGAACCGCGTCCTCCGCAAACGAACCTTTTGTAGCTGTTTCTTTTGGCTGCCCCGGTGCGTCGTCGCTCCGCAGCGCAGATCCAGTTCGTTCCGTGTTCTGTGTTGACGTTTCGGAGGGTTCCTCCCTCGCCACGGCTCGGTGAAACTCGAGCAATACTTCTTTCGGCAGGGCGCGCTGTACCACGGGGTAGAGGAGCGTGCCGTAGGTCTCCTGTTTCTGGCCGAGCGCTTCCAGCCCGCGGAGGTGAGAGACGAGGGCATCGTACAACCGTCGGAGGGACCGTATGTCTTCGGCGTTTCGCACAGGCTCAAGGTCCAAGAGCTTTCGCATGTGCGCTTGCACGATGGCGTCCTCACCGCCGAAGCGTCTTTTCAGCAGCAAGATGGCGTCGTCATAGCACTGCGATGTGGGGGGAAGGCCCTTGATCGTTCTTGCTGCTTCGCCAGTCACAACCGATTTTAGGTACCCGAACTTATCCAAGGTCGTTAGCCGATCGTTCTTGTGAATCATTTGCTCGTACTGTTCCCAAAATTCTTGCCAGGACACATCTTTGCCGTCAAATTTTACGAGCTCTAATTTTGGAAGCCTCACCTGGCAGGTCGTGGTTGTCGCGCCTGCGTCGTTGCTTGGTGATGACTCTTCTTTCGGCTGCCTCTTTCCTTGGATTTCTTTTATCTCCGCTTGGAGCTTCGCAATGTATGTAACGATCTTGTCGTCATACTCGATGGTTTCGGTATAGTCCTGCTCCGCTTCTTTCGCTGGCAATAGCGTCTCGACAGCGGCGTTAGCTTCGTTTAGACGGGTCTGCAGAGAGCTAATTCTTGCCAAAAAGACACTGAGTTCCTTTTCGTTGCTCGTGCGGGTTTTCATGCAGGAGTCAATTTCAGCAATGAGTCGAGTCACCTGTGATTGGACAGCTGATCGCTTCGCTTTGTGTCTGTCCATGTCGCTGCACTCGGTAGCACTGGGCGGCGGCTTTGGAGTAGAAATGGGCTTTTTCTTCGTTATTCGTTGCCGTCGCATCCAGGTAGTGGTCTTCGTTAGGTCTCGGGGAATATCCCGGGTTTCGGCACCAGTTTATATTATGTCGCGTTCGTTAAAAATAGACAACTTCGTTCAGCGAGTACAAACGACATCCGTTTATTTCAGGTTACATGACACGACTGCCGCCCCAAGGGGCGCTCCTTTGTTTCCCTTTCCCAGCTTGCTTGGCTTGTCTTGCCTTCCGACTTGGGACGGTCTTGTTTCGGTTTCGGTTTTGCAACACAAAAGGTCCCTGGTTCGATCCCGGGTTTCGGCACCAGCTTATATTATGTCGCGTTCGTTAAAAATAGACAACTTCATTCAGTGAGTACAAACGACATCCGTTTATTCCAGGTTACATGACACGACTGGCGCCCCAAGGGGCAATCCTTTGTTTCCCCTTCCCGGCTTACTTGGCTTGTCTTGCCTTCCGACTTGGGACGGTCTTGTTTCGGTTTCGGTTTCGCAACCCTCGTGATTTTAAAGACCGTGGTCAACGCAATTCGGCCTTTCCTACGGGCTCTGCAATCCCCAACTGCTCGAAGCGTTTTACTAGTGCTGGACTCCCTGGGTTCAGCACTTCAGGGACTTTAATCCATAATGGCTGGCCACCTTCCCACCTTTCATGAGGAAGTCAGAGGTGCCACAATCTTCCAATGGAGCGCAAGAGGTCTGAGGTCGCGAATGTCAAGTTTTCGTCCTTACGTATTCACTAACTACTTCCCGATATTGGTAATCTGCGAGCCCAAATTATCAGAAGCAATCAGACTCTCCGGGTACGAATCTTTTTTCGCCCCTACATGCGGGGAGCGCAGACAAGTCTTGGTATACCTCCGCACTGGCATGACGTATGTTTGCTGCCCAGTTCCATCTCACAATGACAATCAATACGCGTGTTTCTTAATCAAGACAGAAACGCTAGAATTCACACTGATTGCAGCATATGTGTCACCCTCCTCTCAATTAGACTGCGAAAGGGAGAAGGCCATCATGGAAGAAACCCGTGTTCCTTGGATCATTACTGGCGATTTTAACGCCCACCATTTGCTATGGGGAAGCACCAGAAGTAACGCCAAAGGAAGGCATCTGGCGTTATATGCTTCCGACAATGATCTGTATGTTATGAATGACGGCAGTCCGACATACCTGCGCGGCTGTCACTACAGCAGCTGCCTGGACCTGACATTAGTTTCAAGGTCGTTGCACCGGAGTGTTCGCTGGTTTTGTCATGGGGAGACCCATGGAAGTGACCACATTCCTACCTACCTCAAAATAAACGGCCTGGGTGCGTCCAGCCCAGCCCAACTCGCGCTAATCGACTGGGCAGTATTTCGAAAACATGTGGAGGAGACGAGCAAAGAAGCCCTCACTGGCAGGCTGGAGCACACTATTGCTAATGCTATGAACGTTGCGAGAAGCTATATCACGTCCTCAAGAATACGCAGTGATTTTGATATTGAACTAGAACGCCTGCGTGCTCTTCGGCGGCGAGCAGAAAAGCGATACAGACGAACCAAGTGCTTAAATGATCTACGGGAGGCGAGACGTAGGCAGAAAAAAATTAAACGAAGAATGGATCAGCTGGCGAACCAGCGCTGGAGGTCCTTTTGTTAGCACTTGGATCCCCGCAAGCCCATGCTCCTCATATGGCGTACTGTGCGGGGCCTCCGTACGCTTCCGCAGCAAAGACAACCATTCTATGCGTTGGCTGTTTATCAAGATCGACAGCAGTCTGAGGTAGCAACGGAATACTGCAGGAAAGTTGCGGGTGTAGCAACTGCTTCGAGTTCCCGGCGTGTTCCTCCTGCCTCACGGGTCTCAGCCATGGATGTCCTTTTTTCTCGCGAGGTACTCGACGCTGCTCTTGCAGGATGTCGGTGTTCGTCTTCACCAGAGCCAGATGGAATCACATATGCTGCGCTGTCCCACCTTGGCCACGACTCGCGAGAAGAGCTCCTCAATCGAGTCGATTGATACGCCTACTAAAACCAGAGAAATCTCCACTGGAGCTCTCATCGTATAGGCCAATAGCTTTGGCCAGTTGCGTAGGAAAGGTAATGGAGAAAATCATTTTGTCGCGCCTTGAGTGGTACCTCGAACACTACAAAATATACCCCAACGCTGTGGCCGGCTTCAGGCGGGGTCGCTCTTCTATTGACAACGTCGTTGATCTCGTATCCACGGTTCAACAACAGAAGCGATTGAAACATTTGTCAGTGGCACTCTTTCTGGATGTGAAAGGTGACTACGACAACGTGACCCATGAGGCCACCCTTGATGCGCTGGAAACTGTGGGTATCGGTGGTCAGATGTTTGCTTGAATAGAGAGCTATCTGTCCAAAAGATCATTTTTTATCCAATGTGAAGATTGCCCGACGCCTGCGCATTACACCTACTGTAGCGTGCCCCAGGGCGGTGTCCTTAGCCCTACATTGTTTAATCTGACTCTCATCGCCCTCCCTGAGAACCTCCCCAACACCGTCCAGGTGTGTATGTACGCCAATGACATCTGCATTTGGGCCTCCTCTGTGACGCGTCTCCAGGTGCGTGCAAGACTTCAGCGGGCAGCATCGGTCACTACTTCCTATCTCCAGAAGCAAGGTCTCAGCGTTTCACCGGAAAAGTGCGCTCTAGTGGCATTTACGCGTAAATGTATGACTCCATATCCGGTACGCATCGACGGTCAAATCATTTCTTACAGCAAATCTCATCGTTTCCTAGGGATCCTGATCGACCGCAATTTATCATGGAGCCCGCATTGCGCTCTACTGAAAAAAAAAGCTAACATCTATCGCTCATTTCCTCCGATTTCTGGGTGAAAAATCATGGGGCTCGTCGGTCCAGTCAATGTTGGAGTTGTACAGAGCTCTATTTGTGGGATGCTTGCGGTACAGTACACCTGCACTCTCAAACACGTGCAAAACTAACATGCGTGCCCTCCAATCAGTGCAGGGTCAGGCCCTTTGCACATGCCTAGGTCTCCCTCGGAGCTCATCAACACTGGGTAGCATTGCACTCGCCAAAGACCACCCGATCTCTGCTTATGTTGTCCTAGACTGCTTACGAATGCACATACGTCATATTTCAAGGATTCCACTGCATCACCTTGCGCCTCTGCCACTTCTGAGGCCACATTCTGCACTTGAAAAGGGGATAACAACGCAACAGTCGTCGATCCCACAAAAGTTCACCCCGGCAGCACTACCTCCCTCTCCTCTGTGGTGTATGCGGCTCCCATGTGTGCGCTTTGCTATTCCGGGGATAGCGAAGAAGTCAAATTTATCGACGCCAGCCATTAAGCAACTGACACTGTCCATGCTCCACTTCGAATATTGGGACCATACTCACGTATATACGGATGGATCAGTAACCTCTACTAGTTCTGCTTGCGCTGTGGTCGTTCCTGCGCGAAAGACTCAAATACACCAACAAATGTCGCATCGGACTACCTCTACTGGAGCAGAATTGGCCGCACTTCATGCGGCGGTACAGTATATCTCACAACAAAAACCTAAAAAATGGGCTGTTTTCTGTGATTCAAAAGCTGCCCTACAATGTCTTCAATCTGCCTTGAGACATAGCGACCATGAGCAACTTGTAGCGGAGATACGATATCTGCACCACCAGGCAATCGAACAAGATCATGAAATGATCTTCCAGAGGGTACCAGGCCATAGCGGCATTGTTGGTAACGCCTTAGCTGACGATGCTGCTCGATCGGCTCACGATGCAACCAACACTGACCGCATACCACTGACAAGAGCTGTCGCAGCAAGGCACCTTTGCTCGCCCGAAACCTGACTGTAACGTCGTGGTCTGCCCCTAGAGGTTGGACACCCCGCTCGCACCACTTCAACCTCTTGATCCAACATCATTTACCATACGGTCTCCCCCGCGGTGATACTACGCTGTTGTGCCGCCTGTGGCTGGGAGTAGCGTTCACAAACGCCTATTCCCATCTCATCGCAATGGCTGACTCTCCAGTGTGTGACCAGTGCGGTTGTGACGAAACGATCGGACACCTCCTCTGTGACTGCCCTCGTTTTGAGCGAGAGCGCGGTTTCCTAACTGCTACTCTGCACCGCTTGGACTCGCGTCCTTTAACAGAGTCCAACGTTCTGGGGCCTTGGACACAACCTTCCTAACAAAGGAAAGCGGTGAAAACGCTCCTGAATTGTTTAAGGGACTCGGGGTTGTATTCCCGCCTAGAATTTTTAAGTTTTCAGTGCGCGCCCTCTCTTCCTGTGACATAGTGGTCGCTGGACACTTAGAAAACTCAATTCCTTGCTACTCTGTTTCATTTTTTCCCTTTTGTTCGTTCCCCAAGTGTAGGGTAGCCAACTGGGCATCGCCTGGTTAACCTCCCTGCCTTTCCGTCCTTTTCTCTCTCTCTCTTTCACTGATGGAAAATGCGTCTGCGTGCTGAAGAGGATGCCTTGACCAGAAACTGCCGTATCGAATTGCAGGTATAAGAAGGTATAAGGATGCCACCGTAATGGACTCGAGGACCTTCCAAGTTGCGCACATTGCGCTAATCTGAGCCATGCTAGCCCAGCCAGTACAGGCAGTTGCATTAAGTGCCCTTATGAGAAGCTCGGATAAGTTGTAGTTCTCAGCTCTCTTTTGCAGTCAGGAATAGACTGTGGGCCTTCGCTGGCATCCTGCTATGAAATTCAACCAATAAGAGGAACATTTACTTTTTTTGACTAAGTGAATGCTTTCGGCAGAATTTAAGAAGTTTTTTTGGCCTACAGGCCAACATGCAGGATTTCCAAATGCGCGTTTCCTCTGGAGTTGATCTAAATATCTATTGTCGATCATGGCGCACGTACATGCAATCAAGTAATGCTCTGAACACGTCAAAACGCACGCTCTCTCCGACTAAAACGCAAGATCTACTCCGTGACGCAATGGTCCTCAGAGCAAAATTTTTCACTGAGCTATTTAAATTCGAGACGAAATAGGGGCAAGCAAGAAACCGTGCGCTTCGCGAAAGGTGGGCTCAAAGCCGTTGCTTCGCAGCGACTGCTGCTTCGCAGTGAGGCTGAACATGGCAGCTTAATGCAAAGCTTGGTTTCGGCGCACCTTGAGATAATGTGCTCTTTTCCTAAGCTTGAACTATCTAGTTGATGTGGACTGTCTCTTCATATTAAAGTAGTCACTGGAAAAGTTTATTCAGTTCATCTCTTACAAATGCCTCTGAAGCTCGATTGTATTTTAAAGCTAATGCTGCGGAGATACAGTGGCGGCATCTGACAAAAGACAGGGTTCATTGGAGAGATATGGGAGAGGCATTTGCCCTGCAGTGGGTGTAGTCTGGCTGATGATGATGATGATGCTCGTGGAGCTCGACTGTAGTTTACATGCGAAGTACTCGATGAAACATTGGCAAAGAGTTTCTCAAAGAACAAGATACTAGTAAATCGATTCATTTTCCGGAAAGGGGATTCTCTTTTTTTCATCGTAGCTTTAAATTAGCGTACACATCGGGAAAAAAATCATTTTTACTTTCACTGAAACGCGAAGTGTGCAATCACTTCAAGGGCTGAACTTTTACTGATATCACAATTTAATTTAAGTATGTGCTCGGGTACTCGCACTTGGCAGCATAATGATTACTTATCTGTTCTCATATCTCAAGAGAAAAATGCCTGCTTCAGTCATGCGAATAAAGACGTATATGACTAGTTCAACAGCAGCAGGAAAAAAACAATATGTAGGGGCAGAAGCGGTAATACTGGTACATACTTGTTTTTTCTCTTGGCTCTATGTGTAGAGGAACGTGCGCTTCTTCGAAATTTAGAGACCAACTGAATTGGCCTCTCTAAAAACTGGACACTGCATAATCAATCCAGCAGTCATGGGAAAAAAATTTGAACATTGGAATATTATAAGGTTTGGTTATGGAAATATTGAATGTAACGGTGCGTTCTTCTTACATGTAGCAAAACCTTTATTTGAGAGTGATCCAATGATCGTATTGACCATTTAAGACTCTCATAAAAAAAAATGGAAATGCTTTTCACAATAATAAATCTGTTAGCACAAAAAAGATACAAGAGTGCGATCGGGTGACAAGCGGATATATTGATTGTGATAGTGAAATCTTTCATTATATGAAAAATCACGTTCATAAATGGTTTCCCGTTGAAAAATACTTTTGACCACAATTCCTGGGTATGCTAGTGTGGCTTCGGAAATCGCGGAACACGTCATTTACTCCCGTGTCGGTTCCTTTCTATCGGCTGTCACCTTCTTTCATTCAAAGCAACACGGCTTCCGTAAACGTCATTCACGTGAAACCTGACTGGCTATGTTCCGTCGTGACAATCGTTCCAATCTTTACCGCAGCATCCCAACTGATTCTGTAAATTGTAAATCTACTGCTGTAAATTGTAAATCGTAATGCTGTAAATCTTTTTAGCCTCCCTCGATTGTACGTATGTGCGCTAGTGTTTTTTTTATTTTATCCAAGGCATTGTAACCTACCGCGTGTAGTTTTTTTCCGCTAATAGTGATTCCTCTTCTTTTTTGTGTGCTTTGTCAGGAGTTCTCCAAGGCAGTATCCCGGGCGGCTTAATCTTTGCACATTAAGTAAACAACCTGCCTTTATCAGTAGCCTCTGCCGCACGCATTTTCGCGGATGACTATGTATTCCACCACTCTGTAACTGAGTCGTCTCACGGTCCTTCCCTCCAAAATGACCTAGTTAGCATACAAAAAAGGTGCGCTACGTGGCTTATGCACCTAAAACAGCCCTAAGACTAGTGAATTCTTCCCACTGCCGCAGAAACTGCCCACCTCCTAGCTATTAATTTAAGTATAGTAATCTTCTTATTCGTGCTTAATAGCCGCCGCGGTGGCTTAGTGGCAATGGCATTTGGCTGCTGACCCGAAAGACGTGGCTTCGATTCAGAAGCGATTGTTAAATTTCAATGGAGGCGAAACTCTAAAGGCATGTGTACTGTGCGATGTCAATGTACGTTAAAGAATCCCATGTGGTCGAAATTTCCGGAGCCCTCATAAGCTGTTTTTGGAACGTTAAACCCCCTAAACCCTGAACCATCATTTGTGCTTAAAATATTGTATATCCTTATATTCTGGTAACACTCTCGTTTCCGTTGAGATCTAATTTGTTCTTGATCTCTAATAGTCTGTATCACCTAAAAGTTTGGGTGATTAATTTGGATGTGCTCTTTTTTTTATTGCAGTTCTTCAAGGAAGGCCAGGTGACATTTCTGTACAAAAGAAGTTACTCACGCCTTGTTTCCGGAGAGGATGTAAAATGCATATATACTCGAACCATCGCAACCACGGGTGGTATGAAACTTTTGCAAGGCTACAACCACCGTGATAAAGTGTGAGTAGACACGTTGATCGCTAAATCTAGATACTAGAAATATGCTTGAATTTTTTTAAATGCCATTTTACTTTGAAGAATATAGCTATGCCTGGCCTGAAAGGTATGCCCCAAAAAACTTTGGGTATGTGTACTTATTCTCATTTAAGCCTCTTCTCTAAATGCTATAGCCCTCAAATCGAGTGTAGTGGGTAAGCGTATCTAGCAAACAGCTGTTGAACTTATATTTCTATGCTATGTAGAATAAGGACGACGGGGACGGCGTAGAGGTCGGTGGCGTCGAGGGAAGCGGGGTGATCAAGACTAACACGACCAGCGCGATGGCAATTCCACAACTGCTTCTTCTTCGTCGGCGTCCAGCGAATGGGTCCATCTTCTTCACAATGCCCCCCCCCCCCCCCCCCCCCCCCCCAGAGAAAAAGGAGCCATCCTGGCGATTTTAAGGGGACGAAGATACGATGGGGTCGTAGAACGGCTTAAGGCGCTGCACATGTACAGTTTTACGGCCAAGGCGCCGAAAATCAAAAGGTGGTGTAAGAGGCTCAACGATATAATTGACTGGCGAAGTGCGCCAGACGACACTGTAGGGGCCATGGTACTTGGAGAGCAGCTTTGTTGAGAGGCCGGGGCTGCCGGATGGAACCCATAGCCACACGAGTGAGCCGGGCTCGAAGTGTAGTGCATTCTTCTGAGTGGTGTCATGGTGATGTTTTTGGCGCCATTGAGAGTCGGTCGTGAACGATCGGGCAATCTGGCGGCATTCTTCGGCGTCCTGTGCAGCTTCGGTAACAGTGGTACATACAGATGCATCAGGTTTGTAGCGGAGCACAGTATCAAGGGGAGCAGATGGATGCCGACCGCAAAGCAAAAAGAACGGAGAGAAACTCGTACTGGATTGCGTAGCAGTGTCGTATGAATATGTGATATACAGGGTCTGTTCTGAAAGCAGTAGGACTGGTTTTTTCCTGGGCGAACGGGCGGACGAGAGCCTATCTGCGCGTGCCGGATCGTTGAAAGGGGGTAATGGGAATGGTGGGGAAAATCGGCAGTCGGCTTTCGACCATTGAAGAGAGCAGGTCGCTTGTACTGTGAACCCCTGTCGAAACGTCTCGTCACGCAGAATCATAGAGCGTTTAGTGGATCAGCAATACGCGATCAAATTTTGTGTAAATCTTGGTAAAACGGGCAAGGAGACTCACGATATGATTAAGGAGGCCTACGGTGACGCTTCCATGGGTAGATAAGGTGTTTTTTGAGCGGAACTAGCGGTCCCGAGAAGGTCAGGAAAGAGTGGAAGACGACGACCGCTCCGGACGACCTTCGACCAACAAGACCAACGAAAATGTGTAGCGAGTGCAACATTTACCGAACAATGATTGTATGATGAGTATCATAATGATTGCTGATGACTTGAGCATTCCTCAAAACCAAGTTTTTGATATTGTGACGGAAAATTCAGCCATGAGGAAAGAGTGCGCGAAGTTGGTGCCCGGAGTGTTGTCAGAGGAGCAAAAGGCCAACCGGGAAGTGATCTTCATTATGTGATCGAGGACCGCGATTTTTTGCCCAGAACTAGGCGGCAACGCTGCCTAAGGCCCTCTGCAGCCCCGACTTGGCCCCGCCAGACTTTTTTTATTCCCGGGGACAAAATCGACGCTCAAGGGTAAACATCACGGATCGGCAGAGGCGGTTCAACAGGCCATGGCGAGGGAGCTAAACAGCATTCCCGTCCAGGCGTTCCTGGAGGCGTACGAAAACTGCAAAACTAATTGGCAGCAGCGTGCAGATGCGGAAGGGTGCTACTTTGAAAAATTGTAATCATTTGTACTATTCTCTTGAATAAATTTTATTAAAAAAAAATGAGTCCTACTACTTTCGGAACAGACCCTGTCAGGCAGGAAAATGTCCCAGTCGGTGTGATCGGATCCAACGTACTTCGCGAACATGTCACCGAGGGTGCGATTAAATCGTTCAGTGAGACCGTTTGTTTGCAGATGGTAGGCGGTGCAAGTGCGGTGAATGATTCCGGTCAATAATTCATGAGAAAGGAGACACGAAGGTCTTGAAGAATTACAGACCAATCAGCTTACTGTCTGTTGCCTACAAGGTATTTATTATGGTAATCGCTAATAGGGTCAGGACAACATTAGACTTCAATCAACCAAATGACCAGGCAGGCTTTCGTAAAGGATACTCGAGAATGGACCATATTCACGCAATCAATCAAGTGATAGAGAAATGCGCAGAATATAACAAGCCCCTATATATAGCGTTCATTGATTACAAGAAAGAATTCGACTCAGTAGAAACCTCAGCAGTCATGCAGGCATTACGGAATCAGCGTTTAGAAGAGTGTTATGTGAAAATATTGGAAGATATTTATAATGATTGCACAGCTATTACAGTTCTCCTTAAAGTCAGGAATAGAATTCCAAAATGGAAAGGTGTCAGGCAGGGAGACACGATCTCGCCTATGCTATTCACTGCCTGTTTACAGGAGGTTTTCCGGCGCCTGAAATGGGAACATTTGGGGATAAGAGTTAATGGAGAATACCTAAGTAATTTGCGATTCGCTGATGACATTGCCTTGCTACGTCACTCAAGAAATGAAGTGCAAAGCATGATCAACGAATCAGACAGGCAGAGCAGAACAGTGCGGCTAAATATTAACATGCAGGAAGCCACAGTAATGTTCAACAGCCTAGCCAGGGAACCGCATTTCGGAATTGGGAGCCAGATGCTGGAAGTAGTAACAGAATATGTCTATTTAGGGCAGGTAGTGACAGCTGATCCGGATCATGAGAGGGAAATAACTAGAAGAATAAGAATGGGATGGAGCGCATATGGCAGGTTATCTCAGATCATGAATGGCAGTTTACCGATATCCCTCAAGAGAAAAGAATGCAACAGGTGTATCTTACCGGTGCTCACCTATGGGGCAGAAACGTGGAGGCTAACAAAGAGCGTTCAGCATAAGTTAAGGACAACGCAGCGAGCTATGGAAAGAGAAATGCTAGGTGTGACGTCAAGAGACCGGAAGCGAGCGGAGTTGGTGAGAGAACAAACGCGTGTTAATGATATCCTAGTTGAAATCAAGGGGAAGAAGTGGGCTTGGAGCGGGCATGTAATGCGTAGGCAAGATAACCACTGGTCCTTAAGGGTAACGGAGTGGATATCAAGAGAAGGCAAACGTAGCAGGGGGCGGCAGAAAATTAGGCGGGCGGATGAGATTAAGAAATCTGCTGGAATACGGTAGACGCGGCTGACTAAGGACAGGGTTATTTCCGTAGCCATCTTCCGATCTTCCGTAGCCATGGGCACCTGCCAGTAACCGGAGCGTAAATCGAGCGAAGAAAAGAGTTCAGCGCCTTGTGAACAGCCCAATGCATCATCTATATGCGGTAGAGGGTACACATCTTTCCGCGTGATTTTATTTAGGCGACGGTAGTCAACGCAGAAGAGAATAGAACCGTCTTCCTTCTTCACCAGGACTACAGGAGAGGCCCACGGACTGTTACAATGCTCGACCCTGCTATTCTGAGGTATAGTGTGAACTTGGGCTTCAATAATTCGGCGCTCGGTGGCAGAGACACGATAGGGGCGCTGACGCAGAGGAGCATGACAACCGGTGTCAATGTGGAGGGCGACAGTTGATGTGCGGCTCAAAGCAGGCTGAAGAAAGTAGAATGGAGAACGGAACTGATAAAGCAGTGCAAGAAGTTCAGAGCGTTGAGGGCCAGGAAGATTGGCGTCGACGGAGCAGAGGAAAACGTCGGGAGACGACTGGTCCGGCGCAATAAAAGTTGGTGTGAGTGCAGCCAAGTCACCAGTCTGCAAAGCGGTGGTTCCGTCAGCGGTGAGAATGGAATCAATGAGCTGTACGGTTCCGAGGCATTCGCCACGACGCAGGGAGACGGGAAAGGAGAACGGATTAGAAATGCAGAGCGCGGTGAGTCCAGCTGATATAGAAAGTACGGCGTAAGGCAGTTCAAGACTTTTGCGGTTAATAAAGATGAGCGATGGTGTGAAAAGGACATCGGTACTGCGGGAAAAAGCACAAGCTGGGGGCACAACGATGATAGAGCACGTAAGGAAGTCAGTATCTTCGGCAACGACGACTTTGGGAGAAGGGACGTCCGGCAACGGTTCTTCATGCGCAAAAAACTCCAGTTCGACACGAGCACAGTTGATCACCGCATTATTACACGACAGAAAATCCCAGCCCAAGATAAGATAATGAGAACAGGATGGCAAAACGAGGAACTCTATTGCGTACACAACTTCCTGAATGACGACTCGGGGTGCGCACACCGCTATAGGCTCTACAGGCTGGACACTTGCCGTCCATAGTGAGAATCCTGAAATAATTGTGGTTACTTTGCGCAACGAACGGCAAACACTTGCAGCCATGGCAGAAACAGCAGCCCCGGTGTCGACCAGAGCCAGTACTACAGCGCCCTCAAGAGAAACTTCATGCAGATTTGCGGCGGATACGTGAGGCCGCACTCGGAAGAGGGCGGAGTGGGTGAGGGAACAAACGCGGGTTAAAGACATCTTAGTTGAAATCAAGATGAATAAATGGGCTTGGGCAGGGCATGTAATGCGAAGGCAAGATAACCGCTGGTCCTTAAGGGTAACGGAGTGGATTCCAAGAGAAAGCAAACGTAGCAGGGGACGGCAGAAAGTTAGGTGGGCGGATCAGGCAAAGAAGTTTGTGGGATACAGTGGAGGCAACTGACAAAGGACAGGGTTAATTGGAGAGACATGGGAGAGGCCTTTGCCCTGCAGTGGGTGTAGTCAGGCTGATGATGATGATGATGACGTGAGGCCTTTGACAGTTCGCTCGTTGCGTAGTTCTCGCCCCAGGAACCGCGGCATACAGTTTTCCTCTTGCGGAAGACTGGGACGCCGTCGGAGAGTAGATAGGGAGCGGCGACTCGGCGAGGTTGAGTGGCGAGGGGAAAAGGTGGCACAGTCATCCGCGACGGAACTTGCAGATGGATCGGCGGCTGCGTACTGATTTCGGGGCGGCTGTCAGGAAGCTGACATTCGGCATGGTACAAAATCGTCGGGAGTGCGATTTCGGCAGTACCGGGCGACATGGCCAGCAAACCCACAGGAATAACAGATGGGACGGTTATCACTTGTTCGCCATGGATTGCGACGCTGCGGACGAAGTGGAGCAAAAGGCTGCGGCGCCTGAAGAAATTCCTGCACAGGTCCTGGAGGTCTAGCGTAGACCAAGGGTAGCTAGTTGGCCGTGGTCGGGCAGCGACGCCAGCGTATGTCAGTGGTGCGACAGGAGCGGGCTTGATTGGTGAAGCGACAGGGACGTCGGTGTATGTGAGGGGCTCAACGGCTGGTGTCGGCTGAGGCATGGGCGCTGGCGGAGCGACAGAGGGGAGGGCCTCTGTCACGCGGTCGGCGATGACCTGTCGAAGGGGCGTCAAATTTTGGGACACCTCGCAGTTCGAGGGAAGTAACGATATCTGCCGAGCGACTTCCTCGCGGATGAAGTTCTTGAGCTGCTGCAGTAGCGTGGAGCTCCCAGATGTAGAGGAGAGACCAGAAAGTGGTGCCACAGGCCCGGAAGGCGGTGGAGTGATGAGGCGCTGCTTGCGCAACTCATCGTAGCTCTGACAAAAGTTGACTACTTGGGCAACTGTAGTCAAATCCCGGGATGATGATGAAATAACTTTATTTCCACCCGTCAAGGAATCAGAGGGCGATGAAGACGAGTCTTGACCGCCGTCATCTTCCTCCCCTTCCTCTTCCTCCTCTGTGTTGGGTGCTGCAGCACGAGACTCGGTCTCCGTCTTCCCTGGTCGCTAGGGCTACGAAACCCGTTCTGCCTTCATATTCCGCCGCGTCCGTGGAAACCACGTTCTGTCTATTGGCTATTTTTTTTCTGCAGAGCTTTCGCTCTATCCTTTCGCTACCCTCATGGTGTACCGGATGCATATTCCTTGGGAGTGGTGGGATTCTGATTTTGTTCCTTATGTCTGTTGGGATATTCTCTGTGTGTTTGAGCCGCGCTCAAGGTTCGAAGCCTAGCTTTTCTAGTATTTTTAGCCCCGAATGGCTGCGTAGGAGTCGTTGTTGTTGCGCTACTCTTGTAGCCTCAGTGAGCTCATCTAGTGTGTTTGAAATCCCGATGTTCAGAATTTTCTGGTTGGATGTGTACGGGGGGAGGCCCAGAGCGGTTTTGACGCCTTTCCTAATTAGGATTTCAATCTTGTTTTTTTTCTGCTCTGGCTAGCCGTAGGTATGGTGCCACGTATGTTATTCTGCTGATTACAAATGATTGAATTATTCTTAAGAGGTTCGTCTCCTTCATTCCTATTCCTTCATTACTATTCTTTTGAGTAGCCTACACGTCTGGCCTACACTCGATTCGAGTTTTTGTATCGTTTCGGTGTTCTTACCGTTTGTCAGTATCCTAAGACCCAGTACTCTAATCATCTCCACTGAGGGTATTTTGTCCCCGTTTACCGTAAGCGTTATCCCATGTTCATGGGGCTTTCTTTGTCTCTTTTTTGGGCCGAGGAAAAGCGGTTCCGATTTCTCGGCAGAACATTTGAGTCTTACTTGTTTTAGGTACGACTCAATTTCCTCGATCGCTTTTTGGAGGGTACCTTCGATGTGCGCGTCACTGCCTCTGGTAACCCAGAGGGTAAGGTAGTCCGCGTATATTGTGTGATTGAGTCCTTCTATACCCGCCAATTTCTCTGGTAAGCCAATCATTGCAATGTTGAAGAGTGTTGGTGATAGGACCGAGCCTTGGGGAGTACTTTTGTTGCCCAGCCTTATGCCTTTCTCCTCCTTCCCTCCTTGGCTGATAGTAACTGTTCTGTTTGAAAGAAAGTCCTTCACGTGGTTGTATACCTTTCCCTCTACATTTAGAGTTTCTAAGCGTTCTAGTATGGCTGCGTGGTCAACGTTGTCAAAAGCTTTGGCCACGTCTAGGCCGACTATTGCTCTGGTATCAGCTGTTTCGTTGTCTAGCACTTGTTCTTTAAGTTGAAGCATAACATCGCATGCAGAAAGATGTGTCCTGAATCCGATCATCGTGTCGGGGTAAAGTTTTTGTTCTTCTAGGAATCTGTTTAGCCTCGTTTGAATAACGTGCTCCATTAGCTTACCTACACATGAGGTAAGCGAAATGGGCTTCAGGTTTTCGAGACTTAGCTTCTTACCTGGTTTTGGAATTAAGACTAGGTTGGCCTCTTTCCACGTAGGTGGGATTCGGCCCTTGTCCCAATATTCCTGCATGTACGCTGTTAGGTTTCTAATTGATGCATCATCCAAATTCCTCAGCATGCGATTGCTGATTCTGTCTGGACCTGCCGCCGTTTTAGTTCTGAGTATGTTCAACTCCGCCCTAACCTCTCGGATGGTGATGGGCCCATGCAGAATAGGATTCGCGGTGCCCATGTACTCGGGGAGGGGTGTGGGTGGTGTGCACCTCAAGTACCTGTCCCTCACTTCAGAGATTAGTTGGCCGCTAGTGCCTTCGTATTTATATACGAGTTTCTGTAGTTGTTGTCGTGCCTCATACTTTGTCTTGTCCGGGTCTAAGAGATGCCTCAGCATTTTCCACGTGTTGGCTTTGCTGATTCTGCGGTCCATCTGCTCGTAGATACTACCCCAATTTTGTCTGGTTAAGTTCAGCGCGTGCTCCTCGATATCTCTATTCTGTTTGGCTAGGAGCTTACGTATGTTTCTGCTCCCCCTGTTTTGAGCAAGTTTTTCTTCTAGCCCCCTTTTCTTGCGCCACAGGCCTATCATACGCCTGTCCATCTCTTCTTGCGTTTCGCCTGCTTCCACCTCTTGGCTGGCCTCTTTAACTGCCACGAGAATGTCTGTGCCCCAAGATTCTATGTCCCTGATTGCGTCTCGGGTATGAAGGTTCGCCCTGAATAGATCCCAATTTACCGCTGCGACCTTTTTGGGTTTCGGTGTGGGCGGTCCGTCTTCTACCACGATCTCAATAATTTTGTGGTCGCTTCCTAGGTCCTCCCCCGTGTTACGCCACCTTTCCGTGATTTGGCCTCCGGTGAGCGTTAAGTCAGGTGTAGTGTCCCTACTCACGCTATTGCCCTGTCTTGTTGGTTTGATGGGGTCAGTGATCAAGATGAGCTCATTGTGGAAAATGCTTTCCCAGAGTTATCTGCCCTTGATTTGCGTATATTTGTATCCCCATGCGGGATGATGAGCGTTAAAGTCCCCGACAATGAAGATAGGGTTTCTGCCCGCTATCTGTTTCGTTTTTGCGAATAGCCTGTCGAAGCCGCAATCCTTTCTCTGTTTCGGAGAACTGTGTACGTTTAAGGCGAATAGGCTTTTATCTCTCCGCTTACGCGGTATCATTTCGATTAGAGTGTGATCTAATTGGACGTGTCCTGTCTCGTGCTGCAGCGCGGTAACGTTGCGTTTGACAAGGGTGGCAACCTGCGTATTGTACGCTCGGCCCGGGTACGATTTGTACCCGGGCAGCTTCGCGTTTTTCCCGCACTCTTGTAAAGCTATAATTTCGGGTTTGTCTCCGTTTGCAAGGAATGACTGTAAAACGGCCCAGGATGTTAACATTTGAAAGGCGTCATGTTCGATGCCCTCGAGGATGTGCTTTATCTTGTCTGTTTCGAACATCTGTGCGTTTACGCGACTGCACAGATGGACCACATCTTCGATGTAACTTGTAAAAGTTTCGCCTAGCCACTGTGATCGATCGTGCAGGCGTTATTCGGCGCGGAGCTTGCGTACAGCAGGATGACCAAACACGGTTGTAAGATTAGCCTTGAAGGAGTCCCATATCTTGATATCGGCTTCGTGGTTACGATACCAAAAGTTGGCAACACTGGTCAAATCAAAGATGACGTTTGTAAACTTCGTGCCGTCGTCCCACTTATTGTATGAACTCACTCGCTCCTACGAAGCAAGCCAATCATCACAGTCTGTGTCATCAGACCCGCTGAAGAGCGCAGGGTCTCGCTGGCGTAAGGAGCCCGAGCAGACAACCGGCGGGGTCATCGGGGCGCCCGGTGGGTGCTCGTCTTCAGCCATACGAGTTACCGGGAGCGTTCGGGTACGAAGCTCCAGCGTGAGGCAAGGATATCAGACCGCACAACCACCAAATGTAGAAGAAGGACGTCTGGGACGGCGTCGAGGTCGGTGGCGTCGAGGGAAGCGAGGTGATCAAGACTAGCACGACCAGCGCAAGGGAGTGACACTCTCATAGAGCCAATGGGGACGTTTTTTTTTCGAAGACGATGGTGGCGGCACCTGGGAGAGGCGGTAAACGTATCAAAAATCCAATATGGCGGCGCGCGTTTAGGCGGCTGGTTGTGGGCGGTTGCTCGCGCTACAGTTAACTGTACTCGCGCGTGCCTGGTGCTGGCGGCAGCTATCTCGGTCCGAGCTTTGTAAATACTGGTGATTAACTGATCCCGCGCTGCATTCACGCTTGATTTCCTAAGTACTTACGGAATCTGCTCACTCGCTTTTGTATTTTGATGTGTCTGTTGATTTAGCATGATGCATGGTGGCGAGCGGCGCGACTGCCTAGCAGCTGCGCTCGCTCGAGAAACTAAATCCTAAATGGTTTTGTACAAAGAACAATTTATTAAAAAATATCAGCAGTGACAATAGGTGGTTAAAAAGTGATTTTAGGCATCAGTGACATTGCAGACTCAGTAACAAGCATCCTAAAAATCCATATAAAAAAACGCCATTATGTAAACCTAGAAGACATGAGCGCACAGAGAATATATAGGGGATAAAAAAAAGGTATCAAGGTAGGTACAATATACATAATAAAATGCTACATGACTAAATATAGGTTTCTACGCGACATTGTAGGCGATTTAGGTAAACAGCAGGAAAGTAAAACATCTCAGATGTATTGAAACGCATCAGTCTGTGGCTATGAACAAACACACGCAGAGAAAGGCAGCGAAAATTTTCAACCTTTGACTCGTGTAGAAGAATTCACAGTGCGTTGGGCTAGGGACCACATAATATGCTGCAGTGCCAGTTCTTAGTAAAAAAATGGCCTGGCTTACCTTATGGTTAAGCCTAGGATGCGAAGCATACCGCCGGCGGAGGCTGCGCGTCCGCAAGCGAGCGCACGAGTTGAGCACCAGCTTTCACAGCTGTTGTGGCCTCAGCGCCCCTAGCGGAAGGAGCGGGAGTTAGGCCGCCGGTGGAGGCTGCACGTCCGCAAGCGAGCGCAAGAGTTCAGCCCCAGCTTTCACAGCTGTTGTGACGTCATATCACGTGGTGCGCCGATGTAGGTCAAGTGGTAGCTACGCGGCCGCGCGCGGCGCAGCAAGGAAGAGCTCGGTTGTGCGGCTAGTATGCTTCGCATAAAAGACTCCAAGAAAAGCTCACTGTGTGACTCGACATGACGCCAATGATGCTGCTGCAGTGCGAATGTCGCCGACGTCGCCGTTTTCGGTTGCGCGGCTAACCGGGCGTCGTCTGCTTGTCGTCTGCTGCCGCGTTACCCGCGTCGTCATCTTCGCAACTAATTTCTTTGATATCTTATTTTTAATACCTATGGCTGGGTATAATTTAGTTCACAACCATGTTTTAATTACTGATAGTGGTCGAAAAATTCCACTTTTATTAGGCTTAACTGAACACGCGTTTACCGCTGATACCAGGATCGCTGCAATCGTTTCGACCGTGGCGCCACCCTCGGCGCGGACGCGTAACTTGCAATATGCCAGAGCCCTGACCAGCGTGATGGCCATTCCACAACTGCTTCTTCTTCGTCGGCGTCCAGCGAACGGGTCCATCTTCTTCTCCACAGCTATAATAAAGATAAATACAGGACTGGGAATCCTTATTGTTCGGTCACAAACTGTGCACACATTTTAAAACACAGCTAATTAGATGTGTGGATTCTGCAACCAGCATGTCGCATTCAGAGCATTAGAACCGTGAATTCACATCCTTACGATAAGCAACTTCGCTGCGGCCGTTGCCACTGTTTTGCGTTACATTTTTTATTGCACCTACACTAAGCAGCCCCCTGCAAAAGAGAAATGGAACAGCGCACCAGGTGCAACGAAACGTGGCCTGCACGGAACACGAAAGGCGAAATTGTACTGTTGTTTGCACCGCTCAGAAACATAAATATAATTAAAGCTAGAAGACCCTAAACCTTATTGCCGCATGTTTTGTTGTCTTCATAAAAATCCAAAATAACCTAGTTGGTAACTGCTTCATTTCTTGCTTGCTGCAAAAAATGGACGCGGAATTCGTCACAGCGTGGTGCTTACGATAATGAAAAAGCGGGCATTCCATTCTTTTTATAATAATGGCACAGGAAGACTCAAAACGCTTGGATTGGCTTGATGCTCGATGTTCGATTGTTTGCTTGGCGCAGCTGTGCTGTAATCAAACGCTACATTTCTAAGTCCGACCTCCTCCAGAAGGCACAGTGAAGCCATGATCAAGTTTTGATCACTCGTGACTTTGTGCGACTGACAGGGACCTAATTCTTGGGACGTGCCAGTCGTTACTAATGCCTTTTCTTTCAGCAGCAATCAAAATGTCGCAGCGTTTGGCTGACAGGCCATGTTTAAAGTCGTCGTTCTGTAGCTACCATTTGATTGTCTCCATGCGTATAAAAATATCACATTGTAAAGCAGTTCGGCAATCGAGTGCGCCTTGCGCTGATGTAGATATAACATAGCATTTCAGGCCTACGTGACGCAATAAGTAGACGTAAGGGACCTACCAACAGAAGAGAGAAGCACTACTATGTTGGGCCATTTTTTTATGATGGCCACGTATGCCTCGAAATTAATCAGTCAGGCAGTAAGATCTGGGCGTTTAGAGAGGTTTAACGTCCCAAAGCGACTCTGCTCTGAGGGACGTCGTTGTGAAGGGCTCTAGAAATTTCCACCATGCAGTGTTCTTTAACGTAGTGACTTCGCACAACACATGAGCCACTACAATTTCGCCACCTTCGAAATTCAACCGCCGCGGCTGCATCAAACCGACGTTTTTTGTGGCACCAGCAAAAGGCAATAACCAGTCAGCAACCGCGGCGGCAGCAAACTCTAGTCTTCGCGAGCAGTCCCGTTGCAGTCCCTTCACTACATTTAGGGGACAGATGCCAGTCCGATGCAAAGAGACTGAATACCAGTTCTGCGCCTGTGTATTGGTGTCATGTACTTGTCTTGCTCGCTGTTTCCTTCCCGAGACTGAATGAGCTTTGCCAGGTTGAGTAGAACCCGGCTAAATGAGAGCGAAATGGAGGCTATTTTGAACGCATAAGCAAGTATGTCAGAAGAATATGTACTGCAGAACAGGCGCAGCATTTCGTTTCTAAGATTGTTCATTGTGGTAATCGAGAATCGATCGAAGCCGGGTGATAGAAGTATTTACGGTGGCATTCTGCATTTTTCTACGGCCTTAGTCGCGGTTTAGGACGCCTGCTGGCCTTCACAGAAGCCTGCACAAAGCTTTCATGGTGCACCTTGCGCTCTCACATCAAATATCACCAGCAATTTAATGCACTTCGGGTTGGCTAGTTGGTTGGACTTACCTGGAAATTGAAGTGCACCAATGTATGCACATCAAGTAAAGAAAAGAAGACAAATCATGCGCCGTGACTGCATTCCTTTCTTAACCTTGTTCCTTTGTTTATATTCGCTGCTTTTTCCAACAGTCTCTAATAGGTCACGTAGACAGGATGTCCAGGCTAACTTTAGCGAAGGGTTAAAAGATGAAATATTTCAAGTAGGCCAGGGAAACCACTTATATACACGTACCAAGCGGCTCGAGCAACGTAGTGCAATTTTTCGCTTTGCAATTATTATCAATTAAAATAATTTTCCTCTGACTTTCTTTAATTGACTTTAGGCAGCAAATGTGAATAGCAAAGTTAGAGGGCATCTTCAGAAACCCCCATTCCATTTATTTGCGATAAAGAAAGCCTCACAAGTATCTTTTTTTAAGCTCCAAATTAAGCCCGCGAAATACAAACAAAATTCACGTGACTAGCGCATTGGCGCGCCACGGTTGTGCTGCTCTCAATCCCTGCTTGAGTGAACGAAATCAGCGGTTGGTATGGCGCGGCAACAGCATTGCTACGGCAGGCCGAAATGTCGACGGCGGTTCCACCACCGCGCTTGCATATTGGCTCGAGCGGGTTTTTTCACGCATTTCCTGACGGCGCAGTTCAGGTGCCCACAGGGATGTGAGACAAATACTGCACCATTGCCTTACCTCAAAAACAAAATTTTCCATAAAAAATGTTTCGCATTCGTCCGCGTAAGCAGACTGAAGTGCCCTCAGTATTTTTAGCAAGCTGTGTGACTGAATGCAACAGTAATCTGCCTATAATAAATAAAGTTCGGCAACCACAATAAAACGCACCGAACATGCATCCTCCCCTCTCTCCCATCGCACTCGGTTACGACTGCAGGACCGACGCGGTTATAGCTACAAATGGGCGGGTAAGACCAGCGCTTTAAACACAGAGGATTGTGATGGGGCGACGGCAAGAATGAGGAATGAGTTCATGAGTTGTACAGAAATTTCAAGGATGACACGCTGGCTTCTTTTTAACAGCGACACTGAACGAAAGGGCCCGGGCTATTATGGACATCTTCATGAGATATCCTTGATGTTGTCTCCAAATGGCAGCTTTCGTATTCTAATTTTTACCCTACCAAAGTTTTAGTGGAAGAGTAATCTTACCTCTTCAGTTGCGTGAGCTGAGTGGGTACCTGAGAAATCAGTTTTGTTTGTAAACTAAAACACATTAGTATAAGTTTCCGCCAATTAAGCCATGACTTACAATGATACCAGAGTATTTATGACTGGTTGAGCTCTATCGAAATGTTAGCTGCTCGCGTAAAGGCAAGAAAATGTGTTATGTCTGTGATGAAAGGAACCGAGCTTGTTTTGGCTGCTTTAAATGTCAAGAACCAATTATAGGGCCATTTTTAAACTCGGTTGAGATCGTCCCTAAGGCTGCGTTTATCACAAGTGTCACTTATTGAGAGAGAGATGAACCAGTCGGAAATATGCTCATGTTGCAAACAAAATGCTCTAGCTAGTCATTTATGCATATTAGTACCTATGCTGGAGCCTTCAGCTACGCCTGAAGTAACGGGGACGGCATTAGGAGTCTTGTTGCTTATATCAACCAAGTTGAGGCAGGGTGTTAGAAATTCTTGATCACATTTTAGAGTATTAGGGTGCACGTTCAGTTGGGCAAGTTTTAATAGTAAACGTGGCTGGAGAACTTGGTCGAATTGTTTAGCAAAGTCTAAATCATTGAATCCCTCCAGATATTTCTGAAAAGTTTGACATCCAGGCCGTAAAGCAGGAGTCCAATTGTGCGTTACAAGAACAGCCTTGACCAAACACATGTTGCGCAGGGCGGAAAGCTTTCTAGCATGCATGAAATGCTTGATTTTAAAATAAGCGATATTCTCCTTCATACGGAGGACACAGCTGTGAACCAGATAGGATGATAGTTTAGTTGTGAATCTCATTACCGATTTTATAGCTTGGAGCCAGCTGTCCCTTCTATCCTTCATCTTATATTGCCTATAGAAAGTGACCGAGCGAACAGTACAAGATACATAATCTCTTGGGCCTTGTCAAGCTGCCTCGAGCAGCTTTTTGCCCAAGAGTTCCTACCATGCATATGGTGGAATAAACGAATTGAATTGAATATGTATGCGGCGATCACGGTGCGCCCCTTCAATATATTGCCGGGAATCTTTTTATTGCTTGGTTGTTAATTCTTCAAGGTCGCCCG